>NC_045701.1:34888101-35488101 GCF_009834535.1 Camelus ferus | reverse complement strand
CAATCAAATCTGAAAACATTTATAGAAGCTATAAAAATCTTTTATCTATGACGCCTCATAGTACATGCCACAGCTACCATGTGGTCTTTGGACTGCAGAAGATATAATATCATTTTGAATACTTTTATGACTAGGTCCAGGCCTTAAGGTCCATGACACTATTTCACAGTGTTACTTTGGATATTTGTATGTTTAACAGAATAGAATGTGTGTTATCATCAAGCCTAAAGATCTTAAGTTTTTCCATGGTTATACACCCCCTCCCACGTGCTAATCTCAAGAAGTTGAACGTGGCATTAATAAGTAGAGTATCAGAGCCTAAAGAACATTACATGGTCATGGTAATTACTCTAAAACACATCCGTGTTCACAAAATCATTCAAGGGCTTGTTAATGTATTTATTATTATTTCTTTAGTCCCTGAATTAAAGATTAAACTAGAGATATCTTTATGTCTGTACCTGGCTGTATTTTGAATGTAGAAATTCAGCTACAACCGTAATGGAAATATTCATCACTTCAAACAATTGCTCTTTGCTGCTATTTTATTTATGCTTGAACCTTGGAACTTTATTCTCCCTATCTTTCCACAACAGCTTTAGTTTTTTAGAGTGATTCTTGCACTATAAAACATAATGTTAAATCAATTATACCACAATTTGAATATGTTAATCCTTTGGTGTTATCAGAGGAGAAACACAGAATCTAAAAGTATCGAACTCCTTAGACTAATGGTCTGTCAAGTATTTGAACAAACAACTGAGCAAAGCAACAATAAACCATGTCAAAAATAAACATATAAAATCGTTTCACACTGCTGCACCATGCAGAATTACAAACATTACAAACCACCTATTTTATCACCATTCATTGCAGATGCTTGTATCTTTATGATTGTTTGTTAAAACTTCTTCAATTTCTTTAAAATTGTGGGCTGTTCATATCCTACCTCAATCAAAAAATGACTTGTGACAACTATATCTCTCTTCACCAATCTCTGTAGCCACGTACATTCATCTTTATATTTTAAGATAAGTTGCTATAATACTCTAGATATTTTACCTTGGGGCAACTTTGTTTTTCAGCATTCCTCTTAGTCTCTGCACAGAAACAGGGCTGGAGATGACGGTATTATACAATTGCAAAACAATAATTCCATCGTTCTGCTCTATCAGTACTTACAGCACGGCCATGTAGATGCTAACCACTGCCATGCAGAAAAATGCCATTGGATGACCAATTTTTGCATCATATTATCCTATTAAATATAGGTTGGCTATAACTATGGAATTGCAGAATGAGTGGCACACAGCTCTGAATCTGAGATGCTGAAAAGGACAACTAATACCCATGGGCTGCTACTTGAGGGTTAAAGTTTTGGGGGTAAAAATGGAGCCACAGGAAAGAAATGAAGAGTTTTCATAGACAAGAGTTACAAATGCCTTCCAGGAATAATATTAAACGTTTTCTCACGCTGTCAGATGTCAACATTTTGACAGCACTGGAGAAAGCATTAAACATTTTCCATCTCGTCAAAGTTTTGACATTTTTTCAAGACACATTCATTTTGCCTATGGAAGGAAGCTGTGTATATTATATACTAAGGGAAGATTTAGTCAGAAAGAATGAAAATAAGAGAAACAGATGACATCAGGTGTCATCACAGAGTGATAGAGAGTATAAGTAGTACATAGACTGTGACAATTTAGAGATTATGTCACAATTTTATGTGAGTGTCTTAAGGGAAAGGTATATGATTAACTCTCAATCATCTGTGGTAACGAGAAAAAGTCAAAGCAGAAAAAAATGCTCACGAATTTAAATCCTACCCTTTTACTTTTATAGAGAGTTTCAATTGCATCAATTATTTTATCAAGAAAAACAAAAGGAAAACATTACTTTTGAAGGATTCAAAAGATTTTTCCTGTTTTCTCTTATAATAAATTATAAAACAAAAAATAAGTGATAGGAAGAGTATGGATATTAATAAACAGTCATTAAATCATCAAATGTATCTGTTTTGTTTTTTTAATTTAGAGTGTATGAACTCTTTAATACAAAACTAATATTTTCAAGTGGTAATATCCAAACCTTCTTCATTGTTAAATATTCTGTAGCTTTCTGAGAAAGTAATACTAGAAAATCTCTGACTAAAAAAAACTTTACAAAAGTTTTCTATTGTTTGTGAGTTTTTATGCCCAGAAGAATCATTTGAAAGTAAATAGTTTTCTAATGCAGAGATATTAACAGTGCCTAAAGCTATTTACAGATCTCCATGAGGAGACTAAATTAAAAGTGTCATTTTAGGCTCCAAATGACTCATCACAATAGTTTATTATGGGCAAAGTATGTTTTATTCAGCCTCCTAATACAGAACAAGACATAAGAATATAAATATTAAAGTAAATATATGTAAATTTAAATTTTAATTTTAAGTAAACATCTAACTGATGCAGTTCTCTTGTACACAGTCTGACTCATGTGATCCTACGTTGCTTTACTACAATATGGCATGTTTTACCATAAATTAGTGTTTCTGTTCTGCATATAAAAACATGCCTTGATATATTTATTTTTACATTCACCAAGGCAAGCATATTTCATATTAGTTTTGAATTACAATTGAAACTGTCAAGTAAATAATTCAAATTTGAACAACCACTTAGATTTGTACAGGAAACTGAAAGTAAGGATTAATAACTAAAATTTCATTTTGAAGAGGTATTTTAAAACTTTGGTAATGAAGAAACAAAAGGTAATACTTTAATTCATATTTTTCTTTGTAGAGAGGAAAAAGAAAAAGGTTATTCAGATTTGTGCATTTTAAGATAGATTTTGTAAATGGAATAATTTAAATGAAGGATAACCTTGTGAGTAGAGAATGCATTATTTGAAAGCAGGAAGAAAATACAATGCAAAGATACTTAAGAGATCCGAAGTAACAGCTAACTTAGATTAATTATAGAGGAAAACTTTCTAAAGAATTCCTGAGGAAAAGTATAGAAAACTCTTCCTTAGGAGCCCTTAAAGCAGAATGCTGATTTAATTTGCATGGTTGAGATAACTCACAGATTAGAGATTTGAATAAAGGATCCCTCCTTTGATCTACAGTAGAGTTGTCTGGTTTGCACATAGGTGTCACAGGAAACATAGTGTCAGATACTTCTGTAGTAGGGAAGAACAAATCTGACTTCATATTAGATCTGTTCCTTTGGCTTTAACCCTGTGCTCTTGTTTCTGGTGCTTAGTCATGCTTGTTCTACATCTTTTGTAAAAGAATGTTGCCTAAAGGCCTGAAATAGACAGAGTAGCCCATTCGCAAGGGTTTGACTACTAAGGTTATAACACTTTCCCATTCACATAAAGATTAAAAAGTTGCAGAACAGAAAACAACATTTGTCTTGTTAGAGGGTCACAGGGACATCATGACCTGACCTACCTGGGCAACTAAGAACAAAGGATCCCAACACCAAGAAGCTTGCAACAACCAGCCACACCTCCTCCCCTTTTTAGTACAAATGAAGCCTAAATTCTGACTTGGGAAAGATGGTTCTCTAGTATGTAAGACCCCCATCTTGTCAGTCTGCTGGTTTTCCAAATAAAGTCGCTACTCCTTGCCCCAACACCTCAATCTCTCGATTTATTGGCCTGTCATGCAGCAAGTAGAGTGAGTTTAGACTCGGTAACACTTCCTAGTGGGCATTTTTATTCTGACCACACACATAGTAATAATGATGCAAATGGTGCTTGTGCCATGCAACCTCCAAGACTGTCTTCTGTATTTTCTAACTCCCTGTGCAGATATGTACTGAACATGACAATCTATTGCCTCTTAAAAACATGTAACATAGTTTCCTGAAATCCCCTCAGACTTAAATCTATTCACATATGGTCTAAACAAGGTGTGTGTGAGTATATATACACATACATACATAGGTGTGTATATACATACACATGTATACACGTGCACTGTACATGCATATATGTGTATTTACACTATATAAAATCTATATGCCAAAAGGAAAGATTCGCCAAAGCTGAAAACAAAGCATATGGTCTATGAAGGACGAAACTCTCTCCTATGGCTGGATGGATGGATAGATAGATTTCCTTACATTATGAATGATATCATCATCAATAACAACAGGAGATGTCACATCCCCTTCATGGTTTTTAAAAGAAAAGAGAATCAGTAGAAGGATTTTCAGACAGAGAAGGATAATTGCAGAAATGGATTAAACTCATTCCACATTTGTCCTTAGTTTCTCTAACAGTGATGATTATCACGCTTAGTCAAAAGAAATACATTGCCCATTAATTTTCATATTAAAATCATGTCCTACTTAGGGTAATAAAATCTAAAAGTTTCCGAGAGGTTAGTTGGCAAAGTAGACCAAATGTCTTATATGACGCCTTTTGACATTGTAATTCTATTTTCAGGAATTCATCCTAATGAAATTATCTGAGGCCTATGCAAGTAATAAACTGTGTTCATCATAGTATTCATTACAGCAAAAATTAATTAGAAAAATATAAATGTCCAACAGTAGATGTATCTATGTCATGCATAAAACAAAATAGTGTGCAACCTTGAAAATTACTAAGTCACAGAACACTTTGAACAAACAGAAGACAGAAGAATTACATTCATGAGTATTTTCAAATGTTAGCATAAGAAAAATACATTTAAATTCCCCTTAATATGTCTCTTCCCACCTACATGAATAAAATAATTTACATTTGAATTACTCTACTCTTTTTTCTACTTCTGTAATTCCTAGAAGCAACTCTGAATCTTAACAGGAATTTGGGTCTAAGAGATTACTGGGCATTCCCATAACATACCTTTGGCTTCTGTTCCAACAGGTGTCTTCTCATAAATACGAAGAGATGACTTTAACTGACTTGGAGAATCTTTAAAAGGGATTCCGAGGCCCACTGCCTTGCATGATTCCTAGAAAACAAAATAAGACCCTTAATGACAATGATCCAACAACCAACTTCTTTTCAAAAAATCTATAAATACAAAAATGTTTTCAGTATTTCTAGGCAAATAATCAAAGGAGGAAATAAAAATGACATCTTGATCTCATATATTTGTCAATATCTGCATAGTATTTCTGGAAGGATATTGATCAAGATACTAAAAGTAGCTCTCTGCTAGTAGAGATACAGGTGACTTATTTTTTTAAATAAACATACAAATTTAAAAACCTATTCAACTATGGATTTTAAAAAATGTTCCCTTAGTTCTCAGTTTTATTGACACAAGCTATCAGTTTTGAAATAAACTGAGTATTAATGAATAAGAGATCAGCAAAGAAAATTAAAACTAAGAAAACAGTCCAACTTATGAAATAAGACTATTACATAAGAATTGATACAGAGAAAAACAAGAATCTGGAATTGTCAGAGAGGACCTTGGAGTTCTAATTCTGATGAAAGGATGATGATAATAATGCATTTTTCTGGTTACCAAAGAGGAAGATATAGAAATAAAGAAAAACAAGGTGGTGACTACCATTAAATGAACAGGATTTCCAATGCTGCTGAAGAAATCAGGATCTTTGAGCTTACAGAGGTAGCAACCGCTAACTGGCATATGCATGCCAAGAAGGTAGAAATAAAACATATCTCAGTACACAGTTAGGACTCAGGAACAGAGACAGCACCAAGGGGTGTAGATGACAACCCAGTGGGAACAAGACTGTTTTTCTGACTGATAAATGCTTTGAGGAAGGGTTTTCAGAGAAATAAGGATGAACCACACAGATCACTGATGCTGCCTCAAGGAGAGTGTAAAGACAGATGGTGAGCTGTGCATGAAAATGATGGCCAGGACAAGCGGCAGGTGTATGACCCCTACCCCGAGGCAGGGGTCAAATCTTCTTTGCTGCAGGTGAGTGTGAGGGACATGGTATTCAGGACATGACGATATTCAGGAATATACAGTGCTATGGGCTATCTAATCACTGATATGTTATGCCAATTGTTCCAATTGTTTTGAGCTACTGAAAACATACAAACTACTGAAAGTTAATGCATTGACTTGCTGCACTGAACAGAAATCTATTTCATGTATAGAAAATTTGGAAACTTTGACAGTTTTGAAAATAAAAATCATCATTATCATGGAACCCTTCCCCCAGACATTTTGGATTCCATGCTTCATTTCAGCCACAACCTGCAAAATTTATAACGTCTGTTGTGCCTTTGTCCTTTCAGCACACCTGCCTGGTAAAACTGTGAGCTGGATGAATCCAATTATCTGCCTTCTCTAAGCCTGCACCTGCATAGTTAAACCCAGCTGCCAGTATACATTTATGGCTCAGTATCAACCAGATCTTCTAACTTTCTGGCAACCGTTCCATTTCTCCTAGTCAGGTGCTTCTGTCGTTCTTCAAAAGGACTATTTCAAATCTTTTCTACTTTTGTCATCCCTCCATTCTCTCTTCTATTCAGAAGATGACATTGCCTTCACTTTAGAAAGGAAACAAGTCAGAACAAGGTGAGGACACAATTCCATTTCCATATTTGCAAAGCTTTCTACCTCTGCCTGCACCCTGTCCTCTTTTGTCTTTTTCTTGCAATGCCTGCACCTGGGCTGTCCCTCCACCTAACAGGCCTTCCTCGGCATTTATAAATACTTAGTTCTCTCAACTCATAGAAAGCACATACATACTGTTTCCTCAAGCCCACACCCATTCCCTCTATTCTTTTCTTGCTTTTACAAGGAAATGCAACTTGATACAATGAAATGTATGTAAAAAGAAGCCTTTTCCATTTACTTACTTCCCCCTGCCCTCCTTCAGAAACAAATTGCAACATAATATGTATCATCACCATTCAACTGAAATCTGTTGCTAAGATATCACAGGTTCTAAGGTACACTTTCTATCTTTGTTATTCCATTCACTTCTTTACATCTGAATATCCTTTGGCATGCTGATCACTTCTTTCTCAACTCACTATCTTTGGTTTCTGTGGAACCCACTGTCCTGGCTTTCTTCTACTCCACGTATTCTCTCTCAGTTTCTTTTGTTGACCTGTCTACTAATAAATTTTGCACTGTTGGAGTTTCTTAATGTTTCTGATGCTCCCTTTTTATGCATGGCTTACAATGCTATATGCACATTTATAAATGCAAATCTTTCAAGCTCTCCTTTGAATTCCAATTCTAAATAGCTCTCTATTAAGAAACAGTAAGATTGTTCTATTTTCCTAACTAAAAAGGATGATCACTCCCTTTTTCTTCCCTTAGATGTGGAAATGATGGTTGGAGTTACAGTGACCATACTGAGACTATGACGCATTCAAAAGAGCACAAAAACCAAACATTAATAATGGCAAAGCCAAAAAGGCAGAAATAGCTTAACATACTTATACATATATGAGCAGATAAACCAATGAGAATAATTTCTTTTGATGTGAGAAAATTGAGCTTCTTTTCATAAAAAGACTTTGAAAGTTACTTGCTACAAACACATTCCCAATAATACATTTTCAGACTTCATGGCACTTTCTCCTTAGCTTTCAGCTTCAGACATACAGTACTTTATTAAAAATATACATATTGATAGGTAAATTTAATTTAAAAATTAAAATAGAATACCTTTTCTCACCTGTTATTCCTGAATGGGAGACCCTCCTTACCTCATTACTTACGCATTTGCTAACTGTATAAAGTAACTGCTTAAATAAATTACTGCAGATTTTCTTGACCCTAAAACCAGGATAGGCTTACCTGAACATGATCCCAAACTATACATTCTGTTCTACTGATGTTTCTATCTTGTCTTATGCTAGTACTGCTTTTTTATTTATAACTTTATAATTACTGCACTAAAAAAATTTTTTTTTTTTTATGGAGGCAAGATTTAACAGAGATAAGTGCAGATTCCTGGCCACACTGGCCTCCCCGGACTCTCACCTGTTAGATTCCCACTCATTTCACTGTGGCCTAGACAGTGTCCCCAGACAGCAAGCTCATTTTGTTTCCTTGTCTCAGGAATCACTGTTCTTCACTACCTGATGCCCCGTGTCTGAAATCTGGTGCGGTTTTTTGTTTGGTTAAGTTGGTTTTTTTGTTTTGCTTTGTTTTGTTTTTCTAAATACAGTCTAGCTGTTTCAGGTGGGAGGGTAAATTCAGGGCCTACTATGTCATATTGCCTAGAAGTAGAGGTCACATTTAATACGATTTAAGTCTACTATCCTATTTAATTTCAAATTATCTCATTTACTTTTTATTTCCTGTCTAAGTGTGATGGGGATAGTGAGAGTTTCCCTAATCCTAGGTTGGACAGTTGACAAGCGTATGTGTACAGTGAAAGAACAAACTTTGACTAGGTGTGTCTTGGGCCCATGCTAGAATTGGAACGCTCTTGTATATTGTGGAAAGGTGCAGAATATTAAAGTCCACTGACTTATTTCTTACCTTCTAAATCAAGGTACCACAAGACAGGCAAGCTCAAATCCACAGGGTCTCATGTATAAGAACAGGGAGAAAATAGCAAGGTAATTTTTAACTTTGTTAAAGACATGCTTTCTTTTGTGGTGTAGGATTTGAAACCTATTGATGACAAACAGAGTATCATGTGTGAGGCCAGATTTTCTTGCAAGCACCAATTAGTGTGCTGATAATGACAGGGCACGCCCAATGCTATGTGAGTGGAGATAGAGTAGCTAACAATTTCAGTGAAATCTGATAACCCCACATATCATGGCTGTTCTCTTGGAATGCTGTATCCCTTTGTAAAGCAAAATAAAATCTAATGAATCCACTAGGTCTGAGCTAACATTACAGAATATATGAGTTTGAAAATGCTGGACCTTCCCAGATACAGATTCCCAATTATGCCCAGAGAGGGCAACCACTGAAAAGTTAGATTAGCCTCAGATCCTGCCGTTAAAAAAAAAAAAAAAAAAAAAAAAAAAAAAAGATTCCAGAGGATTTCTAGTTTTGCTTTTCACACAAAATTCTCAGAAATGAAAATCATAGACAATTAACAGAAGCTTTATACCGTCAAAAAAAAAAAAATCAGTTATGGTAAAAAACTACATTCCCTTACAATAAAGCCTTTAAGTACCCAACCCCTAGGGAGAAGCTTAATGACCTGAAGGTCTTTGTTTAGTTTGTATTGATGTTCGACTTTCCTCTGTCCTTTCAAAATCTTGTTTGTTTTTGTAATTTTCTTTGATATACTTACTCCAATATTAGCAATAGAATTTTACCTATTTCCCTCTTAAGAAGTTGGAGACGGATCTCAGCCTCTTTCTACTAAAAAGACTTGGTATTTTCCATTTCGAATTTCTGTGTTGTTCTGTTAAATAAATTTACATTTTTTTTTAGATTTGATTAATGTAGCCTGACAGACAGAATTATCAATTCTAATTTTTCCCCTCTATTTTCTTCTACATTATAATTTTTCTTCCTCAAAGTTGCATTTTATTTTCTTGTATTTCATTCTGTAATTACCACAGCTGAAAGTCGTTAGTTTTTCTTTTTCCTTAAATAAGTGAAGCATGTAAGACAGTGATTTTACTTCCAAGCATAGCTTTAGTTGTTCAATTTTGACATTAGTTTGTTTTCCAAAATATCTTATTGCTTATGTGATATGTTTCAGAAAAGCATTTTTCTACTTTGAAGTTTTTGTCTGTATATTTTAAAAATATGTTGACACAATATTTTGTAGATTTTATGCATTCTTTTTTGTATTGGTACTTTAAGAATATGTGTATGTTTGGCAAAGCTTGATTCTCTTTTTTCTTCACTTTTTCTTCCATTGAAGTATGGTTGACATACAATGTGGTATTACTTTCAGGTGTGCCAAAGTGATTCATATATACACACAGTATATATACAATGTGTCTATATTTTCAGATCCTTTTCCATTGTAAGTTATTACAAGATATTGAATGTAGTTCCCTACTACTATACAGTAGGTCCTTGTTGTTTATCTACTTTATATATACAGCAATGTGTATCTGTTTATCTCAAACTCTTAATTTCTCTCCCCTCTTCCCACTTTGACAACCATAAGACTGCTATCTGTGAGTCTGTTTCTGTGTTATAAATTCATTTATATCATTGTCTTAGACTCAACATAGTATGATAAAAACGTATCATAATATCACTTAAGTGAAGTCAGTCTCTAGATCCATTCACATTGTTGCAAATGGTATTTCATTCTTTTTTATGGCTGAGTAATATTTTATTGTATACATATTTTATGCTTCTTTAGTTTCTTCCTATTTTTTAAATGTGGATTTTTATCCTTTTCCCTAGATAGAATATATCCAGACTCCCATGGTTTTGATTTCTTATATTTGCCCCATAATTTTAGTCTCTCTTTTTTCCCCAGATTTCACAATTTTCTTTGGTATTTTGTTGGACAAATACTTTAAAAAGTTTAAGGCTTAGTCTCATTCAGATAGTAGTGAATTCATCATTTCCTCCTAATTTTTTAACACTCTTACTATGGCAAAGGATTTTTTTTTTATTAAAACCATAAGTTCTTTTTTCTTCCTCATCCTTTAATCAGCCTTGATTTTTGCACCAGACTATAGAAAGATTTTTTTCTTTCCTCCTCACTGCCCTACTTCCTACTGATAAATTCCTCCTCTCAGAAGTGGAACATGAGGCTAAGTGGATATACACACTATCAAACCAAATTTCTGGTTTCCCAACAGACAATGACAATTCGAGTTCTATGTAGCCTGAAGCTTATATAATTGTAGGGATCTTCCTTAAGAAAAATCATACAAAACTGCAAATACCAAATGACTTACAAAATTGATATAGAATGTTTAGAATGAGTAGATGAAGAAAAAGCAAAACAATCTGCTGGCACCTTGGAAATCTGAGTATCTTTCTCTTCTGTTACCTTACCAGAAATGTTACATAGAAACACCTGATTCCAAGTTGCTATCCCTTCTGTCCCCCCTTCTTTCACCACCCTCAGCACCCTGCCCCACGAGAACACTCCTTGTTCCTCAAAGTGTGAGCCATGGACCAGAAGCAAGAAATCTGCATAACCTTAGGCCACAGTTCAGACCTGCTCAATCAGCATCTGCATTTTGACAACATTCCCAGGTAATTCACTTGCACGTTGAAAGTTGAG
Organism: Camelus ferus; assembly: GCF_009834535.1. Taxonomy (NCBI): domain Eukaryota; kingdom Metazoa; phylum Chordata; class Mammalia; order Artiodactyla; family Camelidae; genus Camelus; species Camelus ferus. The sequence goes on along the minus strand of NC_045701.1, from coordinate 35,476,981 downwards.
AAACAACTGCATAACCCAACCAACTCAGCATCTAACCCGCCTTTGAGAGCGAAGGGCCCGGAACTTAAGTAGGCTTCTGAGGGAATCAGCTTTGCAGTTAGAAAACATCAGCTCACTTCCATTGCTCGGCTGTCTTGCTGTCAGGGGAGTTTATTTCTAAGCAACACAGAAAGTTGTAGTTCTGCAAGGGCTCTATGCAGTACAGGAGAGCTTACTTGCACACGCACGCCCTTCACTGAGGGCCCTTCCAGCCTCTGTCCTAACAGCTGCTGCTTTCTCATTCTGGGATGCAAAAATAATGACAAACTAAACTGAGTTTTCTGAGCAGCAGATTCCCCCTAGGCAGTTAGAGGAGTTCATTAGATGAATGATTTGATAAACCTGCTCTGAATTGGGCCTGCAGGGCCTGTAAGTCCTCAAATAGGTCTAGTTAGAAAAATAAAAGCTAAGGGTATTGTCTTGTGGGGAATACTCTGGAAGGAAAGAGGGGGGCCTAGCGGTGACTCATAAAAGAGAAATGTGGGGGAAAATATAAATCTCAAATGAGATGTTTTGCTAGGTTGTTTGCTTTCGTGTGTGTGGCATAAATTCTTTTCTGTGTCCCCAAGAACCTTGTGTAGAATCAACTTTGCATCCTAGTGATTTTGGGGAGTAGATTTTCTTTTTCAGGAAAAAAAATTGCTGGGCCGTGCTGTGAAGTTGGCATAAAGCAAAACCACGGGCTGCACGCCTGTGGGTTACTTGTGCCCCGTGGCCTCTCCCCTCCGTCCCTGCCTTTGTTAGAGGACTGAGTACCATGTAGATTGGATGCAGAGAGACCTCCAATGACTCTGGGAACCAAGGAGCTCTCACTGTGTCAGAAGGTGCTGCCTGTGGGAGGAGCTACACACGCTGAGCGTTTCTGAGTGTTTCAGTCACAGAAGCCTCTTCCTATTTATCTTATTTACCTTAAATTTGGTATTTTGGGAAAGACAAGCAGGTGCCATTTACTTGCTAAAGCATCTTTCATAAAACACTTTGAAGTAATCCTATAGTAGGAAAACTCATCTACTAAATTGCAAGAAAATTTTCCGGAATTTTTGTAAAGAGGAATCTGTCAATTTGGAATGGTTTCTGAAACTAGGAAAATTCCATACGGAAAAATCAGCTCTGATAGACATGATTTTTTAAAATGAAGAAACAGATTTCACTTGTCAGCTGTCTATGGGGTCCCAGATGGTGTTTCATAGTCTAGCTGCAGAATCTATCTCACTCATCTGTTCTTTTAAAGAGTTGGACTATTTCTTTTCCCTTTTTTTCCTTAATTTATCTTGCTGTCCCAGCAGTGCCAACTTTCCAAAGAAAAATGGATGGCAGACAAAATTGATGGCCATTTTCAAACTCTTTTACACTTCCCAGTGTGCCTCTCAACAGCCAAGAGAAGATTCATGATGCAGAAAGTCTTCTCTGCCCCGTATCAGGGAGAAGTTTCCCAGCCATTTCTTTACTGGGTGGTAGCAGAAGTTAACGTGAATTCACTAATTAGACAAAGAACTCAAATCATGGAAACACATACTTCTGCAGTTGTTTCTCGGAAGGTGGTTTATTTCAGCACAGTTGCTGGATGTGCTTTTTCTCCTGGGCATGATAATCTAAATTATATTTCTATATAAGAGTAAATTAAATACTGAAAATAGTTCTATACATGTGAAGCTTTACTTTTTCTTGTCTTTACTGTTTTCAGATGGAAGTTATCTACTACAAGGAAAGCATAATATTTAGGTACTATCTTGTATCTCCTTTTTTGAAAAATAAGAAATAAACATTTTATATCTGCACTAACACTAATGGGGAGAAAACAACTCTGCAATTGTTATGTCTTCTCTTTCTCCATAGTCCATAATAATTTTACAAAATTGCATTTTATAATCAAAACAAGAGTCCTGAGTGAGGTGAAGTCTTTTGGATGTTGTTTTTATAATGTCTAGATAGTGTCTTTTCAAAGATTATTTTCAGATGGTACATAACCATTGATTCTAAATAGCATAGCATGCGTCTTAGCACCAGGTTACAAAAGGTGTTCATTTATATCAACAATATTTTGAACACTATGAGGAAATAGTTCCTTATTCTTTGAGATTAGAGGTTTATCTGTGCTGTGGGTCTTTTATTATTTTTAAAATTTTTATCATGGAAAAACTACAAATAATCTAAACAATGAGAGAAAACAGTATAATGAATCTGGATGTACTCTTTGTATGGTTCCAATATTCTGTTTTGCCAATTTATCAGCTCTATATCATTTTTGTGATTTAATATTTTAAAGCAAATCCCACACAACCATTCTCTGACCTTAATTTTTAAGTAAATATTTCTAAAGCTACAGTTACAAAATGTAACCATAATGCTATCACACTTGCCAAGATTAATTTATTAAAATCATCTGGTATACAGATTGTATTCAAATTTCCAAGATTGCCTCACAAATGTCTCTTTATAGTTGATTTGTTTAAATTAGAATCAAACAAGGTGTGCACACTGCATTTTGTTTGCCTGTTTTTTTGCCTTCTTTGCTCCATAACAATCTAATCATTTTTTTTCCTTTTTAAAATTTATTTTTAAACAATTTTTATTGAGTTAATCTAATCTTTTTTTATGCCATGTATTTTCTTTTCCCAGTTTTATTAAGCAATAATTGATATAATCACTGTATAAAGTTAGTCTAATGACTTGATGTACATGTATTGTGAAATGATAACCACAACAGGTTCAGCTAACATCCATCATCTCATAGATACAATCAAAAGAAAAAAGATAACAAGACTTTTTGCTTGTGATAACTCTTAGGATCTACCCTTTTCACAAGTTTCTTAGTCATCATATTGTACATTACAACCCTAGTACTTATTTATAAGTGTAAGTTTGTGCTTTGGACTCCCTTCCTCTAGCCTTTTTTCTTTAATGTCACATTTCTTAAGAACCCAATTTTAAGACCATCTGAACTCAAGCATGCCCACATTCTAGACTTGGCAGACTGATCACTTGTTTTCTTGTTCAAATTGTCCTTTATCCTCCATTCAACCTATTGTTATGGGGCTAGTGAGAATGAAGTTCAGTTTATCTTTTTTTGTTTTAACTAAGAATAGTATACATATAGTGTTATGTACTTTCTATTCCATCATATCAAGAGGCAGGTGACGTCTGGCCATCCCATTGACTGACTGGTCAATGGATTTGTATGTTGCCCACCTCATCTCCCCCTTTCTCTTTCACATTGATCTTTAAAAACACTGTCAAAACCATCAGGACATTAAATTGCATTTGACTTTACATGTGTTTTTTCACAATGTAAGTTCATTGAAGTCAAGAGTAATGTTGCATTACACTGTGTTTCCGATGCCTTGCCTTATCCTAACATATTTTATGAGTAATTAAACATAAGAATAAATTAATGGAAAAACAAGTTAGCCCTGTTAGTTTTTGTGAATTGTTTTACACATCCAAGGAATAATAAAGAATCAGGGTATGTAAACAGTTCCAAAGTATAGAAAAGAGATATTATGCTACCAAATAATTCCCCAAATAACAACCTGATACTCCAAACAGATAAAACATACACACATTAAGTAAAAGATAGCTGATAACCATGTATGCATAAATACAAATATGTATTTTAAAAATAAATAAAATACTAGTAATTTTAAATTGGAAAAAAATGAGAAAACTAAACCATTGTTAAGTTTTATTTACCCTAATGAAAGAATGGTTCAATATAAAAAATCTATTGACATAGAACAGCACACCAGAACACCACACCAATCAAATAGGAAAAAAAAAAAAATACTAGATCATCTTTCATTAGATAAGAAAAAAAGACATTTGATAAAATTTACATATCCACAGTATTTAAAGACCCTTTCAAGGATAGTCTCTCAATAAATGGTGCTGGGAAAACTGGACAGTCATTTGCAAAAGAACGAAACTGAACCACTATCTTCCACACCATTCACAACTATCAACACAAGTGGATCAGGACTTGAACATAAAACCTGAAACCATAAAATTCCTAGGACAAAACATAGGAACTGACCTCTTTGATACTGGTCTCAGTGGTTTTTTTTGATTTGAAACCAAAAGCAAAAGCAACGAAAGCAAAAATAAACAAGAGAGACTAGATCAAACAAAAAGCTTCTGCACAGTAAAGGAAATCATCTGTGGTGATAGATGTTAACTAGAATCGTTGTAGTCGTCATTTCACAATATACACATATATTGAATCATTATGTTGTACACCCGAAACTAACATAATGTTATATGCCAATTATATCTCAAAAATATAGAAATCACCCTTTGAAAAGCCTCAACATGTGATCATTGATTTTCTTTGTCATAAAGGGATTGAAAACACTTGGAGTTTTCATTATCTTGAGACCTGGCAATTTCAATAGTTTTAAAAAATGCTGAACGCAGAGTGATTTAACTTAAGGTTAAACTTTTTGAGATTCATCCATCACTAAGGAGACTTAAAAATATGTCCCAAATAGTTTCTCATGCCACAGATTTTTCTAAACATACTGAGTAATTCAAAAACTAAATGTCAATCTTAAAAGCAGTATGAATTTTTGCATTTTAACTAAGAACATGTCATAATAGTGAGTCAAAGATTTATGCTTTAATTTCTTAACAAAGTCACTATATTTTTTAAATAACAGACTCCCTGAAAAGTTTTACTTACAATAATCAACTAGACACTGACTGGTTATAATTCTGTAAGTGTTATTTATTGTGAGCTCAAAATACATTTAAATATATAAGATGTTTAACCTATGTAATCATAGGGCATACACAAATTAAAACTACAACTGAATTCCATTTCTTACTATCAAATTGGTAAAAATCCTAAATTTGGCAACATACACTGAAGAACCCTGATTAATGTAGTTATGAAACAAAATTGTGAATAACTCATTATAAATTGAATATAAGCAAAAAATCTCATTCCTATCACACCCTTTCTTTTTTTGCAGTCCTAGATTTATAGCCTTAAGCCTGGTCTTTCTGCCCCTTGTAATGGAAATTAACCTAACTTTTCTGACTATTTCTGCATCTCCTATGCTGAGACAAATTCTGTTGTACACAAGAATAAAGACAGAAATTATGCTGCACCATTTCTGTTACCTACCAGGCAATGTGTCTAGCCATTTCCACCACATGAATATTTCAGCAACTCTGTCATTCAATGTAATTAAAATCTGATAGATCAAATCTGTATTTCACATCAATGTTGGTCTTAACTTCTTATTTTACACAGAACTTCAATTAATTAAAAAGTGGGCTGATTATTTCTCCTTTTCTTTTTCTTTTTTATCCTTTTGAAGGAATCAAATGAGTTTTATTTGGTTGAGATGACAGTGAGAATCTGGCCAGTCCACAAACTAAAAAGTCATTTGCCCAACCTCCCAACTACTTAAATGACATAACATCACAAACTTTAAGCCAGTCATTTGTTCTCTCCTGATATCTGATAAGAAGCCTCATATCCCTACATAACAGAACTGTGGTCCCTAGGAGGCATCATTAGCCATCAGGAACGTTCCTTCTTACATCTGCCTGACTTGACTTCAGGACTCCTGCGGTTGTCAGACAAGATTATTTGAGGCACTACAGGTGCCAGGGCAGAGAAGAGAGCTATTTTAGTATCACCAGAGAAAGTTTTCAACATAAACAAAAGAGTAAGTCATTCTAGATATGTTTTTTTTTAAATGATGCAAACTGCAATTCTGATTACTGGTTATGAGGATCTGCAAAGTGAAAGCGCATTATGCTATGTATGGTTTTTCATTATGCAAATTTCCTTGTCTGATCTCACTCTTATTTTGGTGTGAAATAGATATATCCTTATGTCCCTGTTCTTCCTGCCCTCGTCTCTGTGTACTGCCATGACTTAAAGGATACCCTGAATGATGAGAAGTGTGAATATAAATTAACAGAAAATATTGGCTTGCACGGTAAACAGGGGAAAAAAGCTGGTACAATATTAAAGACTGAAGGTTTTTATATGGGAGATATTTCCTGATTTATCAAGTGACCCAAGTAGTGTTATTAATAGAAAGTATATAATTAAAAGGCAGGAAATTAGAGTATGTATAGCCATCTATACCCTCTTTATATCTTACATGTAGACAGGACTCAATGTAAACATTTAGTTTTCTACAGACTTCTCTCTTCTTAAGAGTTTCATTACAGCTATCATCCTGATAGTAAAATAATTATGAAGGAAAACTCATTTCCTATCACATAATCTCTAAATTTAATTATTGATATATCATGCAAAGCATGTGTGTCTAGCACATAGCTCACTGTGGCGTAAAGATAAAATTATTTGAAACTGTTCTGCACACCCAAAAGCTGTCTGGTTGGGGCTAACACCTCTCAGCCTCAGTAAATACAAAGGAGAAGGAGAATAACACCTGCCTTCAGAGTATGTAGATGCAACAGATAAACCACGGGGTTTGGCAAAGAGCAGATCTTAAATTTCATCAACTTTTCCCTTCTTTTTTTCCTTTTTCTGTCTTACCCTTAATTGTTCTGAGCTGCTGCTGAGGGTGTGGTATATGATATTACTTTGTTAACTGCCAGTTCTGAATAAACTTCAACAGAGTTGTACTTTGGCAAAAAGGAAGCCTGAAATAGAGCTAGTATCCAATAAACAAATTCACTTCCTCCACTGACCACCACTTTAACCTCAGATCAATTTGGTCAAAACACATGAAAAATTAATTGATGTCTTTGATTAAGAACAAACCAAATAGAATTTATCATCAAGAATTGCCTTTTTTCATTTAAAAAAGACACAGAATTAACAAATCTATCTTCATTTACCCATTTCTAATCAATTTGGGTATTTGTATGAATATCTAACTCCTGTAGTTTTTTAATATATAGCATACTCTTTTTATACTTTATCTGCACTATTTTTCTCCCTTGGACATAAAGAGTACCAATGAAAGAAGAAATAAAAACTTTATGTAGGTTGGAGTTTATTAGTTTAGAAATTAATACCATGAATTCCTTTAATAATTTGCCTTCACATTTTACTTGGATAAAATTAATACCCCCAGTACAAAATTTAGCATGATATGCTTCAGATTGTTCATAAAAAAAATTTTAGAAAGAAACCATTTGCTTTCATGATTTCTCTTTTTCTTTAACATCTTTACCCATAAATGACTTTCAGTAGGGTGAATGCAGAAACGACTTGGCTGAATTTGGACTACAATTCTATTTCTGAAACCTCCCCTGTTTAAAAAAAAAAAAAAGGCATAGCTAAAAATGAATAAAACAGCTTTGGTTTAGATTGCTTGGAAAGGAAATCCTCCCCTCTGCTGCAATTACCGGATGAAATAGACATTAAGCTCAGAGGAGTTCTTCACTCAGTCTCTTTCGCTTCTTGCCTCTGAGAGGGACTGTTTTTCTGATGCCATTATTGGCAGATCGCCACATTGCACCTGCTGATCCACCTGCCTCTCACTGGCGTGCAGTATTTAAAATGTTACGCAATTAAAGTAAATGAGTTTAAAGGGCTGGATTTGCACTACACCTCCCGGGGAGCTGTTGTTCATCTTTAAAAGTGCCTGATGATGGTTTGGGAAGCGCTGCTGCTGGCCTGGCCCTGGGGTGCTGAATTGCTCCCCTTTGAAGAACTCTGTGGTGAATCCCCTCATAAGGATGTTAAATGGTAAGGAAGCACAAAGAGAGACAGTTTTGTACCCTAGGAATCCAGTCTTTATAGAATGAGACTAGGCAGCCAAAGAAACATTGCAAACTAACTAGAACCATCTAAACTGTTTCTTGATAAAATACAACTCTTTATCTCCACCTATTTTAATTTGTACTTATTAATTTAGCTTTACTTATTTCCTGCAAAGCTGTGTACAAAATGCTAAGATGTAGAGATATCTCAAAATGGAAAAGTTATCTGCCTTATCAGGATGCCCTTTAATGTCTCATCATTTTCATTGTGGTCATTAATTAGTCTCTGGTGCCTATCTTTCTAGTAGGTATGATTTGAAGTAAATTAAAATGAGGTGGTTTATCTTAGTGCATTCTGTTCTTTTGCATAAGAGGTTTGAGCATATCTAGGGCCATTGGTTCAGACCACACAGCCATGCTTTTAAAGCAAGTTAAGTGATTTATTCACTGAAAATGCCTTTAGATGCTGGACACTGACATATAGGGAGATACAAAAAAAAATGCTCTAGATCTTAAGGAATCTAATTTGACATTAGTGGTAAGTGGGTAGAGAGAATTGATTCTTTCACTCTACATACATTTTATGACTTTCTGGTCCCTCAAAGGGTTCCAGGCACTAGTTACAAGAGAAGCACGTAAAAGATACATACAGGTTTCCCACCTGGCATATAAGGAACTTGGAAATCACCACTCTGATTCCCATGAGAAATAAACTGAACTGAAAATCAGCAACTCTCCTTATCTCCACCTGAAGATTAAGGTCACAAGGCAAAAAACTACCCCCAAAGTTGGACAAGCAGTCAGATAGAAAGACTCAAAACTTAGCAGAGCAGAACTCTCCACAGGAACCTGCACTGGGCTAGACAAACCTACTTGTAATTGACTAATGGCTGGAGGCAGGTTTGGGAGTTAAAAATTCCAGAGGGTGGGGGATAGCCTTCGGGCAGTCCTGAACTTATGGATGAGTTTTACCTCCAGGTTCCCATGCTGAAGATCAGAAAAAAAATAAATCTATGCTTTCAGCAGGGGATGAAAAAAGTAGCCATTCTAAAATACTCCCAAAATAGTCTATTGTTCTTAACAAGGACTGCCCTCAAGATAAATTGTTTTACCAGAGCCTAACTGACCTTGGTGAGGGAAAAAACCCAACTCCAGCTACCTCCTGCTTCCAAGTAGGGAAATAAAATAGCCAACTGTACCACCAGATCAGTAGAGCTCCTATATGGTAACAGGGGAGTACAACGGAGAGAACCACACATCTCAGACTTCATGTAAAAACACCCTAGGGAAACTCACACACAACAGGGAGACAAAAATAAGGACATCAGAGGAAACTTTAGCCTCTGATACAGCTACATTAAACATGGCTTAACCCCTAGCCAGATAAACATAAAACCTCACACTAAAGGCATATTTACCTCAGTTCCTTTTATCTAGTACATGACCCACTTTCAACAAAAATTTGCAAGGCACACTAAAATACACAAAGTCTGAAGAGACAGAACAAGCAACAGAACCAGACTTATATGGCAGACACATTGAAATTATCATATCAGAAAATTACAATAATTTTAACTAATATGCTAAGGACTCTAATGGAAAAAGTGGACAACATATGAGAATATATAGGTAATGTAAGCAGAGAGATGGAAACTCTCAAAAAGAATCAAAGGAAATGCTAGAAATTGAAAACACTGTAACCAAAATGAAGAATGCAGGTGATGGGCTCATTAATATACTGAACACAGCCTGGAAAAGAATCCATGAGCTTGAAGAAAAGTCAACAGAAACTCCCAAAATGTAAATGCAAAGAGAAATATAAAGACAGGATAGAATATACAGAAACTGGGATATTCACAGAAGTTGTAATGTACACATATTGGTAATACCATAAGGAAAAGAGAGTTAAAGGAACAAAGGAAATATTTGAAGCAATAATAAATCAACTTTTTCCAAAATTAAAGATAAACACCAAAACACAGACCAAGAAATTAAAGAACAAGCAAAAAATATTCCTTAAAAATCTATATAGTCATATCATATTCAAACTGCCAAAAATCAAAGATAAAGAGAAAATCTTTAAGAAGCTGAGGATGGGGAGGTTGGGATAGACCTTGGCTATAAAGGTCCAAGGGTAGAAATAACACTGGACTTCTTTTAGGAACTATACAATCAAGAAGTGATTGGAGTGAAATGTTTATAAAGTGTTGAAAGAAAAAAAAAAAACAACTAGAAATCAACAGAAAGATAGATGGAAAACACCAAAATATCTGGAGATTAAACAGCACACTTCTAAATAACACATGGGTCAAAGTACCATGAAAGATTTTTAAATAGTTTAAATAAAACATAAAATTTGCAGGATGCATTAAAAAATCAGTGCTTAAAGAAAAATTTATAGCAACAAATACTTGTATTAGAAAAGAAGACCTAAAAATTAAGATTATACATTTAAAAACTAGAAAAAGAGAAAATAAATTCAAAGTAAGCAGAAAAAAAGAAATAATAACAACCAGAACAAAGAAAAAAGAGAAGACACAAATTACTAACACCAGAAATGGAAGACTGACCATGTCTTCTGATACCATGGACATTAAAAGAAGAATAAAGAAGTATTATGAACTCTATGCCTGCAAGTTTGGTAATGCAGATGAAACAGACTAAGTCCTGAAAAGACACCATATACCAAAACTCACACAAGGAAAAATAGAACATCTAAATAGAGATATATCTACAAAGCCAATTGAATAAATAATTAATAACCTTTCTAAACAGAAAGCATTGGGCCCAGGTGGATTCACTGGTGAATTCTACCAAACATTTAAAGAAGAAATTATACCCAATCTCTACAATTGCTTCCCAAAAACAGAAGCAGAGGAAATATTTATAATTCATTCTATGCAACCAGAATTACCTTATTACCAAAACCAGATAAAAATGTTACAAGAAAGAAAACTATAAACTAATATCTCTCACTAACACAGGTGCAAATATCCTCCACAATTAGCAAGTTGAATCCAACAATGTATAAAGAATTACACAATAAATTAAGTGGTATTTATTCTAGATATGATAGGCTAGTTCAACATTCAAAAATCAATTAATGTATCCCATTACATCAACTGACTAAAGAAGAAAAATCATATGATCTTAGCAATAGATGCAAAAAAGCATTTGAAAAAATTCAACACTTCATTTATAATAGAAACTCTGGAAACTAAGAATAGAGGGGACTTCATCAATTCATTAAAAACATCTACAAAAAAACCTAAAGCAAATAGCAAACTTAACGGTGAGAAACTAAATGTTTTCCTGCTAAGGTCAAGAACAAGGAAAAGATACACACCTCTCAACACTTTTTGAATATTGTCCCAGAAGTCGTAGCAAATGCAGTGAGAGAAGAAATGAAAATAAATGGAAGAAATAAATCTATTTCACTTGCAGATGATATGATTGTGCAGAAACCCCAAAGATTTCACAGCCAAAAAAAAAAATCTACTTGAACTAATAAGCAATTATAGCAAGGTGGAAGAATATAAGTTTAACACAAAATCCATTGCTTTCTTATATACTAGCAATGAACTATTGGAATTTAAAATTAAAAACATAATGCATTTATAGTAGCACAAAAGAAGGAAATGTTAAAAGAAAATGTTTAGGTATAAAACCAACAAAGTATGTTCAAAATCTCTATGAGGAAATTTATCAAAACAAACACACAAACAAAAACCTCTGATGAAAGAAAACAAGGAAAATCTAAAGAAATGGAAGCTATTCTATGTATATGGATGGGCAGATTCAATATTATTAAGATAGTAATTCTTCCCAACTTGGTCTAAAGATTCAGTGCAATTCCAATCCAAATCCCAGCAAGTAATTTTGTGGATATTGACAAACTAATTCTAAAGTCTCATGTAAAGGCAAAAGATCCAGAAGAGCCAAAACCATATTGAAGAACAAAGTTGGAGCACTAACACTGCTCAACTTCAAGACTCAGTTTAAAATTGCATTAATCAGGACAATGTGGTATCGGTAAAAGAAATAATAAATTAATGGAAAATAAAATGACCTGGAAATAGACCAATACAAATATAGTCAACTGATATTTGACAAAGGAGCAAAAGTCATTCAATGGAGAAAGGATAATCTTTCCAACAAATGATGCTGGAACAACTGGATATCCACAGGCAGGGAAAAAAAAAAAAAAAAAGAATCTATGCAAAGACCTTATACCTTAACAAACGTTAAATCAAAATGAACCCTAGATCTCAATGTAAAATGCACAACCATAGAAATCCTAGAAGATAATGGGAGAAAATCTCGTTGGCCTTGTGTACAGTGATGACTTTTAAGTTCAACACTTAAAGCATGACCCATGGGGGAAAAAAACTGGTAAGTTGCATTTTATTAAAAATAAAAAGTTCAGCTCTATGAAAGACAATATTAAAAGGCCATAGACTGGAAGAAAATCTGCAAAAAATCCTATTTGACAAAGGACTGGTATGAAGAAATATATGAAGAACTCATATATTATAAAACTTATCAATAAGAAAACCACCAACCCAATTAAAAAAGAGGCAAAATACCTGAACAGATACCTCAACAACAAAAAACACAAATGACAATTAAGTGTATGAAAGGATGCTCATCATCATACATCATTTGGAAACTAGATTGAAACTACAGTGAGATACCACTATACATCCATTAGAAGAGCTAAAATTGAAAACACTGAGAACACCAAATGCTGGTGGAGATGTGGAGCAACAGGAAGTCTCATTCATTGATGAAAATGCAAAATGGTATAATCACTTTCGGACAGTTTGGCAATTTCTTATAAAACTTAAACTCTTACCATATGACCCAGCAATTACATTCCTTCGTTTTTATTCAAATGAGGTGAAAACCTCTGTTGACACAAAAACCTGGACATAAATGTTTATACTTTATTCACAATTGCCAAAACTTGGAAGCAATCAAAACATCCTTCAATAGATAAATGGAAAAACACAAAACATTATCTGACATAAATCTTAGCAATGTTCTCCTAGGACAGTCTACCCAGGCAATAGAAATAAAAGCAAAATGAAACAAATGTGACCTAATGCAACTTATAGGCATTTGGACAGCAAAGGAAACCTTAAGCAAAACAGAAAGACAACCTACGGAATGGGAGAAAATATTTTCAAATGATGTGACTGACAAGGGCTTAATTTCCAGAATACATAAACAGCTCATACAACTTAATAATAGTTTAAAAAACCCAATCCAGAAAATGGGCAGAAGACCTAAACAAACAATTCTCCAATGAATACATACAAATAACCAATAGGCACATGAAAATGCACTCAATATCGCTAATTATCAGAGAAATCCAAATAAAAACTACAATGAGGTACTATCTCACACCAGTCAGAATGTCCATCATTCAAAAGTCCACAAATGATAAATGCTGGAGAAGGTGTGGAGAAAAGGGAATCCTTCCACATTGTCGGTGGGAATGTAGTTTAGTGCAGCTGTTATGGAAAGCACTATGGAGATTCCTCAAAAAACTAAAAATAGACTTATGATCCAACAATCCCATTCCTGGGCATAAATCCAGAGGGAACTCTAATTCGAAAAGATACATGTACCCCAAATGTTCATAGCAGCACTATTTACAATAGCCAAGACATGGAAGCAATGTAAATATCCATTGACAGATGAATGCATAACGAAGTTGTGGTATATATATACAATGGAATGCTACTCAGCCATAAAAAATAATAAAATAATGCCATTTACAGCAACATGGATGGACATGGAGATCACCATTTTAAGTGAAGTAAGCCAGAAAGATTAAGAAAAATATCATATACTATCACTCATATGTGAACCATTAAAAAAAAAAAGACAAATGAACTTTTTAAAAAATAGAAACAGACTCACAGTAAAATAAAAGACAAATGAACTTATTTACAAAACAGAAACAGACTCTCAGACATAGAAAACAAATTTATGGTTACCGGGGGGAAAGAGGGTGAGAAGGGATAAACTGGGAGTTTGAGATTTGCAGATACTAACTACTATATATAAAATAAACAACAAGGTCCTACTGTATAGCACAGGGAACTATATTCAATATCTTGTAGTAACCTATAATGAAAAAGAATGTGAAAAGGAATATATGTATGTATATGTATGACTGAAGTATTATGCCATATACTAGAAATTGACACAATGTTGTAAACTGACTATACTTCAATTAAAAAAAAAGAAATGAGTTATTAAGCCATGAAAAGACATGGAGGAATCTTAAATGCATACTAGAGTGAAAGAAGCCAATATGAAAAGGCAGCATACTGTATGACTCCAAATATTTGACATTCTGGAAGAGATACAACTATAGAGACAGTGAAAAGAGCACTGGTTGCCAGGGGCTCATTTGAAGGGAGGGAGAGATGATTGGTAGAGCACAGGGAATTTTTAGGCCAATAATATTCTATTTATCCTGTGGGTACAGATAATTATATAAGTTTGTCAAAACTCATACAATGTACAACACAAAAAGTGACGAAATTCGGGATGAAATTCCTGGCAGAGGGAACAGGATGAATAACAATAGAAACATGAAATCATCTCAATGGTTGGTCTTCCTATGGTGTGCTATGGTACAGAGTGGAGGGGAACTACGGTTGGAATTGTTGGCAGAGACCACTCTGCTCAGTCTTAAAATTCTCTTGCAAAGAAGTCTGGTACTCGTATTGATAATAGAGGCAATGTCTGAGTTTGTTCAGGGAAATGGCGTGGTATATTGAAAGCATTCAAGTTGTGTGGGCTCTCTACCAGGATTCCAGGAGATATCTTGGATTAATAATTTTTTAGGAGTAAGGATAGGTATAAGGATCAGAATGATGAGGTTAAAAAGTTTCTAGAGCTTTTTGCTATCAAATATAAAGAACGGAATCTTTTAAAGACCATCATATTGAGTTTTGCTTAATGCATTTTCTGCAGTGCTTTTGCTTTTTAGCACTTTAAAGTAGTGTTGTAAATGATACTTTGAAATGGACTGAGTTTTTTCATAAATAAAAGCTTCTAATAGAAATAATACATGTAGAAATACACTTTCTAAGATCCTTTTGCATGATAGTATGAATATCTATATATGTTGACAAACATGCCTACATGTATTATACGTACATCTATATAGAAAAATTCTATCTACACATAGCTATGAAAAGTTTACCCCCTTCTGGATTTTGTTACTCTAAGCTAGTTGTTAAGTACATAATGCACAATTTATTTCACAACTTGTAGAACAACAGAACAAATATCAATTAGCATTTCACTCTTTATTCTTACTGGAAAAATAATATAGACTATTTAAAATTTCCTCCTGGGTTTGTCTGGGTGCGTTCTAATGAGCTGGCACAAAAAAGTTTGAACTGGTATTAGAAAAATACACACTATATACATAAAGTATTACCCAGGTGAGTATAAAGATACTTTTAGCTGATTAAAAAGTATTAAAAATGTCAGTAAAAGGTCTACATAGTTTATAATTTTAAGTTAAAACTTTAATGCAAATTTTAAAAACTGATTTATATTTTAAGTTTTAGTATATATGAATGGAAAAGTCTTCATTAAGAAAAAAATCTAGTTTTATCTGCTTTTTAAACCATGCAACTGTAACAAAATATTAAATGATCATTCACATAATAGTTGATGAATACAAGTTCAAGAGACTTAAAATTGGTTTTAATTCAGAGGACAGAGAAAATAACATTTACCTATTTTTATATTAAGCACGCTTATTATTGACTTGTATATTTGTTCAGGGGTGAATGTTTATCATTTATACGAGCCCTGTATTTGCTCATGCCCTTGGAAATAATTTAAATGCATTCAAAAATGTTTGTCTATGTACTAACTTTAAATTAGCCTTTTCAACTTATTAAATACCTTTTGGGGGTACAGTATATAGGAAAATTTTATTATTTTGAATAATTACATGCAGACTAAACTAACATAACTTCGCTTTTAAAGTATTCTTTTTTGTAGGCTTTTATTAATGCAGATCAGTCTTCTCTAAGTCACATTAA
This sequence comes from Camelus ferus, assembly GCF_009834535.1. Classification (NCBI taxonomy): domain Eukaryota; kingdom Metazoa; phylum Chordata; class Mammalia; order Artiodactyla; family Camelidae; genus Camelus; species Camelus ferus. The sequence goes on along the minus strand of NC_045701.1, from coordinate 35,461,169 downwards.
AGGAAATTTATTATACTATTAAAATTTTAGTTACATACACAACCATGTTGCAAAAGTATATACTTTGCCTTCTAGCCACAATTTTTAGTGTTTTAGAAAAAAAATTTCTCTTAAAGTTCACTGAAGTGTTGTTTGACCATTTATTGATATATGTTGTATTAATTGCCCCCAGAAATCACCTGTACAAATCCCCAAGTCCATATCAGAGAGTAATTCTCAGCTGTTAATCCTGAATCTTTCACAGACTTGCTCAGGATATGTGATTTCTTTCCACCAACACACAGGGAAAGACTAAATTTATCATTTGGTTCAGAAACTAAATCTGTCTAGTGCTTGATGAGGTGTATCTCCTTATTTATCCTCTCTTAAGATTAAGGAAACAGACAGTTTGCTGAAGGGGAATGACTTTCCAAAGGTGAAACTTGCGAAATGACTAGATAAACCATTAATCCTCTGAGTAAATGATCGGGAAGAAATTATTGGTAACTTTCTCTGGAACTCCTTATTGAGACGTTCCTCTAAAAGCTACTCTTTTCACAGAATTCCTGCTTTTATCCCGCTTTGATCCAAGTCCACATTCCCAAATACGTTTGCTGTAAAAACTTTAAGTTTTTCTGAATACTCCCTTCTTTCAATATCCTACATACTACCTTCAGTAACATCTTCTTCTATGTTGTGTGTGTGTATGTATTTACTTTAAAATCTCTTAAAAGATCTAGAATTGTTCAAAAATATTCATCACATTATATCTCCTCCTTTCCAGTAAATGTTAACACACAACAGACACCCAGGTACTAAGCTGAAAAACCTGCAAATTATTCTTGATGATTTCTTCCCCTTCACTCTCCATCCAAATCACTGAGCTCTGTTGATTTACCTAAAACATCTGTTACCAATCTATCCACTATTTTTATTACATGTTGTCAGGGCTCCTGATCAGCCAATTTGCATCTTTTTCCAGGACTATAGCACTGGACTTCAAGTTGACCCCATTTTCACTCTTTCACACTTGGATCAATTCTTCATTCAGTGTATGGAGTAAACTCTTTAGAATGTAAGTTGGATCATGTTACGGCCTTGTATAATACTCTTTAATGCCTACATATTCCACTTAAGTTAGGACCCCAAGTTTTATCATGCCTGTTGCCCTGTTCAATTTCACCCTTGATTTTTCTCTCCAAACCTTTCTTATACTCCCAACTCCTCCCTCTTCTCTGGTTGTGATGTTATGTCACTAAAAACTTCCAAGCTCTTTCCTTTGGCAGGATATTTTTGGACCAGCTCCTTCATTCTTGAAGACAATTCAATCAGGACCCCTAGGTAACATTTAAAGAAGTGATATCTTGGACACCATTAATTTATAGTCATATTCTCAAAGTGAGTAAATGAACCCAGGTATTTTACTCCAAGTAAAAATAGAGGTGTATTTTGTTTGCTCCGTGGTGACATACATTAGGTGAAATATCAGTAACCTCAGTGAGATCTGACTTCTCATCCTCCTCTCTGTATGCTACACTCACTCAGACCCCATGCTCTTTCTTCAGCTCATGTATTCAGTCACCCTTGCCTCTCACCTTTGCTTATCAAAATCTTCCTTTTAAACCTGATTGTCTCCTACTTTTTCTTTTCTGCCCTTTAGGCTCTTCTATGTATCCCTGATCTCTGATTCTATAAACTCTATTTCCTCTTCTAGTCAATTCTACACAAAGTAGCATTTAAATAGTTTAAGTGAATTCATGTGTATTAGTTTTCTTTCTCCAAATAAGTTCTTTGATGGCAGTGATTTATTTTCATCTCTACACAATCCAAGAAACCTAGTCATCCCTACCCTTTGTCAAATCTAAATATTTATCAATTCTTAACACACGCATGCATTTTCAAGATGCTTTGCAACTATTTCCTCTTCTTTATTTCCTTTAATTAATAACATCAATCACAGACTTAAAATTTTCCTGAGATTTTTGCGTTCATCCTCTCATCTTTCCTTAATATTTAATACTGTATTCTAAAACTGAGTTTTTTATCTTTAAGTGAAGAGCTATTAATTTTTAAACTTACAATAGTAATCTTGCTTGTCATATAAAATTTGAAAAGTATGGAAAAATAGATTGAACGAAATTAGTACATACGTGCTTATCATGTAGAGAAAAACAAAACAATGCAACTTTTAAGTGATTGATCCAAGAAGGTAAATCTAATTGTGTAAGGCTCCTCAGAATATGCATCCTTAGGTACAAATATGAAAGTGTCACACCCAATCCCCAACTCCTCAATAACCTTACTTATTTTTGCAAAGGGATAAAATATAAAGTATTCGGCTTAAATTCAAGGCTACAAATGAGTGGGCTATAAACTAGTCCCCTAGTCCTGATGCCAATTTTTCATGCACCCCTCACACTAACCAAATATTTCCCAAAGTACACCCCTTGAGACAGTTCATGAAATAAAAGAGCTGTGGTCAAATTAGATCTTGGATATTCAAAAAGCCTTAGTCATTTTTCAATGTAATTTAATAAAGAAGACTCTTATAGAGTAGAACTTAGCATTTGTCAAGCTTCAGTACTCATTTGACCCTTTTCTCATGTTATATCCAAGAAACAAATTTTGAAAAACATACATTGCTTCTACTTTCCCATATGTATGCTGTAAATATGTGAAAGAAATGTCATATTTAAAATTATGCTCAGATAGCTCAGATATAAAAATATTAAGATTAGCATTGCAGTAGTCTGCATAATATGCCTGTTTTTCTGAATTAAGGTTGGTAAGATCATATCCAAACAGGAGCCACAGTCAGTATGGGACGTAGAAAGGTAGTCCACATATAGTGAATCTACCATTTTACAGGCTTAGTCCTTAAAACATCGTTTAGAAACTTGTTTTTGTTGAAAGATCAGTAGGAACTTGTTCTTGTCAATAGATCAATAGAAAGTTCTCTCCCAATGGTATATAACCATAAATCTTGCTCACAGGAGTAATAAAAATAGAATTCTAATGTATTAATTGGAATTCACTTATTAACTTTCTATGATCGTTCTCCTGGGTATGTGATATCATAGCTGACATACCCCCTGCCTTGGATAGACTGACTCAGAAAATCACTACAGAAGTAGTATGCTAATTTAATAATTTACAGAGATAATACAACACAGAAAATATTTGTAAAAAGTATTAATGATCAATCCTAACACATATAAGGAAATCCAAACCATAATAGGAACAGGGAATAGATCAGGACCAAAAAAAATATGAATTCAGTTGAATGTCTAATAATATGTTGGTAAATTCACTCTAAATAGAAATGGTACATTATTCAAAAGTCTTTTTGTTACAAAGTTAAACAGTCTCAGTCTAGTTTAACTGTTTTTGTTGTTGTACTTTAAAGAATATATTGGCTCATGTAAATTTGAAATCCAAGGGACAGAACAAGCTTCAAGAATAGCTTGATCTAGAAATTCAAACAATTTATCAAGCTGAGAGAGATCACACAATTAGTCAATTTAACACAGGTAGTCAGCAGGAAAGATGAGCGGCATCTCCAGGTTGTTAGATTTCTTGCCTTGTCCTTTCTTTGCAGTATTTCCCTGCCTTTTATTTTTGAGGGACTTCACATTAAGAAAAGCAAATTTACATATATGATTTTATTAGGAGATCATACTATGCAACTACTGCAATGTTAATTATAATATTTTTATAATATCTGCTATTTATAGAATACCATATACCAGTAAACTATTTTATCCATTTCTTTCAGAAATGCCACTAAATTTGCAGAGGTTATTTTAAGAGGATGAGGTTGATATTTCTGGCACCACAACATTTTAAACTTTTTCTATCTCTGCACTGTGTAAACCAAAAAGTTGTCTCAAGTCCTGTTTCAAGAGTCATGAATTATTGAACAGAGAGCACAACACGAATTGTCAAAATAAAGGTGTAGGGGTCTCAGAAAATTCAAAGCCAATTAATATGTGAATTTTTTTTCTGTATTGCCCACAGTAAGATACACAAAAAACAGATTGCCCTGTTTATAGCCAGTCTTTCCAAAACGCCATCTCTTCTTTCAAGGAAAATATGTATGATTTGGAGGAGGGGGAAGCGGGACACAGTCAATATTCTTAGAGCTCAGTTTAACCTGCCAAACCTGCTCAATCTGCGTATTTTGTGTCCAATGGGACCAAACAAAATGTAGCAAGATACACAGACATTAAAAGAATTCTGACCCCCGTCATCAAGAGCCCTTTCAGAAAAAGCAAAATCGTCTTTTATGGTTTGTTCTATTTTTTGAGTAAATAATACATAAATTACAATCTGAGCTACAAAGAGAACAATCTCAATGCTGATTTGAAATTCACCAAACACACCAGACCAGGCTTTCAGATGACAAAAAGCTCCAGGGCTCCTTGGCTTCTTTTGTGTTCCTGGGCTTGGAGAGGGCTAGGAGCTGACAGACACTTATCAAACATTCATGTAAACACTGCCATCGAAGCCGTGCTCTCCAGCTCTGCCTTCACACAAGAGGGTCAGCAGGGAACATCATTAACGCTGAGCCAAAGATAGAAATCTCAGGCCACAAGGTGTGTAAAGCCAGAGACCGCCTAAGCTGCTGTCCTAAGATGCAGTACTCAAACTGTTAACTTTGCTGACATGAAAGACGAACACGGAGAAGGCAGCGCTTAAAACATTGCTGAGTGTTGATTTAAGCATGAATCCTGTTAGGCATTTTTATCTTTGTTTTCTCAAGTTAAGATGGAGTTTGGGGCTTTTGTTTTGATCTGAGAGGATGAGGAAACGAGTCTCAAGTCTGAGAACTACGCAACAATACCCTCATAAACCATGAAACTATCGCAGTGACTTAACTATGGCGCTAGCACTAATACAAGAGGCAAAAAGTTGAAGGTCTGGGATTACTTACTGCATCTTGAAGGACCCCTTTCCTTCTTCACTTTCTCCAGGACTACGGGCCTGTCGCCTTCTTCATGTGCCTGAGTCACACCGCTTTGGGGGATGACTCCTTCCCAAGTGACAGAAAGACCATAAAGACATAATCTGGAAAGAAACCTGGCCCTCTCACTGGCAAGACCTAGGAGGCAGGCGTCCTCCATTTTTAATGCGTCCTAATTTTCACCTGAGAAAAGTTTTTATAATGACTTACCAGGTTCACATACTTAACAGCTACCCTTTGGCTCATTAGTGCAAACCAGTATTCTCCCAACTGCCTATAATTGCATTAGGGTGGCAGTTTCCAAAGCATGGCCCCCAGGGCAGCAGCACAAGCATCTTCCAGGGAGTTGTTAGAGATGTACAATCCGGGGCCCGTCAAAGACAAAAAGAAAGGAAGGAGCCATTGCAGTAGCGCCACCCTGAAAGCCAAAGGTCTGAGCATCTCAGCAGGTTGGGTTTGCCTTAGACTTTTGTAGTGAGAGGAAAACAAGCTGCAGGAGGAGTTAATTTACATTTATGATGGCTTTGCAATCAGGGGATATCTCATTCAGCTGACAGGGAGTTTCTCTCTGCAGATAGCTGATTTCAGGGGAACAAACGGTTCTGCTCTCAGCTAATCGTTCAGGAGGTTAAGAACAGAAAGTTGGAGGGTCTGTGTGTGGCCTTGTCGCAAGTAAACAGGAGTCGTCTGCAAGTCTGTATGAATTATGAGAAAGTGTGGACAGTAACTCTACATCACAGGGGGAAGAGCAATTCTTGGCAAGAAAGCATTTCTCAAAACACAGAAGGGTGGGGAGACTTAGGGAAACAAAAGTTTTGGAGTTTTTCTTAACCATCACTGTTTTCCGGGAGCACAGGGCTCACCTAATATTCGGTATTTTCAGACTCTATCCTGGACCCACTGAATGTGAAGCTCCAGGACTGTGACGCAGCAACGGAGGGCGTGGGGGTGGGGGTAACAAACCATCCAGTGATTCTCATGCACAATCAAGTTTGAGACTCCTTTAGGCTTTGCCTCCCAAACCTGCCTATCCCTCTATCTGGCCTGTTTCAACACTTTGCAGATGATTTTTTTCACTTGCTCCTTTACCTTTGTGGACAAAGAATGTTACCTGCCATATCAGAAAAAACAAAGGATATTGCAACCAACAAACCATCAGCCACCGCAGCCGCCCCTCCCCGCTATAGTGTACCTTGAGGGGAATTCAGGATGGTGAAAACCAAGGATACTGACTGGCCCTAGATAGTTAAGATGCATATCTAAGGAATAATTTCAGTGAGTCGAAACTCTTGCATGTTCCCATATGTAGAAAAGTACTAAAATCGTTAACTTGAGATGTCTATTTTTTTTTGTGGTTAGCAGTCACTTTTGATGCTCCACTACATGTTTTGTTTTTTTCAGCAAAAACTCCTATACCTCTTGCCTCCTCACTAACCTCTTAGGAACAGTTCCTCAGAGCTGTCTGAAAGGCTGTCTCCTGGGTTTTAGTTGTCAGTGAGGTCCCTGAATAAAACAACTTGCAACTTTTAGGTTATGTGTTTTTCTTCAGTGGACACCTTCTACTTGCAGTCCTGCCTTAACCCTAAGTGGGTCCTAGTCCTCTGTAATCCACTGGGTAGATCCTAAGACCTCACCATAATTGTTCAGAGAACCTTTTTCCTGACACTGCTTGTTCTGTCTTCCTCTTCAGTTACAACTGTGATCAGACAACCACTTGGTTATGGATTATCCCAACTTTCTCTCCATCCAAGTCAGATTTATTAAAAAAAAACCAAAAACTCCCAATAGATTTAGTAAATGATATTGCCCATGACTTCAAACATTGCTGCATACAACATCTGAAAATAAATGGTTGAATTGTGTTCCAAAATTGCTACATACCACTTACAGATATTTGAGCTTATATATTATATATAGTATATATATATATATATGCATACATATATGTATATGCTACAATTAGCTTTTGTTTTATGAACATACCATGAAATAGGCATCTCAGCCTTGATGATCTATTTTAAATTATTGGCTAAAAATAAAATGAATAATACACTAAGAATGATTATAGTCCATGTTTTTAGTCTTTTTTTTCCCTCTCTCTCTTTACATTTTTCTTTTTTTTCTTTTTTTTTTTTTTTTTTGCAAAAGGCAATGTACTATTTCCAATTATGATATAGCATACTTCTGTTTGCTTCAGTTGATTTGCTTAAAATACATTCATTTCCTCTGGGCCTCTGAATCCATGGCCAAAACACAATTTCAATATTTTAACTAAGCACAAATGTCTTATTTCTTTGTAATGGAAAAAGTTAGCCTTGTGCTCACCTCTAGGGACTGGTACAACAAGAGGGTGGGCATTTCTAAAACTTCTGTGCCGGTTTGTAATCCTTTGTTCCGTTGTGATTCCTAAGCCTAACGCAGATGGTTTTGCTCAATGGACCAAATCTACTTCTATTACTTAAACTGATATGGGAAAGCAATCTTTAGGATTTATTTAGTATATTTATTTCCTCTTTATTCAGAAAACAGAAATATGAAACACAGATACTAATTCAAAATTGCCTATCTCTTCCACATAGTCCAATTTGATCAGACACTGGCTTAGTAGATCATGTATAGACTTATGTTTTCACTTTGGGGAAATTCAGGCATGACTATAGTGTCTGTAACAAAAAGGATGAAATAAAACTAAATATGAAAAAAAGACAAACATAAGCCAGTTATGACTTTAAATAGTGACTTGGCTACTGCTTCCTAAATAAGTTGCCATTTTACTGAAAGTTAAAATGCTTTGTTATTTTAAATTTGAACCAACTCTTGGAGCCACACATTCTCAATTCTTTCCGTTGTTTCTTCTGATGATTGTCTCCTTAGCTCTATATAATGGTTTGTAGAATGCTGTTTCTTGGTTCATTAAATTCTCTACTGAATTTCTTTTACTGTGTTTGAGGTCTCTATTCTTACACCCCTGTTTTCCTTCCTTCCATCTTCCTATTGTAGTTATAACTTTTGGCTATTAGTTAAATAGCCAGTGTTATATTAATCTTTATATGTGAATATAGTTGCAACTGAATCAAGAACTTTAATTTGACTTTTTCTTTCTTAGATATTTTTTCTCAATTATTGTTTCATTTCTTTCATTTGCTTCACTTTTTACCTCTTCTTCTTCCTGCTCCAAAAGACCTGTCAGTAAACTACCAATATATTTTCCCAACACTGTATCATATCATTGCACCTCTCTTCCCTGTCCCAGGAGCTGTCCTCCCGTAACTCCTGGTCCTTCTCCCATCTTTACAAGTTTCTCTCTATCTAATTTTGTATATGTTACTTCATGCTTCTCTCCACCAGTCTCCTGGGTTAGACCCCACTTTTCCAGGACCCTCAGTCTGTCTTGGTCTTACTCATTGTGTGACACATATCCTTTACTCATTCCTAAGGTAGAAAGCACACAAGTAAAGTTTATGAGATTACCTACTGCTTTAAAAGATTTAAAGATTCTTTTGATGGCAGGATACAACATAATCACACTTAAATAGAGGAAAGACAAAACTCTTTGTCACAGCTCTGAGAGAAGTCTACTAGGCAGGGCCATACTGAAAGGGCTGCATCTGGTGACAGATACCATCAAGTTGCAGCTTTCGGGGTTCAGTTAATGTATGGCAATCAGGGTGAGATTAACTAAATTTTACAGGTCCCCTGTGAATTGGATAATTTGAAAAATCTCTCAGGCTCTGGGGCAAAGGAGCTGCGGCTAGTTGTCTGGTACCTGGCCCCAGGGCAATTAGGATAGATGCATAGTTGCCCCAGGGTGTGAGAGCTAGATAAGGGAAGTGATTGGGGTGTGGAGTCAATCTGCTGCCTCCCAAAAGTAACTGACCAATCTCTAGCAAGGAAAACACACAATACAAACATGTTGATGAATTATTATATAGTGAACTCCCTTGATATACCTATTTCTCATTCACAGCCTCTTTCTCTCTCCAGAAGTATCTACTCTCTTGACTATTTTAGTAGTTATTTCCTTGTATTTCTTAGATTTTACTACACAAATATGCATTCTTTGTCATTATAGTTTAGTCTCACCCAATCTTAAATTCAATATGTATTTTAAGTTTCTTATCTACAAGATCTCCCTCCATTCTTTCCTTTCTCTGTGAATTCATGTGCTGAAAACCAGGCCATATGACCTGTAGAGTTCCACAGTCTACATCTTGCTGATCTCATTATCACAGTGCAGTTTGATGTGTTTTTCTGTTCTGTCACCTGCAAACAATCAGCCAGATCCAGCGCTTTGATCACACTCAGGTTTAATTACTTTGGCAAGATTATAGATGGTATTGCATGCTATCATCAGGAGATGCATGAGACTTAATTTTTTGCTATATTGAGCCATCCTGATTCTTTTCACAGATCACTTTTCCATTCTACCAGCATTCCACACCTTGTTTTGTCTTTTATCTTTATTTTAATTCTTCCTAATGCTGGACTCCTTTCTTTAGTACAAGAGGCCATGGGATTAATTATGAAATAGAAAATTGTTTTTCAAGAATGAGTGATTCACAGAAGAGGTATTATTTGAGATGAGAGTTGGGCAATAAATACAAATTAACCAGGCAGAGAAGGGGAGATTAGACTTCAAGCAGCAGAACAGCATTGTCAAGGATACAGAAGTCTGAGAAAATGAGGCAAGAAGTCTCAGGAGAATTAGAGCATGTAAACATAGGCGGCTGAAGATGACATTGAACACATGTGCAAGGGCCTAATAAAGACCTTTGCATGTCATGAAATGAAGTAGACAGTGCTTTTCAAATGCCCCATGCACAATACTGTAAAGGCAGAGAAGACTGAAAGCAGGTGAAGGTAGGGGGAAGTAAACTCAAAATAGGAGGAGGTAGAGGGAGGTGCAGATAAAGGTGGAGGGGAGGACTTTCAATACTCCCCCTCAAGAATAACATTTCCATGAGGCAATATGTCTTTGGTTAATAGTTAGGCTCCTGAGTGCATAGTTTGCCAAAAGTGTGTCCTTGTGGAATTTTATTTCTGCATCATGAAGTTCACCTATAGCCCAGAGAAGGGAGTGCTTCGAATGTTGTTTAAATGACTATAAACAAGTAAACAAAAGACACAAGCCCCTCTCCCAGCAGCTCCTCTCCCATTTTCCCTCTTTGTTTTCTCCCTTTAGCTGCTCCCTTCCCCCTCCTCAGCTGCCCCCTGCCATGGCCACCAGCCACAGCTGATCTCTATCACCTTGTTTACATGAGCACAATAGTAATAGCTGCAGGAAGAAAATTTTTAGTAATAGGAATATGCAAAATCCATCATCTATACGGTAAGCCCTGTGTAAATCTTGAATTTGTTATCACCTTTAAATAAATTGTACATTGTACTTCATATATATTGGAGTAATTTCAATATTATAACAATATATTCCTCCACAGTTACTAAATAGCAATCAAACAATAACAAAGCCCCTGACACGTAATAGCTGTGTATCCTTTGGTTTTGTGCCTCTTGGTCCATTTTTGGGTATATGGTAACCCAGTTTGAGAAACACAGATACAAAGAGGGATTAACATATTTTAAGAACCAGGTAAATCTGATAATAAGTATGCAAGAAAAAGAACAAATTATTAAAGTGTGTGGAAGATACAGGTAGGAATGGGAAGAAGAAACTATTGAGTAATCCACAAATGGAATGACTTGTGACTTGTACTAAAGCAGTGGCAGTAGGGCTAGTGATGAAGGAATGGAAACAAGAGGTCTGGAAATCACCATGAGGTAGTCAGGAAGTATGTATGCAAATACAGAAAAAGTTCCAGGGGGTCTTTGTAGTAAGCATATTTTTATATATAACCAAAGAAATTGGCTGTCTTGTGTATTCATCTTGGTATTCTAACATAAATTAAAACAAGATGCCCAAGAAAAGGATAAGGATTTCACTAACCTCCTTTGGCTACACATTTTCACCAACCCCTATTGTGAAAGTTTGGTAGAGAAGCAAGCATTGTGCTCGTATTAATTTAATGCAATTAAATCTGTAGTTCTCCAGAGTTAAGTCTTGGTGCCATGGGCTTCCTTATTTCTTTGACTCTAAGGTTCCACATTAAAAAACTCACTGCTGGTGCTATAAATTAAAAATACTTTACTCATTCAGCCATAAAGTTGAGACTGAAAATGGCTGACCCACTGCCTTTCTAGTCCTCCAAAAACATATTTAATCTGGTAAACATACAATGCAGGAAAGAGTTGAATATGAAAGCAGAGTATATAGAAATTTACTCCAAAAGGGGACATAAAAATCCTATGTGTTAACTTAGAAACTGTAAACATCCTGACAATCTTAAAGTGCAATGTCATTACAAAAAAAGGAAATACATATATACTTGTTGACATTTGTAAATTATCCCAACTAACATCCCGTCTTAGCCTCAACACAGTGTATGATGTATGATGAGACAGAGGATAGCATAAAGAGGTAGTATTTCTAAGAAGAATCTCTGACTCTTCCCCACTTGAAAGAAGAATGCATTGTTCCTCTTAACATCCACGCCCTGTCCACAGGGCTTATAGCTTTCCAAGTAGGATAAATATATTTGTGGTGAAGGATGAAGGTTGTAATATGTTAAGTGCTGAAACACTGAAGGTAATTATTTTTTCCTCTTACAAGTAGAATTAAATTGAGAACTAATAAAAAATGCTGTCAGTAAAATTATGGGCAATAAGGCTCATGTGACACTGGAAACTTCTTCATTCAAACATACAAAGTTTCATGTTTTCCACATGCAAAGAGTTGTTACTTTTATTCTTAAAAAAATGAAAATTATTTATAATTTTGTAAGTTAGGAAAATCGCACTCATTTGCCATCAAAATTCTATAGTTTACCAGCTGCTACTTGCATTGTACAATATTAGACAACTTTGCCCCGTACAGATTTTTGCTCTTGCCAGGGCTTCACAAAAATAATATATTTTAATGCTTAATCAGGTGTGCCAATTAGATGTTTTGCTTTAGTTTCTATGTAAAAATCTCTAGACTTCTGCAGTGTATGACAAACCATGATATTTTACAATATTGATGTTTTTATAATTACTTCATGTTGTCTTTTTTCCCTAAAAAAGTCTGGATTTCATAGAAATCATAACCAACCATTTATTTTCCAGTAAAAGCCGCTTTGTGCATCCCTTTAAAACAATAAAACTTTGTGTTTACAAGATAGAGTTATTTAACTGGCCAAACAGCCTAAGATCTAACCTTTAGACTAGATGTAAACCAAAATGTTTTGTGTCCTCTTTCCCCAGTTTTTTCCTCTCCGTACTAGCTCCTCCCAAGGAAAGAGACAGTTTGGAGATGGGTTTAATATTTTCTTCCCCACCCCCCAGCTCTACAATCAATGTAGGTTTTATAAGTAGGGCTGACTCTGCAAATCTGTCCAATGTGAATTCCAAAAGATGGAAGGTGAAATCTTTTAGGTAAAAAGTTTGCTAGATTCTTAAATTCAGATTTTTTCCAGAAAATTGAAAAAAAAAAAAAAAAGCACAAATTTTATTATAAAAAGTAAAATCAAGCCACAGGCTAAAGGCCAAATAATAAAAGATACACTAGAACATTAAAAAAAACACTGTTTGTTTCCTCATTTATTCATGTGTTCAACAAATATTAGTTTGGTATTACTGTGCATTAGACATTGTGTGAGGCTATAGATACAATGACTAGATGATCCCTGCCTTCAAGGAGCTTATAGTGTTGTGATAAGACAGAAAATAGATAAACATGTAAACAAGTAAAAAATAGCAAACTTAGAAACACAGGGGAAGATTTTTAAAAATCTGAATTAACTATATTTTTGTATTTTCTCTATTCTTGTTTTGAGGTGACATCTGGGACCCAGATGCTGACTCAGGGACTACCCCTCTGGGGATCCTGCTAATTGCTGGAGATAGTAAAAGATAAGGCTCCTAAGCAAGTCATTAACATGTAAACCAACCAATCCAGAGCCCTCATCCCCAGCCACCTCCTAGGGCTCTCACAATCTGGGAACTGTTCTCCTCCCATACTCACTCCAGGGCCAGGTACCAGACATTTGGAGACCACTCTTAAATTCCCAAGCCCACCAAAATCACTCCAATTATCATCCAATCCTAAACCTACTTAGCTGTATTACCTTGCCTAGTCTACTCCTTCCCATGAAAACCACAATAAAGGTACCAGGCAGTGGTACCTTTCTCTTTCTCTGCCTGCTCTCAAGTCTCTGTGCTTCCCCGTGTGGCCTTGTACAGTGTCCTGTGCCTCCTGTTTCTAGGGGGTGTAAATATAATAATACTCCCTTCAGTGACAATCATTTCTTTGTCTACATGTCCTACTATACCTGAAAAAAAAAATCTTGGGTATCATTAAAATGAAATCACAAGCAAATATTTAAAATCAATGTTATCTACTTTATCTAAGAAAATAATTTCCTTGAAAAACAATTTTAAAATATATTTGACAAGAAACAGAAATCTAGGAAAGACGTGTGACCAACAAAGAAAATAAGCTCTTAGTCAAAAATCTTCTACAAAACCTAGTGTCCCACTCCCATCGGCATTCCCAGATGTTTCTACGAGTTATTCCTATCAAACTTGCAAGAAAAATAACCCACACAGAATAAGATTGAAAAGAGCCTCAACTTATTTTTTGAGACTTGTATAGCAATTTATGTAAGAAGTATTTAAGAAAGAAAAATATCACTTAATAATGTGGATGTAAAAATCCTAAATTAAATAATAGCAAATATAATTTAGCTATATAAAGAGTCATTAGCAAGTTTTCTAGCTATACACCAGCTCTCAGAAAATCAGAAACTGTAAATTTTACAATATGCCCTAAACAATAGCAACAATTACATAAGTTACAATAAACCTTGAAAAATGTGAAATAATTATGTAAGGAAAATCTTAACATTGAATCAAACATCAACATAAGACAAAAGGAGACCTAAATCAATCAAAATAATTCTTCAGCAACATAAGGATAGAAATTTCCCCCAAATTAATCTATAAATACCTTGCAATTCTATGGTATTCGAATCACTGACCTTAAACTTCATAGGTAAAAGGAAAGGGTAAAAATGATAAAGACAATTTTCAATAATAATTTCAAGCAGAGATTCTCATTGCCAAATAGAAACATTTAGTAAGAGATAAGAAGGGGAAGCAAAAATGTATTTAGTATAAGATTAAGTGTCAGAATTTTGCTTCCTGTCTTGACCAACATTAATTAAGAAGCATAAATTGAACTCCATTAATTTTTTAAAAAATCCATATTCTAAAAGTAACCACAATTAAAGTGAAATGAAAAGCAACTGATATTTGAGACCCATATAATTGACAAAGACTTAGTATCTAGGTTATATTAAAAACATTCTATAAAATACTATGAAATAGTAAACACTTAGACCAGAAAATTTATGGGTAAAATGCTTGAAAAAGTAATTCACAAAAAAGAAATACCCAAATGGACAGCCAAAACATTAGTAATCAGAGAAACAGATTCAAACAACCATGAAATTCCATTTCACATCCAACAGAGGGGCAAAAAGTCTAATAAATCTACAGAGTGGACAGGCTGCGGGAAGTGGGAACTGTCATATGTTACTAACAGTCATATATTACTAAAAAGAATCTAAATTAGTACAATCACTTCATAGAATAATTGGTAAAGCCTACTAAAGCTGACAAAGTGATCCAAAAATTGGTAAATTATATATTTAGCTTCAGTCTAGAGAAATTCTTGCACGTATGCAAAAAGAGTCATCTGCACACCTGCAAGGATCTTTACTCCTAAGCTATGAGAGTGAGGAAGGGGAAACCACCTGGCCTCAGTAGGTGAACTGATACAGAAGTGTTTTTTCTACAAATATCATACAACAGTTAAAATTAATCTACATATATAAAGATTGCCAGTTAAAAAAAACACAATGTAAAGTGAAAAAAAATTACATCTATGTGTCATTTGCCCAAAACAACAGTGTATTTTTATGGATAAACATGGAGTCATAAAAGAGTCTTCACATAGGGAGGCTGGAAAGGATAAGGAGATGTAGACTTGACCAGTGAAGAGAGGTTACCTATCATATATATTTTATCTATCATCTGTCTGTCCTCAAGTCATAATCCTTCAGGCTGTTCTTGATATTTTTCTCTCCTTTATTTTTTACATCCAATATGCAGAAGGTGGCCAGGACTGTGTGGAGACCTTACAGAAGGCCATTTTATTTTCAAAATTTCCTTGTTAAAATTCTTGCTGCTTCACTGGTTCCTTGCTTGCTTTAACCAGAACTGTGACCTCAGGCCATCAAAGCTGCTGATCTTCATTTACTTGCCTCTAAGATTGCTATTTTTACCAAGGAAAGCGTCGGTTTTCTGCCTTCTACTCCAAACTGAGTCACTTCTGGCATTGAAGTCGAGGGTTTTGTGTCTTTCTTCATCCTGGTAGAACTACAGCCCTCCTGAGCTGGATGAATGGGAGCAGCCTCAGGCAGGTATGCCACAGACTGCCATTTTTCTTATGCAAAGTTCAACCATTTTTCAAGAATGCATTTATTTGTATCTGGCCAATTTCTAAAGCCCATAAATGTTAATTTTGGGCAATTTTGTCTAGTATTTATAGTTAATTTAGGGGAAGAGGATTTGCCAACCTTCTCACATAACCACATTGAGAGTTCTACTTCTCCCACATTAAAATCAGATCAAACAACTGAAGAGATATCTAAAAATTAGTGTTCTAATAATGAAAAATAACACTGCAATGTTTTTATCTTTTATATTTTTGACCTGAATTAAAATAACATTGTGAAGTATTTTCTCTTATTTTACATTAAAGAAAACTCCATAGGTAATTTAAAGCTAGGAAGTGGGCCAGAACTGGACATAGAAATCCAGTCTTTTTTCAAAGTTCATCTCTGTCCAATGAAACATCCAGTTATAGTACAGCTGTAGAATTCTTAGCCCACTGCTCTGACATTAGCCATCAAACTATTGTGCTTAAATTTGGACTATCCCAGTAGAACTGGGCATTCAATCATTTATTCAGTGGCCATATAGTAATGCTATTTTTCCTAATAAAAGTAGAAAATCTTGAAGTGTAGCCTCTGAGCTTCAATGGTACTTTTAATAATTGATGGTAGATTTTCAGCATTTTTCCATAAACATATTAATAACAGATTTCTTTGTTCATGGTAGATTATCTTTAGTGATTCTTGTATTTTAAAAATGACAATAGAGATATAAGTTAGGAAATTCTAGAAATCAAAATTAAAATTAGTTTACATGTTACTGAGTGTAAGCAAGTTATAATCAAGTGTCTGTCGACTAAAGATAAGTTCAAAATTTTGCCCAAATGATCAGAGGTTTAAAAAACCAATAGAAACTTTTACTTTGAAGCATATTTATAAACTTGTTCTTAGATTTTCATGATTAAGAAGAAAAAATAGTTCAGTTCATTTAATCTAAACTCTTGATTCATCAGCAGCTGATCAAATTTATGCAAAAGAGAAAAGCCACATTTGGATGGCATTGAATTACGTGTATTAACCATAAATTTAAAATCTAAACTAAATACATAACAAGATACAAAAAGGCATTATTACTCATTCACCCACCAATAATTATATATGAAAATATTATGCTGATATGGCTTTAGCAAAATGGCTTAGCATTTTAGGAGTACATAAAAATTTGCTGACATGGTCAAACTAAAAATTTGCTAATTTTTGCATTAGTTATCCACCCAAAGTCTTTTCATTTTCTGTCATACACATGTATTTTAATATAAAACAACTGATAAAAAAGTACAGAGATGCACTTTATACTAAATGGAGTTTAGCAATAGTAAGTTTCCATGTTGCTGAAAATCAATAAAATTATTATCTCTTTGTAACTAAGCTTGCAATCAGAGGAATGTACTTTAAATCAAATAACTGGATCTAATAATTTTATCTGCTTAGGGGTGCAGTTCCTTCTTTATTTTTTAAGTGGGATAATGCATGAAAATGTCTTTGTGGAGTGCTGCAAGCAAGAAAACCTTAACAAAACTTGTCCTTAATAGAAATCCACTGATCATTGACAGAAACATACTACATAATACTAAATGCATTGTTCAAACTGATAAAATAATAATACAATAGTAGACACTGAAAGCGTATATTCCATGGGTCAAGCACGCTACTAAGTGTCTGCCTCTACTCACTCATTTAAGCCTTTCATTAATATCATAATTAATACAGCAATTACTATTTTTATTCATGCTTTAATGATGACAAAATGGAGACACAGATGTGTCACACAACTAGCAACTGACAGAAAGCGGATTCAAACCCAGGAAATTTACCACTAATGTCTATGGTCCAGTACAGTGTATAGTATTTATATACATTTTATTAGCCCTTCAAATAATAAGATAAATTATGTTATCAAGAAATAAATTTCTATTAATAGTGCACAATTTCTTCCTATTTCTCTTGAGATTGATATCAGGAGAGTCCATTTCACAGTTGAAGCTCCTGGGGAAATACATGGAGTGAAGGGGGAATGGGGTAAATACTAATTAATTTTTGATTCCATGGAATTAAATGATAAATACATCAAATTCTCTAGGTTGGGAGGTGGAGGAACAAGAAAAGATGGAAGTAACTAAAGCTTTTTCACTGGCAGGTAAATTGGTCCTCTCTCTCTATCTTGCATCAAATAATTAAGTCCTTGCATATATAAAAAATGTAAGACTAAAATTCATGGAGAAAGACCAGGAGGGAGGAAATATTCTCTCATGTAATAAGGTATCCATGATCTTTTATTCCTATATATATATATTGGATAGTGTCTTTCTCAATAAAGAAATGTGTCTTGATGTTTGATACATAAGGCAATTCCCTGGGTTCAAAATCAATCATCTTTTTTTACCTAAGAATCTGATAAAGACAAAATATGTTTAATTATAATTGCAAGAAATCCTCTATGGATTTTTGCAATGAATTAATCATGATCTGCATTGAAGCAGAACATAGGAGTAAATGAACATCAACATAAACAGCAAGAAATATTTTAAACCTTTTTATTTTTGACCACTTAAAAAATTATAAACTTCCTATTTTAATACATGCATTTCAGAATGTCAATACATAATTATACACTTTCCTCTAGAAAGCTGTAAAATTGATGTGTATAAACATCTTTTAAGAAAAATCAATAGATCTAATGTCAAAGGGAATGAAATTTCAATGCATGAGACCTTTCTTCTTTCCAATAGAATTGGCCCTAATGATATCTGCTTAACAACACAAAAATTCTGTGATTAATTAAAAGTATTTGTAATGCCAGGTAATCTTCCATTAAATACAATAAAAGTATTAAAATCAGAGTGAAAATTAGAGACTTAAAAATGAAACTAGGTTGGAATGTTATTTATTATACTGACTTCTCATTTGTGTTTGGTTTAAACTTTTGATAGTATTTCTAAGAAATAAGCACTATTAATCTCATTACAGTTTATCTCCTACATCTTTGTTTTCTCTCAACATTTAAGCTAACTTTGGGTTTATTTTTCTCCTTTCCTTCCTTCCTTCCTTCCTATCTATCTATCTATCTATCTATCTATCTATCTATCTATCTATCTATCTATCTATCTATCTATCTATCTATCTATCTATCTATCTATCTATATCTGTCTTTCCCTCTCCCTCTTTCTCTCCAAGAGTTACATTTATGTGTCAGCTTGACTGGGCCACAAGGTGTTCAGCTATTTGGTCAAACATTATTCAGGGTGTTTCTGTGAAGGTGTTTCTGAATGAATTTAACATTTAAGTGAGTAAATTGACTCCTGAGTAAAAGACTGAGTACAGCAGATTGCCCTCCCTAATACGGGTGGGCTCATCCCATCAACTGAAGACTTGACTGGAGCAAAAGGCTGATCCCCCACTGAATAAGAGGGAATTCCTCCTGCCTGACTGCCTTCTAGCTGTGCCATTGGTTTTTTCCCTGAATCCAGACTCAAACTGAAACATTGGCTTTTCCTTGGTCTCAGGCTTGCTGGCCTTTGGACTGGAACTAGGCCACTGGCTCTTCTGGTTCTCGAGCTGGTGGACTGTAGATCTTGGGGCTTGTCAACCTCCGTAATTGCTTAAGCCAATTCCATATATATATAAAATCTCATTGGTTCTGATTCTCTGGACAAGCCTGACTCATGTCCCTCCTTTTCTTTTATCTATATATACACGTGTGTGCGTATGTGTTGGTTTCAAGTAAGAATCACTGCGCGTGTAACAGCACTATGTAGAGAGATTAACCTTTCTTGGCCTTTTTAAGTACAATTGAAAAGAGGAGTTTGAAAACATTCAAGAAAACCACCTTTCCCTAAGTAAGAATAAACTTTCAGTTTGTCCATCACATGTTGTTAATTTCATTTAAAAATGCCTTTTCTGGAGATTTAGACCCAAACCATCTGGATTAAGAACGTTAGCTCTGAAGTCTGACAAACCAGCTTTCAATTCAGGTCCTGAAATCTAGGTCCTAACACTTAATGTCTTGGGGTAAATTATCTACCCTACTAAGACTCGGTTTTCTCATCTGAAATTTGGGCCAAAAAACAAACAAACAAAAAACTTCTAAGGTAGTGGATACAGTGCCTTGCACATGTTAAGATCTCAAGAAATAGTATTTTTATTTGTCAATTGTCTCTATCTTATGCATATGTGGTTATTTTGTGTAAGACCACAAAATCATAACAGAAAGTGTTCTGTTAGATATTTCATCCAGTGAGTTGTCAGATAACTTATTACATTAATTTTTGCTCCTGATTCACTGTTACAATTGTATCAGAATTTCATTTTAAATTTCATTGCTTTAAGCTCCCATAACTTTTAAAAAATGATTTACTACACATTAGTGGCAATGTATTGACAAGCAAACCAATGTATTACCACTTTCTTCCTTTGTGCTCAAAATCCACATATAGTTTGAGAAATTCCTCCTTAGATAAGTCATCTTTCTTGGCTGTATCTAAACTCCTCTTTCCAGTTGCACTAACAAGGGCCAAAAGAGGTTAGTCTCTCTAAATAGTCCTGTATCCTGGAGTTAAAGATACATTGCCTGAGGTAGTAATAGTTCATTGCTGTTGGCTTCTGTCTCAGAGACCTACGTAACTCTTTGAAAGACCAACTGCTGTTCCTTGGTTCAGATTGTAAGGCTCTCAAATGTCTTATCCTTCTGAAGAGTCCCATCTGATCATACAATAAATAATTGGTAGGCAGAAATGGATCTACCTTTAAATTAACATCATATCATGCATAATGTATTTGATCTTATTTTTTTTAGAGACTTTAACACAGTACAATAGACACTAAAGTATTATCCTTTATTTTTTAAAAAATAAGGCAAAGTAAGTATTTTTAGAAAACTGTTATTGTTTATTGTACTTTCCTTTGTCTTTTCACAAGAAAAAGTCACCCTTCATTGGCATGTTTCATGGTTTCACTGGACATAGCATTGTATTGTTGAAAATTAGGAAAAATTATTGCGAACTGAAGGGTTTTTGTGTGATTACAATCATTCATATGCTTTCAATTATTTATTGGGTATGATATACAACTCTTTTTTTCCTTTTCTTTTCTTTTTTTTTTTTTTAATGATTCCATATCAGTAAGTGGGCAACATACAGCAAGCACTGCGTAGGCCTAAAACTGATTTATTAAACAGATTCCAGTTTTCAGGTTATAGGATATAATTATCCCAGTTAGCACAGGCCCAATTTAAATTTCACTGTCATATAATTTGTAAATTCTTGTAGCTGGGAAAATCTGAGCATATGGTTGTAATGTTACACATATGTTATGCCTGTGTTAAGTATTGGCTTCTTGGATTTCATTTATTTTAAACTAATAAATAATTGATTTCTTTGAAGATATTTTATTGAAGGTTTTCTTTAGGTTAAATGATGAGTATATATTCAAATATTTCTCATCTTCATATTTCAAACTTAAATTTATATTGATACTAGATATAACGTCAGGTCATCTTTTGTATGGTTTATTTCCTTCTTTTGTAACAAAACTTAAGTTTCCATTATCTCTCTAGTAGAAAACAGAAATGCATTCTGGAACAAAAATATGTTAGTTTTAGGCTTTGACTTAAAAAAAAAATACATGTTATGATCTAAATGAGTCCATCCTAAATTCATATGTTGAAATCCAAACTCCCAAAGATGATAGAATTAGGCGGTAGGGCCTTTGGGATTGCTTCCACCATGAGGGTGAGCCTTCATCAATGGGATTAGAGCTCTTATCTGTCAGTTGATTATTTTACAATTTGTTGAGAACTTGAAGAGTTGATTTTGATGGAATTAAACATAGAATTTTATTAGTACCCCTCCTGACATTTCTATCCTGTAATCCAGCTTACTTTTCTAGCTGAAAATCCTTTCAGACTTATAATTCTTGTTCATCATCTCTTTGAATTTCATGCCACTTGGCCATCATTAGGAATATTAATAAATACTCTAGTTCATCTTAAATTCCTGCATTCTAGAAGTTAAGTGCATTTTTTGTGATTTGCTTTGTCCAAAAAAATTTAGCCAACATGTCTTACATCATATCTGGAAAAACAAAAACCATTTTTCCCTCTGTCACTGTGACTGGCAACCTTAAATATGATGGCTGTTCCTCCGTCTGGGTCTCAGAGTGGGGATGATGCAAAACAAGACCCCTCACAAACCTGAGATTAACATGTGAAATAGCAATGAATAAGCCCTTCTTGATTTAAACCACAGAGATGGTGTGTTTTGTGGGGAGGGTGCACCTATGTGCTGAGATTTTTTTGTTGTTATGTATTCATTAGAATAGTCAGGTTTCATAACAAAATGTCAGTGAATTACTATGACAGAATTTAATTTCCTCCTCATACATATCCAATGTGGGTTTTCAGGGCAGCTTTGTTCATTGGAATCAATCAGAGACCAGGCTGATGGTGGTCCATTTTGACACATGCTTTCAGGTTCTCATGGCAGGGAAAGTGAGTGTGGGAGAAGCCTCACCTACTCTCAGACTCTTAGAGTAATTGTTACTAAGAAGTGACACAACACATTTTGTATTTCATTGGCCAAAAGAAATCATACACCTATATCTAACTTCAAATTGCTGGGATGTCTGAATTATCTGTTAGCAATTCAGTATAATCACCATATTCTTTTAAAACCTTTTTTTTTGTTTTTTTTAGGGGGAGAGGTCATTAGGTTTATTATTATTATTATTATTATTATTATTATATTAATTTATTTAATGGAGGTACTGAGGATCAAACCCATGACTTTGTGCATTATAAGCATGTGCCCTACCGCTGAGATATACCCTCCCAATCACCATATTCTTTTAAAATCTCTACCTAATAATGGAGAATACTGGAACTATATTTCCTAGAATCCTCTTTGAGAAAGCAGGAGAGAAGCAGAGGTCATTATTACCTGGAAGTGGTGACAAGAACACTAGTGAGGGGATGTGAGATTCACAGCTGCTTCTTGGTGAGAATTGAGAACAACCACTACACTGTTGCCAACTGAGATAAGTGGAGGGAAATTTTCTAGAAATTTCTGAAAAAAGGAAATAATTTCCAGCTAGCTTTTGACAAACATCTTCTTCAATATGTCATGCGAGGTATTCAGCTCTGCTTCCCTAACCACATGGCGGCAGCTTCTCTGCTTTCTCACAAGGACTTTTCTGTACTTTGCTTTCCCATCTCCTTCATATGGATAATCAGCTTCAATTCCTATATTAATTTACAAAATAATGCTTAGACTGACTCTTTTCCTGACAACACACACACACACAGATACAGCAGAAACATGCAAACTTATCTCAGAAAAAGGATAACCAGAATATTTACTGTCAGCCCTAAGGACTACCACATATACTGTGCACCTACAGATAAATGATATTCTTTTATTAAAAAAAAATCCAAATGATTTTTGACAAGGTACCAAGACCATTCAATGGAGAAAGGACAATTTTGTCAACAAATGGTACTGGGAAAACTAGATATCCACATACACAAGAATGTACACTCACTTAACATCATATACAAAAATTAACTCAAAAAAGATCAGACCTAAAGCTGATGTAAGACCTAAAACTATAAAACTTTAAGGAAAAAACATGGGACAGAAGCTTCATGACATTGCATTGGGCAATGATTTCTTGGATATAACACCAAAGGTGCAGGAAAAATTGAAAAAATTGGACTTCATAATTTTTTTTTAAATCATACATCAAAAGACAACATCAACAGAATAAAAAGGCAACTCACGGAATAGAAGATAATATTTGCAAATCAGATATCTGATAAGGAATAGTATGCAGAATATGTAGAGAACTTTTGCAAATCAGATATCTGATAAGGAATAGTATGCAGAATATGTAGAGAACTTCTAAAACTCAACAACAAAAAACTAAACAACCCAATTCAAAAATGGCCAAAGGACTTAAATCGGTATTTCTCCAAAGCAGATACACAAATAACCAAAAAACATATGGAAAGATGCTCAGCATCACTAATCATTAGGTAAGAGCAATTCAAAACTACAGTGATAGGCTACCTCACATCCATTAGGATGGTTAGGATGGCTACTATCCGAAAAAAAAAAAAAAAAGTTTTAATGAGGATGCGGAGAAATTGAAGCCTTTGTTCACTGTTGGTGGAAATGTAAGATAGTATAGCTGCTATGAAAAACAGTATGGTGGTTCCTCAAAAAATTAAAAATAGAATCACCATATGGCCCAGCAATTTCACTTCTGGATATATACCCAAAAGAATTGAAAGCAGAGTCTAAAAAATAAATTTGTATACCTATATCATAGCAGCATTATTCACAATAGCTAAAACATGAAAGAAATCAAGTATCCATCAACAGATGAAGGGATAATCAAAATGTGGTGTGTATATATATATATATACATATATATATGTATATATATGTATATATATATATGCATACACACACACACGTATACATTAGGATATTATTTACACTTAAAAGGAGGGAAGTTCTGACATAGGATGCAACATGAATGAACCTTGAGGACACTATGCTAAGTGACATAAGCCAGTCACACACACACACAAAAATGTACTATATGATTCCACTTATATGAGGCAGTTAGAATTGTCAGTAAAAATCATACAAACAGAGAACAGAATGGTTATTGCTAGGGATTGAAGTAAAGGGGAAGTGCTGTTTAATGAGTATCGAGTTTCAGTTTTACCAGATAAAAAGTGTTCTGGAGATGGATGATGGTGTTGATAACATAACATTATGAATAGAATGAATGCCACTGAACTGTACACTTAAAACTGGTTAAGATGGTAAATTTTACGTTATGTATATTTTACCACAATAAAAAAATTGAGAAAATAAACACCAAACCCTATGCAGTCTAACAATAGGCTCACAGACTTGAGTTCTTTGAATTATGCCCAATAGGAACTTGAACCAAGGATAAATAATGCATATATTTTTATATCAGATCCAGATGTCCCTACCCTTGATCTATACATCCATGCACTAAAAAGTAAAATGAAAGCAGTATACAGCAAAAAATGTAAGTGATTTACCCCATGCTCAACTATATACAATTGTGAAATAGGGACAGCGATACCATGATTTTTTTCCTTTGTCCTTGTTCGTTGATCTCCATAGTCTATGGTTTTCCTCCAAACACCATCTCAGCCCACTAACCCTGTGGTCATATGATTTCCACTGACTGGTAGTTCTTTCTTCTTTTTTGGAAGTTTTTGGGACCAACGAGTAAATTATCACGCTCTCTTTTCCTCTGCTATAGTAAACAGTAACATTCTAGATGGTATACTCGTCATCATTCTGGATCCTAGAGAGAGGAATAAGGAAGCAGGGTTCCCAGATCCAGGCATGGGATGGGCATGTACCTTTTTACTGTAAGCCATTAAGGTATGTAGGGGATTATTTATTACTGCAGTGTAACAAAGATTATCTTATCAAACACAATTTAAAAAAAACTTTGCAGTGGGCTAAATGTTTGTGTTCCCCTCAAATTCGTAATGTTGAGACCCTAACTCTCAATGTGATGGGGCTTGGAGGTGGGACCTTAGGAGATAATTAGGTCATGAGAATGGAACCCTCATGAATGAGATTAATGATCATACAAGAAAAGGCTAGCTAGCTCTTGTTCCACCACGTGAGGGACAGCAAGAAGATGGCCTTCTGTCAACCAGGAAGAGGACACTAACCAAGAACTCATCAGTGTCAGCACCCCGATCTTGAATTTTTGCTTCCAGAACTGTGAGAAATACATGTTTATTGCTTAAGCCACCCAGTCTATAGTAATTTGTTATAGTAACCCAAACAGATTGAGGCAGAAACTGGTACTACAAAGTTGGGTGCTGCTATAAAAAACACTTTAAGAATGTGGAAGAGGCTTTTGAACTCTGTGATGGATGGAGGCTGGAATTCATGCTAGAAAAAGTGGAGATTGTTGTGAAGGGACTTTCAAAGGTGATTCTGGTGAGAACCCAGGAAGGAGAGAGGGAAGCTATAGAGAAAGCTTCCATCTTCTTGGAGAGACTACATAATCATGTACAGAATGTGGGTAGAACTATGGACAGTAAAGGCCTCTCTGATGATGTTCCATATCCAAATGAAGAACAGGTTATTGACAATGGAGAAAAGGCCACCCTTGGTATAAAGTGGCAAAGAGTTTGCCTGTGTTTTTGGTTTAGCTTTTTTGAAAGCTAGAACTTGAAATCAATGAAACTGGATATTTACATGTATATTAAGACCTTTTGACCGTGGGTGAAATCAAGAATTCAATAAATATATTTAGTTTGATAATACTGTTTCTGGGATTTCAAATATATATATAGAAATACATTTTAAAACAATAATAGTATAAAGAGGAAGACTAGAAAAAAGTTTAAACTGTTTTAAGGGTTTTGCAGTATCTGGAAGTGGTAAGAGTTATAATTTAAGTTAGATCCTAATGCAAGTTGTAAATCCTACAGGAACCATTTAACTGATATAATTTTAAAAAATCATTTTAAGACATAAATCCATTGGATACCACATTATGTTCATTAAAAGTCTCTATGTTGTTAAGGTGAAATTTGTCCCAACTGATCTATAGATTTTATGCAGTTCTAATCAAAATCCCAGCAGCTTTTTAATGGAAATTGACCAGCTAATTCTAAAATATATACAGCAATAGAAAGGGGAAAGAAAAAGAATCAAAGGTACATTTGAGGAAGAACAATGGGGGAGGACATACATCACCAAATATTAAGACTTATTTCAAAGCAAATTAAACAGTGAGATGGTGCAAGGAGAGGTGAATAGACTGATAACAACAGATTAGAGTCCAAAAACAGATCCCTGCATATATGGTCACCAGAATTATCAAAAAGATATTACTATAGTACAGGAGGAAAGCATGATCTTTTCAATAAGCTTACCAGATCAACTAGTTTTCTATACAAAAGTAACTTTGACTCTAATACCATACACATAAAAATTCATACAGATTATAAAATTAATTTGAAGAGTAAGACAGAAAACAGTTGGATTATTTTCCTAATGCTGTGGTAGGTAAAGTTTTTTTACGCAGACTAGAAAAACACTGAGAACAGTCATCATAACTGACTGTTATAGTATACTTTGTCAAAATGAAATTTCTGTTTCTCAAAGACACTATTAAGAAAGTGAGAACATAAAGCAACAAATAGGAGAAAATATTTTCAGCATATATGTAAAAGAAAGGACTTATAGCTAGAACATATATAAAGGATGCCTACAATCAATAAAAATGTCCACAACCTAATTTTTGAAATGGACAAAAGGTTTAAATAGGCACTTAGCAAGGAAGGATATTCAATTTGCCAATAAGCATATGAAATGGTGTTCCATATCACCAGTCATCAGGAGACATAGATATGCTTATTTTAAATGCAGGTATTATTTATTTACTACTTAGTACATAATCTGTTTATATGTAAAGTATGATCTAAACCTGAAAAATTCAATAAAAATTAAAGTATCTAAAATAAACAAATGAATTTTATTTTATCTCTTTAAATATTTTATTATAATTTATATGTTTTAACATTTCATGATTATATATTTAGATTCTTTCAAATATTTGAATATGAATGAATTATTTCTCTAAAGTTATAGCCTAATTGTTAAAGTTGATAACACATATACTAGTTAAGAGCTAAGTATCTGGAAAGTTTAGGACAGAACTTTTTATGAGGATGCATTTGGCAAACACGTTTTGTTTTCAGGTATCTTCTGAATGTATTTTTTGTTTTGTTTTGGGGTTTTTTGTTTGTTTCTTTCAGGTGTACAACATAGTGAATTGATATTTTTATACATTAGGAAATGAACACCAGGCTAGTTACCATCTGTCTCCGTACAGAGTTATTACAATATTATTGACTATATTTTCTACACAGAACATTATATCCCCATTACTTATGTCTTTTATAGCTGGAAATATGTACCTCTTAATCTCCTTCGCCTATTTCTCCTGTCTCCTAAGGCGTCTCCCCTCTGGCAACCACTGGTTCTCTGTATCTATGAGTCTGTTTCTGTTTTGTTTAGAACAATAATCACTCAAAGTTCAAATTAAACAAATGGAGATAATGTTGGGTTTTTACTTTAAAACGTGTACTAAGAGTATGTTTTAATGCTATCCTAAATATTAAAATTGCACTTATGTGTTGGATTCCTTATTTTTAAGACAAGGAAAATGCATTACAACAACCTTAGAACAGCCAGGTCCATACAAGTTTTCTTTCATCTTAACAACTATGCAAAGTAGGTGAGGGAAGCGCCAAGGAAGAAGGGATGTGTTTTCTGCTGAAAATGTTAAACAATAATAAAACCAACAGAAGACAGTCTGCTTGGCAATTTCCAACAGTCATTGATAAAATACTGTTCCTCTGTGTGGTGGCAGACTGTGTGCACTGCCCTTCCTCTGGGATGCCACTGCTGGGTAGATTTCATTTTGCAGGGAAAATAAATATATGACATATAAATGATAATAAATGTATGATAAATCCATGCCAACTAAACTATTCCATCAAAAGTAAAGTATTTGTCTTCTTTGTATGAAATAATAAAAGTGGTTACTTTGAAAAAGCCTACTATAACCCTGATTTTTTTCTTGAAAAAATTCATATACACCATAAATACAGACTTTCCAACTGAAATCATCAAAATCCATGTGTGCAACAGCTGAGTAACTAAAAATTCAATTTAGAATTATTTCATAGTGTTTTGTTAGCCTGTTTGTTTACTCTTCACTGGAAATATTTTTAATTGTGAGGAGACTTTATGAGAATGACTGTGATGAACACATGGTTGTTTAGAATGAATTTATATTTATTTATGTTCAAAATGTTTTTCAGCATACAGTCCACCCACCCCCTTAGAAGAAAAAGTTAAACTTGAAAGAGTTGTTATAAAAATGTAATTCATCAACCATATATGAGTATGTATTAATATGAGTATTAATTAATCATAGTGTTAGTCAGCCTTCTAAAACTTTAATAGTGAAAATTCTAAAACTTTGCATGCATGAATTACAAATCTGTAGGGATTTTTTTGCTATGCTGAAAGAGATGACTTGAAGGTTTGATATTATAAAGAATTTCAGTGATCTATTAGAAATATACTTAATGATAAGACTCAGTTTTTAATATATGTATTAAACTGTTAAATTCTACTCATTTGCCATTAATATCTACTGCTGGCTTATTTCTAATCCTTGTTAATATTTTGCCTGATGGAAAATGCATTTTATATCAGGTCAGTGTATAACCCGTAAGGAATTTTTGTATTTGATTCAGAAACTACCCACTGAGGCTTCACTTTTTAAAAATACTCTTTTGTTGCCAAGGAATATATTAAATTACACTATCACTGAAGAGAAAAAATAATCAAATCAGTTCATTAGACAATTTCACAAGAAGTCATTTTTTTCTTAGAAACATTTTTTAGTAAGAATTTTTTGGTTTTAATTTAATTGAAGAAGCATTATACTTGTTTCGTGAAGGCAATAGTTAAGGTAAATACATAATTCATTTGTAAATATTATAATATGACATTTTCAAATGGTTTTATATCATATCTTTT
Source organism: Camelus ferus (assembly GCF_009834535.1). NCBI lineage: Eukaryota > Metazoa > Chordata > Mammalia > Artiodactyla > Camelidae > Camelus > Camelus ferus. The sequence goes on along the minus strand of NC_045701.1, from coordinate 35,432,046 downwards.
TACTTTTTGCCTTTTTATTATTAGTTTTGTTCACTGAAGTAAATGTCAATAATGTATTAAACTCATTAACATGAAAAAAATTATATTTCCTAACAGTGGAAAATGCCAGGATTATCTTGCTCTGTATTTCATTCACATGCTGAAAGATAGAATTACACTGCAGATAGGTCGAATATCTCCATTAAATGAAAAGTTCCCCAGTTGAATTCACAGGAATGATTATATAATGTTGACATCTAGTCCAGATCTTGAATATAACCAGTTAAAAAGATATGAACCTAGAAGTTTCCGAAGACCGAAAAGCATTTATAACCCACAAGACCTGAAGAATCAACCATAGAAACTACTTTCACCAGCTCCTGACACAAATTTCTCCTGACACAAATTTAAAAGCCTCAAAAGTCAAATTTAGGGGGAAAAAAAAGGTAAACCAAGGCTATCCAATTCTAAGAATTGGAAAGAGAAAGTCTATTACCAGCTTAGTTACCTGCTGAAATACACTAATCACTATGCGAGAGATGCTGTTTCAACTAAGAGTAGGTCAGTGTATTCATGACCTGAATTTATTTCAAGGATTAATATTTAAACATGAAAATCTAAAGTTGGGGGAGGGATGAAAAATGTGAGCTCCTGAGTGACGGACGCAAAGACCCACAACAGAGCAAGACAGAAAAGAGTAGACACCAAATCTACTTAATTTTATCCATTTATGTTATTTCTTTTTCTGAATCTGTTATTTCTATTTTTAAGCCCCACTTTTAACAAAAATTGTCATCTTTTTGGACAAGTTTTGTTCTACTTTTTCTAATCTCTTTTAGGTAAGTTCCATTTTTCTCACCTGGCCATTGCTTCCCCCGCCTCCCTGTAAGTGTTCCAACAACAATCAATGTCTGTTAGAGACATTGTGAGGAAACTCATGAATCAGAAGAATAACTGGCTTCTCAGGTGCCCCTAAACTCTGACATTATATGAAATACAGATTATAGTATGTCTATAATACTGATTTTCTTGGATAAGTGTTTATCAGTAAAAATAGATGTAAGTGCTTTAGACAAATTAAGGTGCTGAGAATAGCATATAACCGAAGGAATGAAGGCACTTGGTGAGTAAGAAAATTATAACCTCTTTGAGGATATATATCTGATCATTTGTAGGTAATATACTACATTATTTATAGAATAAAATCTCAAGGAATATAAACCAATATATATTTTTGCTGCCCCAGTTCTCAGAAAAACCAGGACAAAACCAAGCCTCTGTTCCTTTATCAAATAAATTTACATTTCTCTACAATGACTTCTTAAACAATGAGTAGCAGTTAAAAATAAAGTCATTATATACAAAGTGAGTTTTAAAGGTGGTCACTAAAGTCTAACCTGATAGTCAAAATGTAAGTCAAAACCCATTTGTGGTAGCTAAATGAATTTTTATCAACAACTAAAAAAATCATAGAATAGAACAAAACAGCACAAAATAACTGAATCACACAAATAGGGTAAACACTATTTTGTGAAGCAAATGTGACATGTATGTGTATTAGTATGTGTATGTACTCTTACAATGTAAAAGCTATTCTTATTGTGAGTCATAGTCACATTTGAAAGCTACTGAGTTAATCTATGTATAATCACTTCGACTGCCGATCACTTTGACAGAATTATTTTAATAATTAAAAATAATGTATTGGCACGAAGAAAAATGGCATAGAAAAGTCAACAAGGTGGATATTGTAGCTATATAAGCACAAAAGAAGTTAGATAATAAATTAAACAAAAGTTATTTTAAGGAGAGGAGGCTGTTTTAAGACTAGAGAAAGGATAAAATGAAATAAACTGTTTAATCAAATTCAGAAGAATTGGAAATATAAAGATGGTATTCAAATAATAAGGATATTTGAAAGTGTTGCTACTGTAATGAAAAAGCTAATTGTCAAAACGTGTTTTTGTAGACTGTAACAGAATCACATAAGGAATGACAATTAAAATGCAAGGTCTGGGGCCTCCTGCCAAAGTATTTAATCCAAATCTCTAGAGGTGCAGCCAGGAATATACATTTTTAATAGGCACCTCAGATGATCTGTACGCACACCAAAATTTAAGAGCAGCTTTTTAATATTCTAACATAAAAATTTCTCCTTTTATCAACTCTTTGAAAATTTTCACTAAGAGAATGATTTAACTATGAGCCAGCTCACAATTTTCTCACAAAGCCTGATATGTCTTTAGCATTGCAAGAGAAATAATAAAATGGCATGAAATGCATTCTGATGAACTTCTGAAGATTATAATGAGGGCACATTCATATCAAATGTATCTAGTATTGGAATTTTTATGAGTACATAGGATAACACTATGTCCCTGCATTCTAGTGCCATAGAGTAAAAAGAGAATATGGTAGAAAATTAATTTTAGCAATTATCAATCCCATGCTTCTTTAAAGTACACACTTTGATGTTCGCTTATTGGGATGCAAGAACTATGGAAGCATCGAGAGCCACTTGGTATTTCATAAGAGAATTAAACACCATCTAGTTAAAAGTTCCGGTTGATTATTTGTAGGCAATGCACTGCAATTAGCATTTAAATAATTCAATGTTAGAAACCATTTTCTCTGAGATTAACAATGATTCATTCTTACATGCTGTGTTTTTAATCAAAGAGGTGACTGAAAGGTATAGAGCATGGGACAGGAACAAAGATGTCTAGTTACAAACTCACTCTTGCAATTTGCTGGTAATGTGCCTGCCTGCATGTTTAAAAGCAACTGAAATGTGGTGCGCTGCCTATTCAGACCTTAATGAGAATGTAAATGAAGGATTATTGGTTCCATCAGCAGATGATATTTCTTTAGAAATATTGCCTGAACCTTACTCTATTATTTCCCAGCTTCCAAAAAATCTGTACAATAATGCACCTCATTAATGATATTGTCATTGTCATTTAGAAAACATGTGGAGACCTGCAAAGTCATTATTAATTATAGCCACATGCATTAAAGCAGAAACACCCAAATTCATCACTGTACTTGTTAATTAGCTGAAAAATCAGTCCTATTTTATGAATATTTCCCTAAAAATAACCTTATTATTTTCTTGATCAAGGACAATTTTTTTTCCAAAAAGGACACTGATCAGAAGAATCATAATATACTTTTCAACACAAACTACTCAATTTATTCCAGTCTAAATTGTCTCATCCAAGAGAACATGGTAAATACTACAATAGCAAGAAGGTTTTTTTTTTTCCCCACTTTCCCTCCATTAAAATGGTCTGATTGCCCCTTGTCCATTTCTAAATGATAGATAATACCCTCTCCTCTTTTGCTTTTCTTGTCTATTATGTCCTTTATAGAAAACCTAAAATGAGGTATTTCCTGCAAGCCTGCAGAGAGAGAAGACTGAATAGGAAGCTGAACGGGAGTATAGAGACCAGGATAAAAGGCAGTTATTAAATTTGTGAACTCTATCAGAAGACAAGAAAATAAACTGTACCGCTGGCTGGAAGGGTAGTGAAGTATGACATTTCATTTTTATGCAGGTCTCAGCATGAGAGAAGTAACACAATGAAGAACACTGGAAAAAAGCAGTTAGTGCCTTCATTGAACGCCAGCACGGCTCCTCTGCTGTTCTTTGGTTGATCCTTTTCTATGTCTTTGTGGAATAGTTGTTCAGAGATTCATATATATGAGATCAGACCCACCACCAACCCTTTGTGAATTTTGATGATGAGAGGCCGAAAGCTCATTCTGTACAACTCCATGAGATTCAAGGTCCAGGTGTGCTTTATGTGTTCTTTCTCATTTCTTCTCCTTCAATGAATGAACGCAGTCTCATGCAGTTTCAATCTCTCTCTCTCTCTCTCTGACACACACAGCCTCACAGGATAGGGCTGCATATAAAGTTCTTATGTTCAGAATTCTCATGGATATTTAGTGTTTTTCTTTAGTTCATAAAAATAATTTTAAAACTAAATATTTCTTATTCTCTTTAGTTCTTTTAGATATTACATAAATAGATATTAGATAAACAAGTGTGATATATTTTTAACTTATTTATTTGTAACTTGTTAAAAATTGTTTTAATGAGCTGCACAGAATGGACAGTGAAGACAACACTAATTTTATTTTTTTTCCCCTTTCCTTTTTTAAAATCTGATTTCTAGTCTCTATGTCTACCAAACTGAGATGAAATCTTGAGCAGGACAGGCTGCTTTTCAGATATTATTCAGTCACAAAAATAGCCTCAGTTTCAGAAATGAAAAGGTGCTGTCATGGGTAATTTTAATGCTCCAAACACATGAAAACTTTAAACTTTTTTCCCTTCTGGAGCTCAAGCCTAACTTAAGCTTGAAGGCCTCAAGTGGGGACAGGAGGTTCATAAGCTGGTTACTATGCTGTGTACTCCAAAACACCATATCAGCCAAGAATCTTGGCCCCTCTTGGATGGAAAGGAGCAGGAAAGGCCTTCCAATCTGGGTGTTGGTGCCTTGTAAGCGCCAGACGTTCAGCTGCTGAGTCTTTCTTTTGGGGCTGTGTGTGTGTGTATTCTTCTCCTGATAGAGAACTTCAAGCAGAGTTCTTTCCTACTTTCTCTAGCTAACTGATTTTCAACAGTCTCTTAGTCTAGGACATTTGGCAGTTTATCATTGCACTGATACCTCCTTGCCTTCCAGGGACCCTCCTGGATAGAATTCCTTTTAGTATCTCCAGGCTGATCCACAGCTGGTCCTTGGTAATAGGCAGGTCTGTCACCCACTGGGGAAGTGCTGACTCCTAGCAGTGCCTTTCTTTCTTTCTTCCTTTCTTCCTTTCCCTCTCCCTCCTTCCCTTTTTTCTTTCTTTTCTTTGCTTTCTTTTCTTTTCTCTTCCTTCCTTCCTTCTCTTTCTCTCTTTCCCACTTCAAGCCTTTTAACCATAGTCATTTATATTTAGACTTGTCCCTGCAGAATCTGAAATCAGTTCATATGTCCCATAAATTTCATCCTACACTGGCCAATATCTCCTATTTTGCCTTCATTTGGTTTGAAAAGAAGGGAAAGTACATCTATTTTCCCTCCATTTTCAAGGAAAGCACTATACTGTACTTATCACTAACATTCTAAGGCTCTTACTCTTTATTTCTCTTTTCTATATAGACTTTTCAATTCTCTTTAAAAAGCCCCTAAGGAGAATGATGACTTCAAGTTTGTAAAACTGCTTTGGCTCAATTACTTTCATAGATGTCAAAAAACCCACTTTATTTGGAAGCTGGTTTGTTATCAGCTTTGGGTGCCTTTGAAATAAACTCACATGACAGAAAAATTATATGTAAAATTTGTAATAGCAAAGAAAGCTACAGTGGTCAAATCTACTTACATCAACAGACGTGTTAAGCTGTCCCCTCTCCCTCTTCGGAGACGGCCCACACTCTGTCTATGGAGAGTGTACCTACTTTTAATCTGAGCACCCAACCCCCACACCTCGTGGCCTTTCTCTTGCCTTTCAATGTATCTCTCTGAACAAATCTACCTTTACTCAAAAAAAAAAAAAAACAAAAAACAAAAAACAAAAAAACCCCAAAACCAGACGTGTTAAAGTTGTCTGTGGCACTTTGCCTGGACCAGCTTGTTCCTTAGCACTAGTCCTTACATCTGCCTGCACATTTACACTACCTGGGAACTCCTAACACACTGAAACACTCAGGCTTCACTTCTAATGATACTGCTCCCATGTGTTGCTTTGTTGTTCGGTTGGTTTGCTTGTTCTGCAGCATTCAATAGTTAGTTTACTTATTTATTTTTAACTTTTCATCTTGAAAACTTTCAAACACGCACCTATGACTAGAAAGGACAATACAATACCCGTCAGGACTCTTTTACAACTGCCATTAATATATGGCCATTTATTTCATCTTTATCTCTTTCTTCTTTCTCTACCTCCACCTCCCCGACCCAACCATAGTTAATTTTAAAGCAAATCTTAGAAGTGACATCATTTCATCCATAAATAATTTGTTACATATTGTTAAGTGAAGACACTTCTAAAAAAAATAACGAAGACAGTATCACACGTGAATTTAATCTATAACATCTTCATAGCATCAAATATCCTATCAAGGCCATAGAGCTTTGATTTTCTTAGAAATGTAATTTTAAAGTTTTTTTTTTTCAAATAGTAAGTCAAACATGTTTCAAAAATTACATGCATTTTAAATCTCTTTTATAGGAGATTTTCTTTTTAAAAATTTTTCTTCTCATTTATCTTACAGAACACCTGACATTTGGATTTTCTACACTGTACACCTGGGGCATCTAATGTTTTCTTCTACCTGGTTTCTGTAAACTAATTTATATAAAAATTAGATATTTTATTTTATGGCAAAAATACTCCACAGATGGTTTTATGGTTTTCATATTGCAACGCAACGGCTAATGGAAGCCTCTTCACACTGGCATCTGTCTCCTTATGGCAAAACACCAGTAGTATTTTAATAGCATCCTTGGTTTCTAGCTGAACAGGAAGTTTCAGTTTCATATTGTACATGTCCTGCTGTTTATCTAAGGAGTCTTGTTTCTTTGGATAAAGAAATGGTAAACAGAGATCGCAATTTAAGCACTAAGGGTACTCTTTGCTAAAATGTTAGTCACTGCATCTAGGTTTTTACAAGAAACAGTTCTCCAGACAAGCAGAACCAATAGAATATTTATATGATGAGGAGATTTATTAAAGGAATTGGTTCACATACTAATAGAGGCTGAGAAGTCCCAAGATCTAATATCTGCAAACTGGAGAACTAGGAATGCCAGTAGTGTAAGTCAGTCCTAGTTCAAAGGTTTAAGAATGGGGCTGATGGTGTTAATTCCCAACTGAGGCCCAAAGCCAAAGACCCAGAAGTGCTGATGTCTGAGAGCAGAAGATGGATGTCTCAGCTCAACCAGGGAGCAAATCTCCTTTCCTCTGCCTTTTTGTTCTTTTCCGGCACTCAACAGATTGGACAGTGCCCAACCACATTAAAGAGGGCCGTCAGCTTTACTTGTTCACCAATTCAAAGGCTAATCTCTTCTGGAAATATCCTCACAGACACGCTGAGAAATAACATTTTACCAGCTACTGGGCATCCCTTGTCTCACTGGAGGTTTATAGGAACACCGTGACCAGACCTACTTGGACAGCTGCAAGAAGAAAGGATCAGCACGTGCCCTCCAGGGCCTGGCCAGCACCAAGTAATTTGCAACAACAAGCCACATCCCTTTACCTTTTAGTATAAAAGCAGCCTGAATTCTAACTCAGATTAGATGGTTCACTGGGACACAACTCTGACATCTTCTCAGTCTGCTGGCTTTCCAAATAAAGTCACTGTTTCTTCCCTCAACACCTCCTCTCTCAATTTATTGGCCTGTCATGCAGTGGGCAGTAGGAGCTTGGACTTGGTAACATGATTAACCAATTACCCAGTACCTCTTCTCAAAAAAATCCTTCATTTTCCACTGATTTATTTGCTACCTTATCATATACAAAATATTTAAATGTACTTTATTTAAATTTTTTGTCTACCTCTTTTTTTTTAATTGATAAACTATTTTTTTAGAGCAGTTTCAGGTTCACAACAGAACTGAGCAGAAAATACAGAGAGTTCGCACATAGCCCTCCCCACCCACACATATATACGCCTCAACCCTCAACATCCCTCATCAGTGCAGCATATTTGGTACAATTGATGAACCAACATGGACATACTATTATCAACCAAAGTCCATAGTTTACATTAGGGTTCACTCTCGATGTTACAAATTCTATGGGTTTTGACAAATGCATAATGACATGTAGCCACCACTATAGTATCATACAGAAAAATTTCATTGCCCTAAAAATCCCTTGTGCTTCATCTATTCATTTCTCCCTCCCTCCCTCTCCCCAAAATGTTTAAATGTACTTTAATCTATTTGTGAATTTCCTATCCTTACCCATTTGATCTATTAATGAATCAACAAATACAATTTTGATTTAAGGTGCTTTGGAAAATATGTTAATATCTGTTATGTCTATCATTATTCAAGAACAACATAAGCTTTTCCACTGTTTTAAGTCTAATTTTGAATGTTTCAGGAGTGTTTATAGCTTTTCCTCATATACATTTTGTATATTTTTTGTTTGTCATGCATAGATATTTCTAAGTGCTCTCTAGGTGAATCTGATTTTATAGCCTAGGTAGAGACCCATTCACCCACTAGTCTACTGTATTTCTGCTGAGTTTATGCTTAATGTTAAGGTATTTAGTAAATATTAAAGTCCAATGTGAGTTAAAAGTATCAAATTAGTGGGACTGTTAAAAGTGCTGATACAAAGAAGTATAAAATTTTAATTAAAAATTGAGTGAATCATGAAATGAGGCTTTTGCTTTTGGCAACATTGTGAACTACAAGTTCAGAAAACAGTGACAGCACCCACTAGACTGTGAACATGAGGAAGGTAAACTTAGGTCTTATTCGTTGGTATAGTCATTGGCAAAAATAGGCATTAAGTTAAAAAAAAAATCAGTTGCACAATATATGCAGATTATGTCTATATGACTTACTTTCATCATCAAGAGAAGAGGAAAACTGATTGATAAAACTGAGGAGGAGACAAAATTTTTTAGTGTATGACTTTAAGAGGAGTCTCAAAATCCTGAACCATGAGCCTTATGGCAATTAACTAAAAAGCCAGAATAGAAACCCTAAGCATCATGAAAATATCATACAATATTTATTATTAGCCAAGAATGGTTCTATATATTTTGTAAAATTAAAATGAGAAATATTTATATTTTTCCATTGATCATATATCTCTTGTTTCTGTAATAAAAAAGATCATATGGCAGTGTGTTTCTGTCCTAACCTCCTTCATCACTCTTATAGTCTCCTATAATTAGGCTTAGATGGCTATACTCTAAATAACATAAAACTGAGTTTAATATAGCATTAATTTGACCTAATAAGATTTTTCTTATGACTATATGACACAGCATGAAGAAGCAATGATTTAGCATATAATTATTTGCCAACAGTTAATGCTAGGCTCTGAGGTTCCAAAGACGAATAAAATGAAAATCCCCTAAGAAGATCACGGTCTAGTGTCAAAAAAACTTATTATATTTTTCTGCAGATTTATTTTTAATAACATGAAGCACTCCTATCCCCCTAGCCCCAATAACTTCACTAAAAGGAAAGCTGTCTTCATTAAAAATATCAATGTTTACATAATTCCTCATTAATGCTTTGCAAATAATGGAGAAAATTAATGGTGTGTTTTTCTGCATATTTCATTTGTGAATGATAATGACACAAAACAAAGCAAACCAAAATAAACACACAGAGGCACCCAGGATGAAAAGTACAGATGAAATCAATTCAGTTTGATAGCACTAGTTTCCCTTGCAGTCTTTTTGCATGTACTATAATACATTTATGGTAAGCACTTGTGATAACGCCAGCAAAAATTTTCCATCTTGCTGCATGCTTAATTTCATCTAACTTGTTTTATGGCAGTGTACTGAAACACTGAGCGAAGGTCTGTTTAAACCATTTGTCTCTGTTTCTCTTTGCAGAATGCCAACAGATTTGTTTAAATCAAAACAAAACGCATAAACAATCATGTCTTCTTTCAGCTAACTATACAACTTCAATTCCAGAACTTGTTTTTATAACATGCTGAAATTTGTGAACTCATATTCTGATGTGGGATCTAGCAACTTCTTTCTTGTACCTTTTTTCTCAAGGTGAAGAATTTTTACTCATGTATTAATCTTTAGGTTCCTGTGCTGCATATTGTTTTGTTTTATAAGCTACACAATGCAAACATCCATTTGATTGAAAATAGGTTAATTTCAGGTCAGTGGTCAGATAAATGTAGTGTTTTTACTATTTTTTTGAAATTCAGACCTCAATGTGGTCATAGGTCCCTAGTATATTTTTTTCCCAGATTTGAGTGCAGCCGTATATTGTTCCTGTATGGTAGCTAACGTCAAATTATTTTCTACAACATTTAGTTGAGTTTAATCTTTTTTGTGTATGATTTGCAGACAAGCAGTATTAGCATCACTGTTTTAAAAATGAGGAATTTCAGACCCCCCCCCCATAACTTCTGAATCAGAAACTGCATTTTAACATGATCCTAAGGTGATTAATATGCACATGAAAGCATGAGAAGCATGTTCTTATTGAGAACCAGGTGATGAAGGAAATCTTGTTCAAGGAAGGTTTATTCCTATACTAGGTCTTATTAGTAGTGGATGTCAATGGAAAGGACTTGGTAATTGTTGGTTTTGCTTAAGAACAAGAATTCATACCATCTTATACTATTTGAGCTGAAAAAGACCTTAGATATTATATAATTGGTAATCTTTTTTTTTACATGAGGAAATTGAACCATCATTTATCATTTTTGTATTTTGAGAAAGCAGCTAATGATGTATATGGATTCGTGTCAGAACTGTAAAAATATGTATTTCTATATCAATGCTAAAATTTGTTCCAGAAAGGTTTTAAAGGATTTACAATGATATATAAAATATAACATGATAAATGAACTTAAAATAAAAGAAACAAACACTGAACAAGAATGTAATGACATAAAAGTATGAGGAAATTATGGCTAAGAAAAAATCAATGCCAAATTTAAATTAAGATTTTTAGCTTCGTAAAACAAAAGAAACCCAGTTAGTTAGACAAATCTGCAGCAAAGATAAGATCAAACCATTTGCTGAAGAGAAGCAGATTACTCTTTGTATAAACTGCAGACATAAATTTCTCTGTTGTGTAATAAACAACATCATCACATTATCCTTAAAAGAGACACAGGTACAATGAGTTTCATGAGACTGTAGCTTTCCTTATAATGGCACCTAATATCAATTGGCAATATCATGTAGAATTATATTTTCGGTAAACAGTTCTGTTAGTGGGCCAGTGAGATCTGAAAAGCCAGTTTTTGCTGATCTGACTGCAACTAATGAGTAAGTAAATTTCAGCTATAGACTGGTAGTGGAAAACTTTTTTTTTTTTAATATTGTATGAATATGACTATTGTTTTTGTCATCCCAAGCACACAAGTTTGTTTGCACACTTACTCACTCAGTTCCTGAGGTTTTGCAGGGGAGGATAAATATTCCTTACAACAAATCTCGTTACACATCCTAAAAGAGACAAAAACATAAGATATTTATTCTCTACAGTGATCTAAACCATACCAATTCCAATAAACATTTAATTATCTATTTGCTAAATTCCTCCCTTCCATAGTATAACTGCCAAATCATATTTTTCACCTATAAAGGCAGAAACAGTCCTGTCTAGGCGTAATAAGACAGTTTGTCTTATTATATATGCATTTATTTAAAATATCTATGAAAGAGTAGACACTTAGTGAAGCTTAGAGTTAAATAGGATATACGTTTTCAACTTTCACAGTAGTGCAAAAAAAAAGAAAGAAAGAAAAAAGAGAAACACTCATCTCATTGGTTTACAAAACAAACTTTTATTTCCTGCTTATGTTACATGAAAGCTTCTCATTGGCTGTGACTCCACTGGACTCCACCAGGATCTATGTGCCTTCTCCCCTGAGATCCAGACTAAAAGAACAACTGTCCTCTAGGCTGTATCAGGCTGGTGGTAGAGGGAAGGAGCACAAGAGAGACAGAGGGTCCACACAATCATATTTAAAGCATCCACTGTGATGGGGCAATGCTGTTCGATTCCCCTCTTATTGGCCAAAGCACATCATCTGGCCAAACTTAAAGTCAATGAGACAGGAACTCAACATACCCCTTGTCGGATGAATTACAAGTTGGGAAAAAATAATTCTGCCTAACTTAACAGGTTAAAATATTTTCTATTCAAAGGAGCAGTAACTCCTAAGCGAAGTGCAGCAAGCCTGGCTGGGGAGTCAGACAGTGTAGGTTTGAATCCTGAATCAGCTTGGGAAGGTTATTCAGCGTATCTGAAGCTTAGATTTCGTCCCATAAAACAAGGATAAAATCCATCCTTATGATTATTTACGATAACAGTAAATCATTGATTTTGTTTCTCTTTTTCACTCTTCATTCAAAAGTGATTAGAAGGTCCTAAGTCTAGATTCATTGTTTTAGACTTGTTTTAAGTTTATCATCAATGAAAACAATGCTTTTCTCATAAGGTGCCTGCTAAATTGTAAAGAGACATTGTTCTCTATGAGTACTTATGATGCTCATTTCTTAACCTTGTCAACCAATTATAAATTTTTATTATTGTTGAAAGTTGGCTAGGACACATCAATTTTGCTGATGCAATCAAGTGGTATTTTAAAATGAATTAGAAAGTGTTAAACTTTCTATACTTAAAAAACATTTTAAAACTAGCAGAATCCCCTTGCTCCTTAAAGAGTAGAAAAGATTTTCTGCCTTTCAAATGTTCAATTTTAGATTTCCTACACTGGTGACATTTGTGTATTTCTTTGGGCCACACTAACACATAAAAATGGAGCTATTTCCAAAATATTTCAAAAATATATTTTCTATGAATGTATTTTATTATTTGAAAAATAATTTCTACTCTATCTTGTTAAGATGTCACATTTATACTGCAGAGCAGTTGTAAGTTTTATATTTCCTAATGTTATATTGCATTCTCATCATTTATACTTTATAATCTTGGCTAGTCAAGAGCTCTTTCTAGAGATAGCGGTGTCCAGCTTACCTTTTATCACTGTTTCCTTTCAATTGTATTGTTAGTATTTTCTCTAATCCATGTTTTTGTGCAGAGATAGTTTTATGATACTTTTCTACTTGGTAATGTTTAGTTGAAAATGAAAACTTGAAAATGTTTAGAAGATATAATTCATTTCTCTCTGTCTACACACACACACACACACACACACACACACACACACACACACAGGGATGTCACTCTAAGCTCCTCCTCTTTGCAGAAATATCACCTAGATATTTAGATATCCAGACGGTCTCTCTACATAGTGTAAGAAAATTGTCTAACTTGTCTTCCTATTTTGTATTATATTATGCCCTTCTAGAGTACATACCGCCATATAGGAGACCAATAGTTAAGAGTACAAATGCAAAGTGCTATGAGAAAACAAAGCCAAATAAAACAAAGTCAGTCAACAATGAGAAGACGGTCTGTAGATAGCCCCATCTCAGGAGCCTGGTTACGCAGCATAGTTTAGTTTGACCCTGGCTCCTGTTGCACAAGAATTTCACAGATTTATTGATTTCCAAACTCAGGTGGATTTCTACACACCTATGCTAACTGTAAGGTAGGCCAGCAGCTCTTAAAAATTTAAGTAGTCAATTAGTTCAACAACTTTCATTTCTAAAATCACTTTTTCATTTTCATAACAGCTTTATTAAGATAAAAATACATGTTTATAAAGCATAGTCTTTTAAAGTGTACTATTCATTGGTTTTTAGTATACTCAGAGATTAGCAACCACCGCCAGTATCTACTTTTAGACATTTTCATCACCCCACATGAAGCCCCATATTCATTGGCATGATCCATTATCCCTTTTCCCTGTACTTGACTATCACTAATCTCTTTCTGTCTTTACTGATTTGCCTATTCTAGATATGATATCAATGGAATCACACAATGTGTGGTTTTCTGGATCCAGCTTTTTTCACTTAGCATAGTATTTTCAAAGTTCATCTATGTTGTAGCACATATTACATTCCTTTTTTAGCTGAATAATGTTCCACTGGATGGATATACTGCATTTTTTAATCTACTCATCAATTCATAGAAATACGAGATTTTTCTTTTGGGTATTATAAATGCTGCTGTGAACATCAGTGTACAAGTTTGTTTTATAGATATGTGTTTTTAAATCTCATGTATATTCCTAGGAGTGTAGCTGATGGGTTTTAATGGTAATTCTATACATAAATTTTTGAGGAACTGCCAAACTGTTTTCCAAAGTGGCTGAATCATTTCATATTCCCACTAATTATTTTTGAGGGTAACAATTTCTCTATATCCTTACCAACACTTGTCATTGTCCAACTTTTTTATTGTGGCAATCTTAACGGGTTTGAATTATATCTCATAATGGGTTGGATTTGCATTTTCCTAATGAATGATTTACGATATTAAACACTTTTCATGTGTTCATTTGCCATTTGTATATCTCCTTTGGAGAAATATCTGTTCAAATCTTAGCCTATTTTTAAAATGTCAGTTGTAAAACCTTTTTTTTTTAAAATATATTCTGGATATAAGTTACTTATAAGATAGATATATATATATATGATTTGGAAATCTTGTCACCCATCCTGCGGACTGCCTTTTTACTTTCTTGGTAGTATCTTTTAAAGCACAAAGATTTTTAACTTTAATGAAGTTCAATTTACCTATTTTTGTTTCTCCTGTTGCTTTTGCTTTTAGTATCCTACGTAGGAAAGTATCGCCTAGGCCCATGATTCCAAGATTGACTCCTATGCTTTCTTCTAAGATTTTCATAGTTTTAGATATTAAATGTGGGTCTATGATTCATTTTGAGTTAGATTTTGCATATGATGTGAGATGGGCATTCAATTTTATTCTTTTACATGCAGATATCTGGTTGTTTCAGCACCATTTATTGAAGAGACTTTTCTTTCCTTCATTGAATTATCTTTACTCCCTATCTAAAATAAATTGACTACAAATATAAAGGTTTATTTCTAAAATTCCCATTCTTTTTCACTGCTCTAAGTGTTTATTCTTATGCAAGTGCCTCACTGCCTTGATTATTATAGCTTTGTAGAAAGTTTGAAATCACAAAGGGTGAGTCTTCAACTTTGTTCTTCTTCAAGATCATTTTAACTATTCTGAATTCCTCGAATTTCCATATGAATTTCTGGATCCGCTAGAAAATTTCTGTTAAAAAAACACAGCTGGGATTTTGATATAAATTGTGTTGACTCTGTAGATCAATTTGGGAAGTATTGCCATTCTAACAATACAGTCTTCTAGTCCGTGAAAAAAATTGGTTATCTTTCTATTTTTTAGGTCTTCTTTAATTTCTTTCAACACTGTTCAAGACTGTCAAAATTCAATCTTTCTATAATGATTTCTATAATGTAAAGTTATATTTAAAGGCTTTGACCATCATACTATTGTTCTTCCCAGTGGAATATTACCTTTTAGAACATTATGCACTTCCAAGAATCTAATTTGTAAAGTTATTTTAAAGCCATGGTAAGTGATTATATTTCTCTTTATCAACAATAGGAAGATACAAAAAATTCAATTTTTTTCAAGGTTAAATGCTTTTGGTTTAGAACTCTTGGTGGAGAAACCTCTAGACCAATATATTACTACTTGGAGAATTGTTTTAACATGATATTTAAGCTTAACTTTACTGTGCTTTTAAAATAAGATCACATGGCAATAAATTGCATGTCTGATATTTGAAATAAATATTTTAATTACATTTTACAGAACTCTAGATCCCCAAACTCAATCAAGATAGACTCACCTAGGATAATTTTTGAATTACCATACTCTTTTCAGAAAATAAGGTGAATATGATCCAGATAGTTTAAATCACTCCACTAACAGCAGGAGGAAAAGTAGAATTGACAATTGATTCATCCACTGCCTGCCATATTATAGCTACTCTGCAACACTATCTTGCATTTATTGTTTCTAAAATCTGAAAACTTTATAGTTAGGGCTACCAGATTTAGCGAATATACATGCATGAAATGCAGTTAAATTTGAATTTCAGATAAACAAGTAACACTTTTTTAGTATAAGCCTGTCCTAAATGTTTTGTGGGACAAACTGATACTAAAAAGTGTGTTTTACATCCAGAATTCAAATATAACTAGTTGTTCTGTACATTAGCTGGCAGTCCTACATACAGTATTTGTCTAAACTATGCTCTCTGAACATAGACTTGATTAATGATTGGATGATAGACAGATTAAAAAAAAAACCTCAGTTGAATTCAAGATTATTTTTTAGTAACACGCACTGACCTTCGTTTATTGATTTCAAGACACATGGAAAGACTTTGTGAACTCCTATAGACAAGATTTTATCTTCACAGTTCCTTTGGGAACATGTTCTACAAGAGAAACTACAAAGTCACTTTCAATTCAAAGATTATGTAATACTTTGCAATACCAAATGAAGTCTGGTGCTTGACGAGACACATACACTTTTAGTTAATCATAGTCAATTTTCACAATTTTACTTCATCTTCATTTAACTGAGAGATACATGTAAATTTCCCCCATTAAACACTGATGAGAAAACTGAAACTCAGACAAGATAACTGCTCAGGGACTTATAGTTGGTGGTACTACAATTAAACCCTGAACCTGTCTTAATCTAAATCCTATATTCTCCCCTTAAATCCTTTTTATGCTCTTCAATGTTTGCATATGGTTACCTATATTATCCAAATGTAGTTAATGTTCACCATTTACTTCACTTCATCATACACATCTGCACTGTCAGATATTATCTAAAACCAAAACATATTGACTAATTTCACATTAAAGATTTTTATTATTACTAAGCCCAGAAAAATTCTATATATATTTTGTAATTCACTGATAATGATTCATTCAACTGTATTATGTAGGAACAACAGTGAAGAACAAAATTGTCTTGTTTATTATTTTAAACCTTCTAGAGATTTTTCAAAAGAAAAGTATCTATTATTTATCTTGTTATATTCATTTATTCCTTGACATAAAAATATTTTAAATGATACCAGATCACTAATTAAAGTAGAACCTCATAGTTTATTGTGTTTAGTAATATGAAGCCCTTATGTTCCTTAATATTATCCCAAGGTAAAAGAAATGTCTGTATTCAGGACAGTTTTTATATTCCCAGCTCTTTTTGGTACATAGCAAAGTGAAATATAAACACTGCTTGTCATTTACTGGATACAGGGTTAAGTTTCACTAGGATGACACAAACTGCTTTTCTAACATAATTCCCCTGTGGTGATTTAACCAACCAAAAATATCAATAAATTACATATGGAATTTTGCTGTAGGCAGGATCTAGTTTAATCATATTTTTGCCTGAAAAAAATCTTACTTATAAGATTCAGGGTTATCTACTATGCATATATTATTGGAAAGTGCCACCTACTAACCTTCATGAATCTTTGATACACTTTGAAAGTGTCAAAGCAGAAAATGAAGGCTTTTATTATCTCTTTAAGAAATTGGCAGGTAACCAACATGGCAGATATATTATACATAAAAAACTATAATAATGTATAACAATCTAGGTTCCTAGTAATTTATATTCCAAAATTTCAATACTTGCTAGCTTTTTTTTTTTTTTTTTGCTAAATCTAAGTCTCAGCCCCAGGTTTAGCCCAAGGCAAAGCTGTGAGATATTAGAAATTTGTCTTTACAATTTTCAGCCTCCCTCTTTTATACTCTCCTCCTCAGGTAGCACATCTGCATTTGGCTCTATTGGGTGTCCTAGGCCATTAAGCTCTTATCACATTTTACATAACATTTTCAATTCTTCATTCAAAATTCTGTGCTACACCTCCTAGAATTATTGATATTTTGACATCTGCTTGTTCATTTATTCAACAAAAAATGAATGTCTACTGTGAGCAAGTCCCTGATGCTGAGTTCTAGAAACTGAAGCTCCCTTAAGGAGCTCACAGCCTGTTGGCTAGAGAGAAATACAGATAAACAAGAAAAAGGAGATAACCCAGAGCAAAACACCATATTTTTACTTAGCCCACAGACTGCCATGCCCGCTTGGTTTGATTGCTCCTTCTCTAGAAACAGTTTCTCAGAGCTGTGCTATTGCTTCTTGTCCCCCAACAATTTTGAGAGCCCAGGGATTCGTCATGAACTTTTTCTCATCTCTTTCTACACCTATTCCTTGGTGATCACATACAGTCCACTGGGTTTAAGAAAATTGATGGTCCTCCAGGTTCTTAACTCCAGCCCCTAACCTCCCCTGTGAATTCCAGACTAACATATAGAACCGCTTACTTGACATCTTCCTTCTGATGCTTAATAAATATCTCACATTTACCATGTATAACAACTTTGACTTCCTCTTTTGCCTCCTCAAGACTGCTCCTGCACAAGGCTTTCCTATCAAAGGTACTGTCATTGCTTTTGCCTCAGGTGCTCAGGGCAAAAAGCTATTTTTCTCTTTATGCCCTGCTTTTCAACCAATCCTTCAGCAAATACTGTCAAACGATACTTTTAATTCTATCAAATTTACTTCTTCCATTTCTGATTTTTTTCTCAGCCATGATGATCTTTTACTTGGACTACAGAAATGGCATCTAGCCTCACCTCTGTTTCCATGCTTGGTCTCTCTGTCTCCCCATAATTTATCCTAGGAAGCAAGATACTTTAAAAAGAAGAAAAGATCATGAGTTGTTTTCACTGCTCTAATGACGTTAGGTCACACTTGGAATAACATTTGAGTCTGTAACTATCCAAAGGATCCTATATGATCATACTTCTGCCAAAATTTTTACCTTCATCTTCTAAGACCTTCTACCCCAATCTCTTTAATCCAGCCACACTGGTCTTTTTGTCATGCCTTGAACACATCAATCATGTTTCTACCTTATGGCCTGTTCCTTCTCCCCAGAATATCTACTCTACAGTCACCTGGCTTGTATCCTCACAACACTTAGGTATTTTTACTCACACCTCACCTCCTGAGATCTTACTGGTCTACCCTATTATCCATATCTATGCCTCATCTGTAAATCATCTGTATCCTCCACCTCCATCCCACATATTTTACTCCTCTCATCTGTCTCCTTATCTGATTTTATTCCTCTTTATAACACTTCTTAATGACATTATAGTATATATTTTTAAATTTTTTAAATTTTTTAATTGAAGTATAGTCAGTTTACAATGTTGTGTCAATTTCTGATATGCAGCATAATAGTTCAGTCATACATATACATACATATATTCTTTTTCATTATAGGTTACTACAAAACATTGAATATAGTTCCCTGTGCTATACAGTAGAAACTTGTTGTTTATTATATACTTATTTGATTATGTTCTGTCTCCCTGATAAGAAAGTAAGCTCCAAAAAGGGAGAAACTTGTCTGTTCTGTCCACTGCTGTTATCTCAATGTCTAGAAAATAATTGATAATATAAATGACTTTCTCCTTTCTCTTATGGTGTCCATCACAAAATAGATGTTTGTGTTCACTGATTCTATGATTCCTCTCCCACTTTCTCTTTTTCAAACTCTAATCTACATTCCATTCCCCCAATCCATTCAAAAGCCTCTTTTTTCATATAAAAGGAGCTTTCAATCACTGTCAGTTATGGAGACATTTGTAAACTCCTTTTGGATATCAATTTTCCAATATCTAATCAAGTTTCTAGTGCACATATGCTACACTCAAGAAATCCTATATCTAGTTACATGCCCAGAGAACATACAAGAAGACATGTGCAAAGATGTTCATAGCAGTGTTATTTGAAATGGAGAAATATTGGGTATAAATGAAATGCCAGTAATTAGAAGAATGAGAAAATACATTTTAGTATATTTTTATATTCATATTCAGCAGTTATAATCCATGAACTAAATCTATATATATATCCCCCAAAATATCTAGAAAATATGATGTTGAGTGAAAAAAATCAATAACACTATAGTTAAGAAATTTATGAAAATGGAAAAAACTAACAATATATTTGTGTGGTATACGTACATGAGTGTGTATGTGTGTGTGTGTGTGTGCGTGCAAAGTATAAAGACATGAACTGGATATTTTTTAGGTAGACCACTAAGTGAAGAAAATGACAAAATCTGAAATCTCTTTCTGTCTCTGTCTCTGCCTTTGCCTCTCTTTCTCCCTCTCTCTCTCGTCCTCTCTCAGCAGCAATTCATAAATCAGCATCCATCTTACAAGTCACTTTAAAATTTACTAACCTAGAACATGAGTAATGATTTTCTAACTCTTCATATTTCATATCTAATGTCATGTTTCAAATGTCTTTGTTCTGATTTTTTCCCTTTTTTGTGTATTAATTCTAAGGGGTATACACTTGGAATGCATGATTGGCATATAATATCCCACGTTGTGACTTACTTTCAAGGTTTTGGTATAAAGATGACGTAGGTCTCAGAAATAATATAGATAATGTCCCATTTATTTTTATCAATTATTTTTCAAATTCTGTAGTAGGAATCACTGGTAAAGACAAATCATCTCCAAAGTTTCACTGGGGGGTAATTTTAAATTAATATTTCAATTGCTTAATAGTTATAGACCTAATTAAATCTCCTGCTTCTTTACATGTCTGTTTCCAAAGGGTTGTGTTTTTCTAGTATAATGATTCAATTTAACTTGTAAATTTGTTTTCATAAAGTATTCATAACCTGTGTAAAGTATTTCTCTGCGAAATGATATGACTTATATATAGTAAGATGCCCACACTTGGATGGAGAGCTACATGTGTTTTACATAGGTACGCACCCACGTAGCCACCTGAGAGACTAAGACATTGAGCACTTCTATTACTCCCAGCAGGTTTTCTTGTGCCCCTTGTTGGTAACCACTATTCTGACTCTAACTGTACATAAGTTTTGTCTTTTCTCGCACTTTATAAATGGAAACATACCCTAATCTGTCTAGTCTCTTTTACCCAAAATAAAATTTTTTAAAAATTCATTCCTATTGTGTGTATCACTACTACCCTTTTTATTATTGTGCCAAATCCTATTTCATGAATATACCACGATTTGTTCAACAACTTTCCACTAGATGAATACTTGGGTTGTTTCTAGTTCGTGGCTATTATAAATAAAACTGCTCTGAACACTTTTGGGGGGATCTTATGTGCAAATATGCACTCCACACTCTTCAGTGTATATCTAAAACTACATTTGCTATATCCCTTTAGCTATTGTTGAACAGCTCTCCAAAGTGAATGAAGAAGTGCACTTCTGGCAACTATTTATGAGATTTCTAGTTGCTCTTACGATCTCACCAACAATGAGTCTATCCAGTTTTTTTTTTTTTCCTTTGTATCAACCATTAGGGTGGGGACTACATTTCAAACTAATGCTATATGAATCCATGGAAATGTATCATTATCTTAAGTGAGGAATCTTTTCTTGAGAGCAGTTTAGTCATCGGTTGAGAAGGATTATCTATGCTTTTGGAGATCAGTGTACTACTGGATCAAATTAAATGCATGTTAAATACATTACTAATTGTCCAAAGACATCATTTTTCTTCCAAGAGTAAACAATATAGTTTATATTTCAGATACTGACTTTTGTGTGTAGATGACACCATGGAGAATTTTCTTAGGTTAATTTGGCACATGGGTGCCTTTATATTTTTTAATTACATTGCACAACTACCTTATTTTAAAATAATCACTGATACCACAGTTCCTGTTTTTGTTAACCTCTTTGTGTGTAGGATCTGATTATTCACAATCTCTCCAGTTCCCTGCATATTTATATTAGCACAAATCTAAGCACCCTGAAAATGTTGCCTTTGTGTATACTTGATGTTTTTCAGATTTTAACCCAGCAGACTTTCTAGAATGGGGTTTTAGAGTGTAAATTCCACTCACGATATGCACCATCTACATCCATGCACACGCACAAATACACTATGCAACTCAAACACTCTCCACTCCCTTTGGAAGACAGGCCCTTCCTTGTATGAAAGAAAATTTACTTCCTGTTTCAAATTCAATCTTTTCCCACAGGAGTACCAATATTTTTGGCTAATTATTGCCATTTTTACTATCCTTCACTGAAGCTGACAAGCCTGCTTTTTCAGGAAGATGTTAAATTTTTAACATGTGAACATGAGGACTTCAGAGTGAAAATATGAACCCAGAAAGATTATGTCAGTGTAGACACGGATGTCCCCCATCCATTCTTCCTTTCACTTATACCTGGTTTGGTGTGCTTTAAAGTGTGTATGGATAGCTGTACCAGCTCATCCACTATCGATTCAAGCAACAAATAGAGTTTTCATAACTTCTATATGTGTATGTATGTGTGTATGACAGTATTTTTATACACATGTTGCTAGATTTAAGGGGTAAGTTTCAGAGGAACATAAGTCACCGTAAGTGTACACATCTTCTAAAATTCTGTCCATATTCCATTTGATTCTACTTTTCTTTCTTCTCTCCCTATCATTTGCAAGAAGAGTAACACTAAATATTTCCATGCACCACAACAGGTATTATTTACTAACTAATATTTTAAAATAGCATAATTGATTGTTATTTTGTCCCTTTTTTGCCTTAAATCAATTCTTCTAGCTTTTAAGTGATTAATACTCATGAAATAGTAAGAGTTATTCTAGGATGCATGGCAATAATCACTTACATTACTATAAAAAAGATACTTTGTAACTTCCATGGTAACTCTATTTTGTTGGGAGGAGAAAATAATTCAGATTTGAAATGAAAGTCCATTGTCTACATTTGTTATATATGATTGCATATTTGGTTTGCAAGTGTTCACGAAGTACTTTATCATGAGGACAAATAGTAAAGATGATTTTGCTTAATTTTATTTTCATTCATTATAGACATTCAATAAATAAAAAAAAGGAAAGTGAAATGTGCCTCATTGAAATCATGCAGGATTGTGCTTTTTTGGGAGGGATGACTCTTGGCAAATTTGTAATCCTCATTTATTTAGACCTTGTGATTTTATTCACACTGACATGTGCTTTAAAGTTATCTGTATCATACAGCTCAATCTATAGAATAAAACTTTCTTTGTCAGATCTGTATCAGTAAGTTTGAGTACCCTATAAACGTGTTCACTTCTGCAATACCATCTACATTCTTCTCAGGAGTGAAAAACAAGATCATTTATCACCTTTTGGGAAGAAACAGTCTTATAAAACCGACTGGACTGAAGCAAAAGACAAAGCCCCCAAATAAAAAGTTCTCTCAGTATTCTCTATAGCTTTTGTCACACTGTATACTATAAATGACTATTTCTGAAACAAAATATTTCTTTCCTTTATTTATCTTCTTTTAGTTAGTTATCTGGTTCAAGGTCTAATTTAAAATTAAAAAGGGGGAGGGTATAGCTCAAGTGGTAGAGTACATGCTTACCAAGCACAAGGTCCTAGATTCAGTCCCTGGTACCTCCTCTAAAAATGAATAAATAAACCAAATTACTTCCCCCTGCCAAAAATAAATAAAATAAAATAAAATAAAATAAAATAAAATAAAATAAAATAAAATAAAATAAAATAAAATAAAATAAAATAAAATAAAATAAAATAAAAT
The DNA here is from genome assembly GCF_009834535.1 of Camelus ferus. Taxonomy (NCBI): domain Eukaryota; kingdom Metazoa; phylum Chordata; class Mammalia; order Artiodactyla; family Camelidae; genus Camelus; species Camelus ferus. The sequence continues at coordinate 35,408,788 of NC_045701.1, read as the reverse complement.
TAAATTAAATTAAATTAAAAAAAATAAAAATAAAAATAAAATAAAATAAAATAAAATAAAATAAAATAAAAGGATGCAGCAGATTTTAGTGTTAGACGGTAGAAAATTAAGGGTTGCAGTATTCCATTTTATTTTGCTCTGTTGTGTGATGGCAATGCTAGTGAAAGTAGACAAAGATGCATACAGACGTACTGATGTTTTTAAAATATTATATATTAGCCAGTGTTCTGATAGTTTCCTGAAGATATTATCAAAGCAGGGATATATACCTAAAACAGAATGACATAAACAGAGAATAATGTCTACTTTTCTTCAAAGAATTCCAGCAATTTAACACTTCTGTTTAGGCCATTCTGTGTATTTTCTTTTTCGGTCTGTGGTTTAATCAAGCTTGCTAATTACCCTGTTCATCCGTGTCTCTATTAATCTTTCTTCCTTTTTCTATTAAACAACATATTGAGACCAAGTTCAGCATCTGGCTAGATTAAAAAAAAACAGCCATCGAATCAATATCCGTGTCCCGTAGCTACATAACCAGGTAAGAGTGGGCTTATTACCCATGAACACTAGAATTTTCCATTATTCTTCAGATTAAATTCATGGTACATTATTTCCTTGGTCTCCAAGTTAATAAAAAGTCTTTAGAAAGCTGTGCAGCAGAAAGAAAATTCAGGAAGATTCCATGCATAAGAAGGATTTCAACTGCCATTGCTTATTCTGAGATGCAGGGGCCCATATGCAACGACCAAAGAGGAGCTTCTTACAGCTAAGGGAGGTCTCTGGCTGAGAGCCAGCAAAAAAAAATGGGGACATCAGTTCTACAACTGCAAAGAACTGAGCTTGGCTAACAACTCCAAAGAATTGTTTTTCCTCACAGCTTTCAGTACAGAGATAGCCCTTCAGTGAGCTCGATTTTAACCTGGTGAAAACCATGTCAGAATTCGAAGCTACAGAACGGTGAGACAGTAAGTTGATGTTGTTTTGAGCTGCCAAGTTGATGGGATTTGCAGGGCAGCAATAGAAAATTGGTAGAGGCAAACTCAGAAGATGCTCTAAGGAGAGTTCTACAGTATTTCTAATGTCTTTCTACTCATAGAGATACGGACAAAGTAAGTTTACTAATGATTTTAACTTCATAACTATTTCTTTCCAAACTCTCCTTCCGAAGGAATACTAAGAGTCTGTTCTTTGGCTCACTACTTTCTCATCAATACAGCAAATTCATTTAGATTTTTGTTTGTTCTCCTGCCCTATTCTCCATTGTTTGCTTTTTCAATTTGTCCTACTGTAATTAAAAAAAATTTTTTTATACTCTAGTAATGGGCCCTCAATTTGGCTGATACAATATAAGTGTTAGGAACAGAAATCTAAATCAAAATATTTTTCATCACTTTTACACTTATCTGATAATATTAGCAAAAAACTTAGAGTAAAATTTTTACAGTAACCTTATAAAATATAGACAACCAACAATACTGAAGTATACTTATTTAATTTTTATATGGCTAAATTTTCATTCAGTATTTCTGAGGCAGAATACTATCAACAAGTGCTCTTACATTTATTTTAATTTAATATCCATGAAAGGAAAATTTAAATGAAAGTGCAGAATGTAAAACTCATGCTGTTATTTATTGCCTTACATGACTGTTAAATAAATTATTTTCTTTTAGAGTATTTTGATACATGAGGCAAAGAAAAAGTATCTTTTTCAGAAATTTAGCAAAATCTAATTTTCCGTTTCTGAACAGAAAAACAATACAGTATAGAGAAACACTAAAACTGTAGTATTCAAATAAATGAATGATGTATGTTTTATAAACTATTACTAGCCAAAGAAAAATTTTCAGAGGTGGATATATAACTTTATTTATATCCATTTGAGGGGAATTAAATAAAACTTGGGAAATTTTTTTAAACCACAGATGATGATCAATTATTATGAAAAAGGATGTTTTCTGTATCTGGTAATTTCAATCAAGCATATATAAATGCCCAGTAATAACAGAAAAGGTCTATCAGTTTCTAATCCTTGCAGTGGGGAGGATATTGCTCAGTGGTAGCGCACATGTTTAGCACGTATGAGGTCCTGGGTTCGATCCTCAGCACCTCCACTAAAAGATAAATAAATAAACCTAATTATTAAAAATTTCTAACCCTTGCATAAATAACTTACAGTATCATACCTATAAAATTCATTTTAACCTACAAAATTATAGGATCAGTATGAGATGCTATGTGTTAGTAAATTCAAAAATTAGATCGTTTTCAGTGGTACAATATAAAAAAGAGATGATATTTTTGAACAAGGCATGCCCACTTCTATTCATTCATTTGTTCAATATGCTCTAGTACACACCATGCATAACACGGAATTCTATTATGGGATGTGCAGATAACAAAACTTTACCTGCAAACCTAGCCCAATATCTGAGTGTAACATAAAGAGCAACTATTATCCTCAAAGAAACTGCAGCATAACAGAATGGATGGTAAGCGCATAAAATTAATATGTAAAGGAGAAAGTATTAGTCCTATAAGAGTTCTAATTTTCACATGTAGTTGGGATCAAACAAGTTTTCATCGACAGGGTCATACTGATACTGAGACATGACGAAAAAATACAATGAGGCAAAAAGAAATAAATAAGCATCTCATAAAAAGAAGTCTGGGACACCATAAAATGAAAAAGCATGACAAACTGGTATCAAGAATTGGGTTTCGCAATTTATCAGAAAACCCTAGATTGGCTAGAAAATCTCTAGTTTGGCAAGAATGTGAAAGTCAGGAAGAGTAATGCAAGAGAAAACTTTTCCCATTAGATTCAGAAAGATAGTTCAGGACTGGAGAGTCTGGCCAAGACTCTAAGATTCACTAACAGAAACAATGAGAAACAATTAATGGTATAATTAACAGTATTTGGATGGGGTTGAGAATGGAGTTTCCATTAGACCAGCAATTTAGTGACACTCTTGACTGAAGCTGTAGGCACCTATTTATATATATATATATATGTATAATAGGTATGTTAATTATTAACATTCAGTTTAGATACTTATTTTTTCTAATTTTACTGCTATATAATCATGTTAAATGATGCTATCTTCAGTATTGATGCAAATCTTTATTATAAATAGATATAATTATATGTTATACTTAATATATAAAGAATATTGTTTGTAAAAGTTTGCATTTGTAGAATGTATTCCCATTGTTCAAAATTGGAATTCTCTATTTGTCTTGAATCTGCTTAAAAGCCAGATTGTGTCTTTTTGACACTGTATGATAACTGAAATCTAATATACTAAGATAAACTCATAAGATCAATATACATTTGGATGACTGTAATAACAGTGATGCTACACTTTAAAAATTAAATTTGCATATTGTATTCTGATGTAGCATACAAACATTCACTTGGGATGAATTTTTTTCTGAAGTATATGCAGCCAAAAGATTTCACTAAATTATGTTGTGGTAACAAATAACCCCTGAAATCTTAGCAATCCACAACAAAAGTTTATTTTCTCTCACAGTACATGCCCTTTGAGGATTATTTATAGCTCTGTTCCAGGTTGCTATTCATTCTATGATCCAGGCTAAAAGCATCACCTCTTTCATTACCTCCTGGCAGAGAAAAAGGACATGGGTGATCCATGGCATAGCTCTTAAAGCTTATCCTCCAACTATGCCTGTATCACTTCTGTCCACATCCTATTGGACAAAATAAGTCTTATGTCCAAGCGCAAGTCCATGGGACAAGCATATATTCTCCTTTCACAATGAGGTTCTGCCAGTTACATAGTGCCTGGTAGGAACAAGTCATCTTTTACAGGCAAGGGAGCCAGTAATTGGGTATAATAATACAATCTCTAACATGTAATTCCATAGACCCTGATATCATGAGATGGTCTGGTTAAAGAAAAAAGCCTTTGAAATTTTGTAATTTATATTAATATGGAGATCATGATCTACGTTAATATGTTAAATGTATTTAATTGTTTTGCAGGATAAAGATGGATGGGTTTAAGTTTATTTTTTAATGCAGTTTTTCACAGTAATCTGCTTAAGTCCTGTGGATGGTAACTTCACCTTATATCACTTACAGAGACCTGTTATTTTTCAGCAAACATTTGAGATCTGAAATGCTGTACAGGAAAGTACTACGTTGACAAAAAAAAAAAAAAAAAAAAAAACCAAAACTCATCTATTCACATCTTCTCTTAAAACACAATATAATAAATGCACATGAAGCCTGTTGGTCATTTGTTGTCTTAGATATCATCTCCATCAATTCAAAGGAAAGTGGCAAATTTGCAATATAATAAGATATATTCCATTTCTCACTTCCTTGTATCAGCCATCCATAATTTTTTCTCCATTACTACTTTACAAACCCTTGCCTATTATCAAGGAAACAAAAAAGACATACTAACTAGGAGAAAGGAAAGAAACTCACAGATTTTAAATAATTGAATTTGTACCACTACTTGCCTTTTAGAAAGTCATTTACCAGGTGAGAAAGTCATTTCTATTATGTGCTGTTACAATGCCTATGAGATTCATTTACGTAGAATCCCTTGACACTGTTATTACCTCTTCATCTGGATAGTAAAAACAGTTCATTGTTATGGATAGTAGTGCAGAGATGAGTATTTACAACTGCAGCACTTACTGAGTCGGTCTTCTTATATACTATTAAACCATTCCTTAGAATTATGTGCCTAAATTTAAGTGAGTACATTTTTGTGTATTTGCTAATAAAGTTTTATCTGCTCTTATTTTCAGTTCCAATTCTGCGAATTTCAAAATAGTAGATGTAGCTGAGACTGCACTTCACATAGCAGTAAGCCAGCTGCTGCCACTTAAAGAAATATTTAATATACAATCCCTTATTTGACTTAATAAGAAAAAGAACATAGTTTATCATTTTATACAATAAGTTTAAAAACTGGTCTGTATATTTAAAATACACTCTGCTTGAAAAATGAATGAAATTATCCTACATTTCCCCTTATAAATACTAAATTTCCACTCCTGGTGGGCAAGTAGATATTCCGTGGATGCTAAAAATATTTGTTTAGCCAATTATTTATAGATGAGCTAGAATTCCCAAATCTTAGTGCATATACACAAACTTTTAATACAGGATTTATATTTCGTGTCATACTTCATACTCTCCTGGAAGATGTGGCTAAAATATGCTTATGTTTTTTAGATGTATAATAGAAGATATCTTTGGGAAAAGTACTCACTGTATGAATCAATGTTCTCACAAAGACTCCTCTTTGATCAAACTTTAGTTAGGCTCCTCTGAGCCCTTGTCTCAACTAGACCTCGACCTTGGACTTCTGTGTCCTCGCCAAATCCAGTTTTAGCAAGAATCCTGCTAAGTCAGCTCAGTGAGAGCCCCCCCCCCCCAACCTTTGATATCTGATCACCCTGGCCTGCTTTTAGTGGAAATCCTATTAAGTCGGTTTAGCAAGAACACCTCCCCACAGCCCCCAACTACCCCTGTGATTTCTCTTCTTAGTAACTTTCCATCCACTGACTGCCCTTACCCTCCCACCCTGCTCCTTGGCCATAAATTTCCATGTGTCCCTGTTGTATTTGGAGTTGAGCCTGATCTTGCTCCCTATTGCAAGAGTCTTAAATTAAGTTTTCCTTACCATTTTAACATGTCAGAAATATTTTAAAAATATTTTTTCCAGAAAAAATATTTCAGTGAGATATAAGTATATAAAGAAAGAGATTTATTTTAAAGAATTAACTGATGGTGATTCTGAAGACTGAGAAGTCCAAAATCTGAAGGGCAGCCTGGAAGGACAGAAACCCAGTCAAGGATTGCAGTTCTAGTGTTAAATCCAAAATATATAGGGCAGACTGACAGACTGCAAATTTAGGTAAGATTTCTCCGTTACAGTTTTAAGGCAGAATTCCTTTTTCTCCTGGAAACTTACCTCACTTTTTGCTTGTAAGACCTTCAACTGATTAAATGAGTCCTATTCACTTTATTGCAGATAATCTCCTTTACTTAAAATCAACTGATTCTAAGTGCTTATCACAACTATAAAATATCTTCACCTTCAACATTTAGACTAGTGTTTGACCAAACAACTGGACACCATAGGCTAGCCAAGTTGACACATGAAATTAACCATTATAAGCACCAAAAGCCATTCTATTGTGTTCCAAACAGCAAGTCACCATGCCAAAGCTGTGTATGAATAATTAAAAGGCATATCTCAACTCTATTTAAATATGGATTATTGATACTTTCTACCTTGTCCTTATCAAAATTCCACTATTCATATATCTTTGATCAATTCCTAACTGAAAATGATCTTCAAGTTCTGAGTATGACCTCATATTTCAAAAAGCTCCATCAGAAAAAACTGTAGAAGATAGGAAGGTAGGAGATTCATTTTCCTTCCAGAAATCTTGATGGACATACTACTCTCATCATATTCCCAAGTCAGCTATGTTTTTACAGACAAAACACTCTCCTGAAGCATTCTTAGGTTTAAACACTTGGAGGGCTTTGAACCATTTATGTAGCCCACTGGCGCAGTTTATGGCAGTATTTCTATCACTCACAGAAGCCTTGGGGAAAATCATGGATTTCAGGGGCTTTGTTGGCTGAGTTAAGGTTCGGATTTATGCTTTTTAATAGTTTTAAATAAAGAGGGAAAATGATCATAAAATCCAGGCTCAATGACTAAGAATGATTTACTTAAACATTTATTCCTTTAAAAGATTTACTTAGATTTGACAATTTGCTATCTAAAAATTAAAGAGATAGTAGAAATAAATGACAAATGTTTACTTAAACTCTTCCTTTCTTGGAAAAGAAAGCAAAATTCAGATCAAAGAAATGATTATACTAGGAGTATGAAGGTCATAAAACTCCACTCAATCAAAATCAAAGCAAAGGCAGACACAAAGTAGCAGCTATGGAGTCTGAGGGGTAAAACATGCAGAGAGAAGAACAGAGGACTAGGAAAGCTTTTCAGAAAGAGTAGATAGTTTCCATAGCAACAAAGCATAATGTTATCTCAATGTAAAAGTCCTTTTTTTTTTTTTTTTTTTTTACTGAAGTATGGTCAGTTACAATGTGTCAGTTTCTGATGTACAGCATAATGTCCCAGTCATGCATATATATACATATATTTGTTTTCATATTATTTTTCACTAAAGGTTATTATAAGATATTGAATATAGTTCCTTGTGCTATAAAGAGGAAATTTAGTTTTTTTAAAATCTATTTTTATATATAGTGGCTAACATTTGCAAATGTCAAACTCCCAAATTTATCCCTTCCCAAACCCTTTCCCCAAAAGATCCTATTTTGAATGCATTATTGCTGATTCAGATGCAAAAAAACCTGTTGCTTAGAGAAGGTGGCATAGGAATTTACATACCACAAGTCCCAAGTCTAGGAAGCTATGAGTTGCTAAGAAAACACTTGTAATTTCTGTTGTTAGAGTTATATGTCTATAAGATATTTGTATTTGGTGGTGCAACTTATTCAATCTATGAAGACTTTAAAGCAAAAGGGTAAGAATAACCTAAAATTTGACACTTTACTTACCAAATCTTGCACATTAGAAATGTCTCCAACCACAAGAAAGAACTCTTTTTCCCCATATTACATATGGGCTAGTAGTAGCTGTGCATGTATGTGTTTATTTAGAGACAGAAAGAGAGAAATAAATAAAAATTTCATATAAAAACATGTGTACCAATATAGAATGAAGTTGTTGCAAATTAGATAACTATTCAGAAATATTTACTTCAACCATGCCCCACCTCTGTGGGCATAAGGTATATCACAAAACAAGCTTTCTTTAGAACAGGTCATGTTGTTTATATTTTTTAGTGGATTATAGCAGGTGTGAAGTGACAAAAGAGTTAAAAATCCATGTACTATTCTTTCTCTCTTGAACTTCCACCATCGCCCTAAGATAAATATGTGTAGTCTAGCCTGTTGCTGCAAGCAATATAAGAGAAACATGGAGCAGATACACTTCAACTGAGTCCATCTTAGATCAACTAACCTAGTTGAATTTGGGAGTGTTTGTTACACAGAAATAGTCAACCATTATTACAATCGGCAACTAGAAATGGAGTGCTAGAATAATAGGACCCTAAAATATGTAGCATTGGCTTTAGGAGTGAGAAGCAAGTGAAGATAGGAAAAAACATAATAAAACTACTACTGGAGGCTTGAAAAATAGAAATCTGTCTTATGTCACCCACAGTAACTAAAAGATATTTAATGAAGATTGTTGCCAGGCAGATTGTGGAATGCACAAACTAGCTTCTTTTGACCTCATATAATCAGGTTCTACAAGACAGAGGTAAGTTCAGGAAGAAGAAAAAGCAAAACACAAAAAACCAGGCCACAGGCCACTTAAAGGCAGAATTTCGGAAGAAAATAAAACTGTTGAGTGTGGTTTCTACTTCCACATGTAGGGACTTGGAATGGAAGTCACCACTTCATCCTAACAGGTAAAAAGCTGAACAGACTGAAATATCAATAACTTTTCTTGGATCCATAAGACAAGGGAGAACACAGGACAATTTGCTGCTCACCAAGACTGGAGAGACAATCGAGCGAATACAGGGAGTCATTGCTCACTGGAGCAGAGACTCACAAGTGGAAACCAGAAACAGCCACAGGAAGCAATGCCAGGGTGAGGAGACCTGAAATGCAATTGATGAGTTCCTTGAGGCTCAGTGTGGACCAGTCCAAGAATGAAATCTCCCGGGGAAGCCCATCATAGAAGGAACTCCACAATACTGTGTCATTTATCTCTAGGAACTTGACAAGGTTTCCACAGTAACTGTTAGAAAAAAAAAAATCTCATAGTTCTGGTAGGAGGAGAGGAAATGGAACAATTCTGAAATATGCCAGAGCACTCTTGTTCTTAACAAGGCCTACCCTCAGGGGAAAGTATTTCACAAGAGCCTAACCTACCGGTATATTATCAGAGCTGAACTGATTTGGAGAAGGTGCAATACCCAACTTCAGTCCATTGTACCATCCTATCTCACCCAAGAAGAGGAAACAAAAAAATCAGAAAAATTCCTACAAAATTCAGAGTCCAGAGGTATAGGCTCATTTAAAGGCTGACACTTAATCACAGGATTATAAAATGCTTCTCCTTTCCCTGCACTTTACCACTACCTTACTAAAGGCCTATATTTACAGCAGTTCCTTATACCCAGTACATCATGTTCAGCTAGCAAGAAAAAAATTACAAAGATTACCAAAAAGAAAATGACACAATTTGAAGAGACAGAGTAAGCATGAGAACCTGACATGCAGGACTGTTGGAATTACTAGACTGAGAATTTAAAACAACTCTGATTAACATGCTAGGGGCTCTAATGGATAAAGTAAACACCATGCAATAGCTGTAAGCAGAGACATGAAAATCCTAAGAAAGAACCAAAAAGAAATGCTAGAGATCAAAAACACTGTAACAGAAATGAAGAATGCCTTTGATGGGCTTATTAGTAGACTGGACACAGCTGAGGAAAGAATCTCTGAATTAGAGGATAAATCAATAGAATCCTCAAAAATGGAAAGGCAAAGAGTAAAGATTGTAAAAAATTAGCATAAAATATCTAAGGATGTGGGAAAACTGCAAAAGGTGTGACATATGCATAATAAAAATACCAGATTAGTGCTCACTTCAACAACACATATACTAAAATTGGAATGATACAGAGATTAGCCTGGCTCCTATGCAAGGATGACATGCAAATTGTGAAGTGTTCCCTAAGCATGAAAAAGAATATGAAATGAAATATATGTATATATATATGTATGACCGAAACATTATGCTATACACCAGAAATTGACACATTGCAAACTGACTATACTTCAATAAAAATTAATTAATTAATTAAAAATACCAGAATATATATTGGAAAGAGAGAGAGAAACTGAAGATATATATGAAACAATAATGACTGAGAATTTCCTCAATTTAATATCAGAATCCAAACCATTGATCCAAGAAACTCAGAGAACACCAAGCAGGATAAATGTCAAAAGACTATATCTAGGTATATCATTTTCAAACTACAGAGAACCAAAGATAAAGAAAAACTCCTGAAAGAAGTCAGAGAAAAAAAAAACTTAACAATAAAGGAACAAAGTTAAGTAATTACCTCACACCAGTCAGAATGGCCATCATTCAAAAGTTCACAAACGATAAATGCTGTAGAGGCTGTGGAGAACAGGGAACCCTCCTACACTGTTGGTGGGAATGTAGTTTGATGCAGCCATTATGGAAAACAGTATGGAGATCCCTCAAAAAACTAAAACTAGACTTATGCTATGATCCAGCAATCATACTCCTGGGTATATATCCAGAGGGAGCTCTAATTCGAAAAGACACATGTACCCCCAATATTCATGGCAGCACTATTTACAGTAGCCAAGATATGTAAATGTCCATCAACAAATGACTGGATAAAGGAGTTGTGGTATATTTAAACAATGGAATACTACTCAGTCATAAAAAGGAATAAAATAATGCCACTTGCAGGAACATGGATGGACCTGGAGAATGTCATTCTAAGTTAAGTAAGCCAGAAAGAGAAAGAAAAATACCATACAATATGACTCATATGTGGAATCTAAAAAAAAAAAGAACGAAAAGAGAGAGAGAGACACAAATGAACTTTTTTATAAAACAAAGACAGACTCACAGACATAGAGAACAAACTTATGGTTACCAGAAGGGGAAAGGGGGTGGGAAGGGATAAACTGGGATTTCGAGATTTACAGATACTAACTATTATATATAAAATAGATAAACAAAATGTTCTTCTGTATAGCACAGGGAACCATATTCAATATCTTGTAGTAACCTATAATGAAAAAGAATATGAAAACAAATATATGTATGTATATGTATAACTGAAACATTCTGTACACCAGAAATTAACACAACATTGTAAACTGACTATACTTTAATAAAAAAACCCAAAAAATTAATTGGTACTTCTGGTTTTTAAAAATTACATAGATACATACATATGAATGTATATATTTTTACATATACATATATACATACAAATATACCATTAATTAATTAGTTTGTTTAACATAGCTTTCATGAGAACTTACCATGCATTGTACTAGGTATTAGAGACACAGAAGTACATTGTATTACCTATGCAAGGAGGAGATGGTGAACATTAGAGTAACAGAATTCCAGTAAAAGATAACAGCATGGGCAAATTTCCAATAAGGGAAGAATCAGGAAGTTAATTCTGAAAGTGAAATAGGTTGGCATTGATAGACATGCATGGGGAAGGAGAGTCCTGTGAGATAAGGCAGAAAACAAAGTACCACTGAGGTGCTTTCAAGATGTTCAGATTTTTGGTTCTCACATTAGACAGAATGGAAACCACTGAAGGATTTTCAATAAAACAGTGTTGGTAATATTTGTATTTCTTCAAACTTTACTTTGATCAGGTGTTTCAGTTCAGCAAGTCTAACTCAAATTTATCTTTAATATGCAAATGTGATAACTTTTAAGTATCTGCCACATCTCTTTTTTCAGTTTATTCATATTAACCATTTCATAGTAATTTTTACCTTCTATTTACTTGTTGCTTTTAAAATTATGACATAGAATTGATCATTGGTGATGTATGACAACATTTTGATGATCTGTCCCTGAAAATTTTGTCCTTTCTGGAAAGCTAGGATTGTATCGTATTGGAAATATTCTTCCTTTTATCTTGTTTATAGAAATATCACAATGGGACTCTGAATGATGCATGACAAACTGATTTGACTCTTACATTTTTTTCAGGGAGGGGGCAGGAGCACCACCTCTAAGAACCTATTTCCTTACTCTCTCCACAAAAATACAGAAGGAGAAAAGTAACATGCAAAAGAACAAGATCAGCAAAGACATCCTCCTCCTCAGATTGTCCAAAAGTTAAGGGCAAAGCAGCCTCTCCCCACCAAGGATTCCCACTCTACTTCGGGGTCTGAAATCTAGAAGAGTTGGGTGCTGGGCTCAACTAATGATTGCAAAACACAATGATTATATTAAACCAGAGCTTGAAGGCTCATCTCACCCATTTCCTTGGTTTCCTCTCTCCCAAGATGAGGTCAAGGTAGGACAAACTAGCTCTCAAGGGCATGTATTCTGCAAGACACTTTCTAAAGTTCAAATATTCTCAAAAATGAAATTTGCAAATGGAAAGATCAAAGGACAGTTGACCATTTCAGAAATGTAATAAGAGAAATACATATACATTTTTAATGGCAACAGAGAAGACTCTGAAGGGTCTTGCATTGGCAGTTAAATGCTCTAGTTCAAGTGTGACCCGTATCTTTTCTGAGCATTAGCTGTTGGTCAGAATTTGTCATATGTCTCAGCCTAACAAACAGCGGACTGTGGAACTGTAATCTTCCCTTTTACCCCAAGAAACAGTTTGTTCACTAAGGTTAAAAGGTATGTTGTCCTACTGTCTTATGCATGTATACTAGAGACTGGTGGGAAATGGGTGCTTATCAAACTTAGGTTGATTGAATGAATGTATGAATGAATAAAAGAGTAAGTCGGTCTAGATTTGGCCCAAATCAGAGACAAATTGTTATTGTTTTCCCCAGGGAAAATTGATTAAATTGATACACTCAAATTTCCCTGTCCAATGTAATTGAAAGTTATGTGGCTGTGTAATAGAAGAGTCAGAGCTTTCCAATTTGATAGCAAAAAAAAAAAAAAAAAATGCTGAATAATTGGTTTGGAGTTGAAATGGTGTTATACATAAAAGGAAAAGTGACACATTAAAGAGCTCTTTCTTAGAAATGTAAGTGATCTCTCTCGGTCAGTAGAAACCTTAATAGCTTTTTAGAAACCCGCTGTGGCCGAGAATGAGTTGGCCATCCATGAGAGGTTACTAGTGGTCCTTCTCACAACTACATTGCACTGACATTAGCTGGCACCCTATGGTGGTAGATTCTGCAGAGAGGCCATGGATGGAGAACATTTGGTAACTGAAAAATCCCACCACCTGTGGAGCCAATCTCTACAATGCAGGTTTAATTGTTAGACTGGTATTTCTTTTTCAGTACCTATCTTACATACAGAATGCCCGTCCTTGTTTCAATATTTTTTCTCATATGTGTATTGTTCAAATTAATTTTATTTCAAAAGCCTGTCAAGAAACATAAAATAACTGTAACTGAATATCTCATTTCAGTTTTAATATCTAAATGCAAAGCCTATATAGTTTTAAAAAATTCATTGCCTAATAGAACTTCATTTAATTTTCTTACATTGTATGTTAGTAATATGACATGCATTAAATCAATGTGTTTATCTTACATATTTAAATTGATTTTTTATCCAATGATGTTCAAGACATGAACAATATTAATCCTAATTAGATCACAATGAGTCTCTATTTTTTTATTTTTCATATTTCTTCTCCAATAGTATCAGGTTACTTATGTAATATCACTATCTGCGAGTGTAATGGGACCATTTATTTCTACATGGCTTTAGAACAATTGGTGTTTACATCTTGAGTGTCTTAAGACAACATTGCTTGAATCTATTCAAGGACCAGCAGTACCAGTCTCACCTGGGAGTTTTTAGGAATGTAAGTTCTTGGGCCATACCTCAGACTTAATGAACATCTAGGGGTGAAGCCCAGTTATCTGTATTTTAAAATATCCTTAGGCATACACCAAAGTTTGAGAACTACTGCCCGAGGGAAATACAATTTTACCATATTCTCTTCCAGTAAAATATAACAAAAAACTTTTAATTCACAATTTTGTTTCTTCTTTTTTTGTGCTTTTTTGTAATGTTACTTTATGTGCTTTTAAGTAATATCACTAAAAGGCTGGTGCAGAATTCTTAAAACATTAAGCATAAACAGTATTTGAATCACTAACATTTAACTTCAAGGTTTTCCTAAAAGTATTTCTGGCTTTCTGAAAAGTGACATATATACGTTTCCACCTTTGAAAGAACAAAATCATTAATTGTATATTCCGAAACATCAACTAATTGGCTACCTTAAGGAGTATTTGTGAAAAATAAACACATGCTAATGCATATTTGGAATAGGAAAATGTCACCAACACCAATGGGGCAATTATAATTTGGCCTTCAACAGCATATTTTTAAGAGTGATGTGTACCACAACCTGAGAGTAAGTCAGATATTAATTCAGAGTCACACAAAAGAAGAATGAGATAGATTACAGTTATTCATCTTCATTTGTGCTTTAGGTATTTCTGTTGCCCTTTAAGGCAATCACCTAGTAGATGTTTCTATAAATAATAATTAATGATGGTGACAAATTATGCCTGGCTTCACTGTAGATAACTAAGACCATGCAATAATAATATTGTAAAAAAAAAAAAAAAAAAGGTATTCATTTGCAGGCAACTCTCATGAACAAATAGGACAGATACATAGACATGATATTACTAAGAGTGGAGAAGTAACCAGCCAGAGAGAATATTTAGAAAGAAATTGGTGGCATTGGTAAGATACCCTAAGGAACTGTTATAAGAATTTTCTTTACCTCTAGACATTAAATCAATTTTATTTTCATATAAAAAGATATGGAGCTCATAAAAAATTAAATCATTAGTAATTTTACAGTGGTATACCTGAAAGTTCTGACAGCCACTGTGGTAGCTTAGAACTATATTCCTTTGCCAGCTAAAATATTAATAGAACATTGACTAACTATCTTTTTCATGGTCTATAAGGCCCAGAAGTTATTATGAAATTCAGCTTTGCCTTCAGGGGATTTGGTTTAGTTACTATACCAGCAGGTAGTTTTTGCGTATTTGCTTTCTGAAGGATGGATAATTTTTGAAGCAAAGGCAGAGAAGTCCTAATAAATCATATCTTTATGAAATATTCATTACACCTGTATACTCTTTACAAGGCTTCTGTCAGAGAAATTAAAATAAAGAATGATTAAAAAAACATTTAGTAGCAAGTTGACAAGGTACTTTATAAAGCTAGAGGAGTTTGAGGTTCTAACTAGAAAAGTTTTCAAAAGAAATTCTGGCCACTCTTATTCAACAAGTAGAATAAAAATGAAATCAAAAAGCAAAGGAGCCCAGATATTGCTAAATTGTCTTTTTCAGAGCTGCATTATTTCCTGCTACTCTCTTTTGGACATTATCATTTTTACCAGAGGATTTCTAATGTTTACTACTCAGATCTGATGATCTGCTGAACACAAAAAATTGGTAAATGTGGACTTTAGGTCCAAAAGACCCTCAGTTCAGGCCAAAAAAAGCAAGTTGATATGATATATCTTAACATCATATGTGGTATTTAGAGCATAGATTCTAGAGCCTTACTGCCTGGGTCCAAATTTCAGCTCCAATAACTAATTTGGCTTCTCTCTGCTGTCATTTCCTCACTTGTTAAATGGAAATGTTATTAGATATCTCACTCATGTGGTTGTTTTAAGTATTAAATGATTTAATAAATGCTAAGTGCTAATAAAAGAACAAAAATTAATACCACAAATCTTGATTATTCTAAAGGATAAAAAAACACTATGTAGGAATTCTAGATAAATTGATGAGTGTACTTGATTTGTGTATTTTAAATCTCATTTAATCTCACATGTCTATAGCTAACAGCACTCATGGCTTTTGGTGAGACAGAGATGAAACACATTACACGTATGTCACTCCCATCCTTCGTTCTAAGATCATCTTAAATGGCTAACCTATGGACTTTAGGCCTAAAGTCCCTGGCTGTGTGAAATAACACCCCATTTTTTTTTTCTGGTTGGTGCCAGTGCATCATTGTCCAGCTTTCAGCCAGTCTCTCTCAAAGGATATGGGTTCTCACTAAAGCAATTTTCACATTCTTAAGATTCATTTCTGGATAATTAATGACTGTCTTACCACCACTCCATTTTAAATAGCTCATGTGCATCCTGCTGAGAAACTCTATTTGGGCACAGAAATTAATGATGCAGACCATTTTATTTCTCCCAAGTGCAAGGGTCTATGAGAAATAAAAGGATGGTGCTGACAGACAAAGTAAGTTTTAGTATCACAACTGCTGTGGAATATTTCATAAAGCTTCATTTGTCTTAGTGGTGTAGTTGCTTCTGACAGTTCATCATAATTGTTGTGGAAAAGTTAAAGGCAGGAAAAAGAATCATTGTAGATCTGAAAATGAAGACTATTGAAAGCAGAATTTTATATTATAGGTAGAATATGGCAAACATAAGAAAGAAATTCTCATCTTTTTAGAAAAATGGAAAGGTAACATTGATGAAGATTAGATCCTATATTTCATGCTATTTTTTCAAAGCAGCATTTTTGACCCAAAGTTATCTAAAGTGAAATCAGAGACATAGATGCTGCCGACAAATTCTTCCTGCAGGTTCAGAGGAAGCTCAAAGCAGTGGGTTTAAAGCACAATACTATGATGTTCGTTGTCACCTTGAGCTACAAACAATATTTAAACTGAAGCAAATCAAAATGTTATATCCTCTCTGCTATTTCAATTGTCTCTTTGGGACTGCATTAAGGTCTAAAGTAAAAGGAGAAGAAAGTGGGATTTCATAGGAGCCATTATCCTAAATTATAGGTATGTGTGATTAAATGAAAAAATACTGAAGTGCGGAGATCTCAATCTTAAGCCACGATGCCAAACTCGCTGCACTGTACTAGACAAACCTTAGCCATGTTATTTTAGCTAAAAATGGTGTTTATATAAACTACAATACTGAGTCAGTAACATTTATGTGGCTCTATTGTTTATTAAGCATTATCTTCAGTCCTTCTTAGGACTATGGTGAGTGTAAAATAACTGATATGAATAACATTTGATAAGCATACAATTTATACATTTGTTGGCTGACACCAATGATTATCATTTTCCCTCACATCATCAGATCTGGATACGTTTGTTTGAAACTAATTAGAATAGATGCTGAAGCATTTAACTGTAGGAAACCTGTGTTTTAGGCTTTTGTTCATGCCAACTCCCATACACAAATTTCTAACAACATTCTTACAACATCGGTTGGACTATTTTCATATGTTAATTCTATGACTTACTCAAGAGACTTAGTTTTACAAAATTAGCCTCAAATTTTTTCTTTGCCATTGATTTTTTTTAATGTTGTCTTTTAAGTTGCAGAACAAAGTTATATCTAGAATAGAATTTTCCCATGAATGTTATTCACTGGTTGTGAAAAGGAGCGTTTAGTGATGTGACCACTTAAATGTAAAACATAGAGAATAAATATTGACAAAAAGGCAACAAAATTGTGGTTCAGCTGTTAATCACTATTTTCATAATTTTTCCTTAAAAAATGACTAGAGATTCTACATTCATGAGAAAATACGTTCATTTACAATCTGGCCCAGACCAGTGTGAATGGCTTTCCTTTCATACCTCTGAACTTAGAATAGAAAAAAACATATAAATAAATAAAGATAGATAGATAGATAGCATTTACATTGTATTAAGTATTATAAATAATCTAGAGATGATTTAAAGTATACAGGGGCATGTGTATAGCTTACGTGCAAACATTATGCCATTTTGTATAAGGGATTTGAGCATCCATGGATTTTGGAACCAATCCACCGAAGATATGGAGGGACAACTGTAGGCAGTTTTCAGAATTATATGGTTGAGTCTAAGATCTATATATATGATTGCTGACAAAGAACATTTTTTTAGGTAAACTAGGAAAGGATTCTGTTCCTAATCTTTATTGTGAAAGAGCCATCAGGGGTAAGTAACTAAATTTTTATTACATAGTGTTAATTTTCATTCTCTTATTTATTAATGTATCTTTAAAAAATGCCCATAGATGAGTTTATTAATTGCTCAAAATAAACCTAAATTCAGTTCAAGGCAAACTGTGTCTCTGGAATATCAATTATCACTTATTATATAGAAGGGATAATAGAAAATGCCAGCTTTCTCATTTATTTGTTTTACTTCAGTGACTTTCAACCTTTTTTTTTTTAAAACAGTGTGTATTTTAAGCATAAGTCCAGACAACATCCAGCACAACATTTGGTTTAAAACCCAGATTTATAATGACTTTATCTCTCAACCAGCCAAAGGCTAGTTGCTGGTGTCTGCCATTGTGCATATGGTCTCCGCAACTCCCGACTGAGAAAACATGCGTGAAAGCATTTTTCTGCCTGAGATTATATTAAAAATCCATACCTGTGCTAGCAGCATGAGTTCAAGTTGATTATTGTTCTAAATCTGTGACTCCCCATTTATCCTCCTAAAGATATAAATGCTTGCTTTTCAAAAGGCCACATGCATAGAAATTATTATGAAGGCAAGATTTAGTAACAATAATATGCATAGCACTCCACTGAGATTGAATTTGAACACTCACATGAAGCTCTCTTAAAATATGTGGAGCAGAACGCATAAGAGAGGCCCAAAGCATATAACTGCACACGAGCATTGCTGCCGTGGCCCCGTCTACTCTGATACCATCGACATCAATGTTATGGAAGTTTCCAGGGAAGATTCGCCACATATTGCCTTGATATGCTTTTGTTGCTACATTTTACTCTAAAAGGTTAAATAACCCTCCATGTGATAACAAAAGTAAGCATGAGAAGGAAAACCCTCAGAAATAGTGAAAGTGGATAAAGTAAATCCAAATGAAGAACTTTTTTTAAAAGGTACTTGTACAAAAATTCAGGTTGGAAAAGCATTCTGGAAGTTGATTAAAACCACATCTACATTTCTTGAATTGTGATCCTGGCCTAAAACTTCCACGTTGGGAGACGTTTTTCATTGAGGAGGCAGCCTACTCGATTTTTCAGAACTGTAATTTACAGGAAGTTCAGATTTTGCACTCAACCAAGATCTGAATGCTTACCCATCAGTTTTAGTAGCCAAACTCCATATCCAATTGCTCTAGCACACAACATGCTTTCAAATGCTCTATGACCATATGCACATCACTGCACCTATGTCTTTTCATAGCAAACTATCTCTAATGCTCATCTTCCAAAGCTTCTAGATCTTGCACCAAATATCAATTATACTTAAGACACTTCATCTGTCAAAGTTCATCTTAAGATGTTTCAAAAGTTGGATTTTCCCTCCTTATTTTGGGAGATAATTATTCTATTCTATTACAGGTAATTCATTTTTATTATATCACTATATGTGCATCAAAATACCATCTGAAGCATTGAGTTCTCCTATACTAGAAGTATTCATGTAAAAACCTGATATGATGTTAAGTAAAAGATTCAAATATGGAACTTATGGCATGTTCCTAAGGTCTATTATTAATAAAGGCCTACAATATGGATAATTTTACACACGGCTTTTTCATTCAACTTCATATTTGTGAACTATGTCTGTAGTTTTCTGTGTAGTAGATATGATTTTCTCATTCATTTTATGAATATACAAAAATCTATCCCTTCTATTTTTAATGGGTACATGGATGTTACTAGTTTAATGGTATAAATAGCACTGCTACGAGTATTTATTTACATGCCTTTGCATATGGATTTAGTAATTTCTGTTGGCGGCATACCTTAGAAGTAGAATTGTGGGATGCCATGGTATGAGTATACTGCCCAAGAGTCTGCCAAAGTTACTGAGCAAATTTATAGGCCCAGCAGGGTAGGACTGAGGTATTATATTAGTCATAACAGCAGCAACCTGAAACCTATAATGTCCCCTATAGACTTTTCTTTTTTGCTCATTTAACCATACTGGAGAAATAATCAGGATAGTGGAACAAAACTTCTCCAGCAAGGCATTCAGGCCAATGAAGCATCTGTCAGCTTCAACAAATGGCTTTTAAGGTACCCCTGAGTATCTGTGATTATCTAAATGACACATAATAACACAAATGAAAAATAGAGCGTGAAAGTTCAACAGTATGGTTTCAGGTTCAGTGACATAAATATGTTTTTTTTTTTTTTTTTTATTTAAAGGTATAGAATTTAACCTTTTACTGCCTCTTAGCATTTCATAGCAAAACTTTCAGAATCAGATGCACCAGACTGAGGCCCAGTCTCGTACTTACAAGCTAGGTAAACGAGCTATTTAGGATTTCCAGTTCAGGAATTACAAGCAAGTAAGACTTCTTAGATATTACTTCAAGATGACAATATTTACCACACAAATTATTACAATAACCAATGAGATAATTTATATGGACTACTTTTTGAAATTTTATAACCATAGACAGATGTTCTCTTGTATTCTTTGTGGAACCAAGGAAACAGTCGTACATAATACAACAATGTAAATATTATAGTTTCTCAAGCTTTTATTTTTCTGACTGCTCTGGTCAATTTTTTAGAAAGGAGGGAGAAGAAATGTGAATCTGCCTGAAAAAAATTAAGTCTTGGAAGATGTAATTGTCAACAGCTTATTCAGAAAGGAAAAAAAAATTATAATCAATGACTGAGTGCAGTTCATGAGATGATACAGCCCATCTTCACTTTCCATGATTAACAGATTTCTTCCCATATAATGAGGCGAAGGTGAAATTTAATAAAATGAGGTAAATGATCTACAAGGAGACACACACCAAGTGCACACAGGCCTGTAACCAAATGCGTGTGTCCACAGTGAACAGTGTGAATCAGGAAGGTGGGAGACAAAGACACGTGACATTTACTCCTCCTGCTATCTTCTCACTTGTAGAGTCTAACTGAAAACCATCTTCTCTAGGGTAAATGAGTAAAACTCAGTTTTGGATTGTGTTATTAATCACTTCACCAAGAGCATCTGAAACTCTGTCTGAAAATGTTTTAATGCTCAAAATAAATGATATTACTTTTATAGCTTAATCTCCTGAAGTCAATTAAAGCCTTCCCTCCAGACTGACACTTTGAACATTAGAATCAACACTGCTGTCCTTCAAGCATCAACATTAGCCTGCGGTGCAGCAAACTGCTGATGGCTAATAAAGCGTAATGTTCAGCTGCTACCTGAGGGAGGGCAGGATTTGGAATTGCCACATCAACCCACAACTACATTTTCATTTTTGGGAACAAGTTGCATTACTTAAAAATTAAAATATTTTCATTTCTGTCATTTTCATATCTAGACTACTTCTGCTTATTCAAAAACTGAATATATGACTCAGTTATACATGTGAATGTAACTCATTAAAATTCTTACAATGTGTATATGGAGTTTAATCTGAGAGGGATCATTGATTAGGAAATAGTTAATAATTTGTAATAGGAGTTACCCCATCTCAATTGCTGAGCCAAAGTTCATTAAGTATATTGGCTAGTTTGTAGTTACCATGCAAAGCCTCCATAAGAGAATACCACAAATGGAATCTAATACCATTACACACAGAGGATAGACAGCTGCAGGCAAGTAGATAAATGGATGGATAGAAAGGTAGGTAGGTAGTTAGGTAGGTAGACAGATAGAACGAATGAATGAATGAACAAACTGTGGGCAAGTAGATAAATGGATGGATGGATGGATGGATACATAGGAAGATAGATAGATACAAATGATGTACTCTATTAAAATCCACATTCCATTATTTTTAGAGTGAGATACCTTCTCCCTGAAGGTGCAAACAATGTTTTCCTAGTAGTTACCATAAAATCTATTCTAAAAATATTCTTTATATTGATGATAAATTTAATCAATAAATAATTAATGTCCTCTGAACAATCTTTCAATATGTCATTGTTTTTGGAAATGTGTGTTATAAATGGCTTCCTAAAAAATAACTTTTGTGTAATATTTTAGGGGGTGGAAGCCAAAGGTAGACAGTAAGGACAGATAGAATATTCTAATGCGAAGTCCAAAGCTAGAGGAAAGGCAAACCTGTAAAAGAAACAGCTTAGAGATTGAAAAAGAAAAATGATTTGTGTCCAGATGAAAAATAACAATATCAGACACAGCAATATAGAGAATAAATAGTTTTTGTCTTCTAATTGGAGTATTTTGTCCATTTAAGTTCAATGCAGTTATTAATATACTAGGATTTTGTAGTAACCTATAATGAAAAAGAATATGAAAACAAATGCCTGTGTGTATATATATATATATATATATATATATATATATATATATGACTGAAACATTATGCCATACACCATAAATTGACACATTGTAAACTGACTGTACTTCAATAAGAGAAAGAAAGAAAGAAAGAAAGAAAGAAAGAAAGAAAGAAAGAAAGAAAGAAAGAAAGAAAAGAAAGAAAGAAAAGAAAGAAAGAAAGAAAGAAAGTCAGTCAGTCAGTCTACAAATAATAAATGGTGGAGAGGGTGTGGAGAAAAAGGAACCCCACTGTTGGTGGGAATGTAATTTAGTGTATCCACTATGGAGAACAGTATGGAGGTTCCTTAAAAACCTAAAAATAGAGTTACCTTATGATCCAGCAATCCCATTCCTAGGCATATATCCAGAGAAAACTCTAATTCAAAAATATACATGCACCCCAATATTCATAGCAGCATTATTTGCAATAGCCAAGACATGAAAACAACCTAAATGTCCATTGACAGATGACTATATAAAGAAGCTGTGGTATAATTTATACAATACTAATACTACTCAGCCATAAAGAATGAAATAATGCCATCTGCAACAACATGGATGGACCTGGAGACCAACAGTCTAAGTGAAGGAAGCCAGAAAGAGAAAGAAAAATATATGGTATCACTCATATGTGAAATATTAAAAAAAAGACAAAGAAACTTATTTACAAAACAAAAACAGACTCATAGACATAGAAGACACACTTACGGTTACCAGGTAGGAAAGTGGGTAGGAAGGGATAAATTAGGAGTTCAATATTTGCAGATATTAACTACTGTATCTAAAATAAATAAATGATAAGCTTCTTCTGTATAGCACAGAGAACTATATTCAATATCTTGTAGTAATCTATAATAAAAAATATTAAAATGAATATATGTATGACTGAAACATTACATTGTACACCAGGAATTGACACAACATTGTAAAGTGACTATACTACAATAAAAAAAATAGGCCCCACTATATAGCACATGGAATTATATTCTATATCTTATAATAACCTATGATAGAAAATATGTGTGTGTGTGTATTACTGAATCACTTTGTTGTATACCTGAAACTAGCATAACATTATAAATTAACTATACTTCAATAAAAAAAACCTAAAAAATTTAAAAAGGAAGTTAAGATAAAATGGTTAAGCAGTATATATAATCAAAAATGCATGTTTCAAATTATTATAGGATACTCCTATCCCAATTATTAAAAAAGCAAATATATATATATAATGTACATTTTATATATAAATTTACATCTATATGTATGATTGTGTATATACACATACAAAATTAATGGTAAAATTTATAGCATGTAGTATGTGCTGCTTCTGCTGTTGCTATAGCTACCTGGTGATTAGTTTTCTTGGCTAGTGTTTGAGCCTGAAGGCTGAAGGAAGGTGAGCAGGAATACTGCATTAGAAATCAGTAATTCCAAGAACCAGGAGAATTGGCAAGACACTAGTTTCTCTCTGCCTTCAGTCCCATCACTTGCCACCCCTCAGCAAAATTTGGTAGAGGACTAGGGTGTGGAGAATTTCTATTTTGAGATAATTGTTGTTGCTTTGAGTTTTCCAGATATGCCAATCAATCCCTCTGCCTCAGTCATTACCATTAGATCGATTGATCTCTTCTTCACCTGCTTGATTTTCTGTCCCTGGAAGGCCTTCACTTCCACCAATTTTTGCAACCAGAAGCTACTGTAGCTTGCTATTAAACTAGGAAGAGCTCTGCTTGCTGATTAGCAATTTATCAAGGCTTTAGTGTACACAGCTCACAAATAATCATAGATTTATACGACTTTAAGATTATGCAGATTTTTCTTGGTCTTCTCTTTCCCCATCCTCAACTGGAAGTGGAAGCCTAACCATTTTTCTTTGTTACGTTCTTTTGCATTTAATAGACACACACACACTCCCACAGTCAGTCTCTAGTGCATTTAAGTATCCTTTTGCTTTCCCATAATTTCAATCTTCATCCATCTTTCAACACTGAAATTTTTAATACTGAATTATCCTTTTATGCCAACACTCTTAACAGATATCTAATTAATGTATGTCTTCATATATATATAACAGATACATAAATCTGGATTCTATTGACTGAAATAACAATGTATTTATAATCCTCCAAAAATCATTTGATAGAATTAAATATTTAAACTTCTGTTTATTCTGTTTATGAAACTTTACTTCTCAAGAATGAACATAGAGCTGATCGAAGAATTCAGCAAGTTAGCAGGTTACAAGATTAACGTTGAAAACTCAGTTTCATTTCTTTACACTAATGATGAATCAACAAAAAAAGAAAGTAAAGAAACAAACCCCTTTAAAATAGCATCCAAAGTAAGAAAACACCTAGGAATAAATCTAACCAAGGAGGTGAAAGAATTATACAGAAAAAACTATAAACCATTGATGAAGGAAATTAAAGAAGACTTTAAAAAATGGAAAGATATCCCACGCTTCTGGATTGGAAGAATCAATATTGTTAAAATGGTCACACTGCCCAAGGCAATCTATAGATTTAATGCAATCCCTATCAAATTACCCAGAACATATTTCACAGAACTAGAACAAATCATAATAAAATTTATATGGAACCACAAAAGACCTACAATTGCCAAAGCATTACTGGAGAAAAAGAAAGAAGCTAGAGGAATAACTCTCCCAGACTTCAGACAATACTATAGAGCTACAGTCATCAAGACAGCATGGTATTGGTACAAAAACAGACATATAGACCAATGGAACAGAACAGAGAGCTCAGAAATGAACCCACAAACTTTTGGTCAACTAATCTTGAACAAAGGAGGCAAGAATATACAATGGAATAAAGACAGTCTCTTCAGCAAATGATGTTGAGCATGTAAATCAATGAAGCTAGAACACTCCCTTACACCATACAAAAAAATAAACTCAAAATAGATCAAAGACTTAAACATAAGATAAGATACAATAAACCTCCTAGAAGAAAATATAGGCAAAACATTATCTGACATACACCTCAAAAATGTTCTCCTAAGACAGTCTACCCAAGCAATAGAAATAAAAGCAAGAATAAACATATGGGACCTAATGAAACTTACAAGCTTCTGCACAGCAAAGGAAACCAAAAGTAAAACAAAATGACAACCTACGGAATGGGAGAAAATTTTTGTAAATGAAACCAACAAAGGCTTGATCTCCAGAATACATAAGC
Source organism: Camelus ferus (assembly GCF_009834535.1). Lineage (NCBI taxonomy): Eukaryota > Metazoa > Chordata > Mammalia > Artiodactyla > Camelidae > Camelus > Camelus ferus. The sequence continues at coordinate 35,383,515 of NC_045701.1, read as the reverse complement.
AGCTCATATGACTTAATAAGAAAAAAACAAACAACCCAATCTAAAAATGGGCAGAAGACCTAAACAAGCAATTCTCCAAGGAAGAAATGCAAATGATCAATAGGCACATGAAAAAATGCTCAATATCACTAATTATCAGAGAAATGCAAATCAAAACTACAATGAAGTATCACCTCACACCAGTCAGAATGGCCATCATTCAAAAGTCCACAAACAATAAATGCTGGAGAGGCTGTGGAGAAAAGGGAACCCTCCTACGCTGCTGGTGGGAATGCAGTTTGGTGCAGCCACTGTGGAAAACAGTATGGAGATTCCTCAAAAGACTAGGAATAGACTTACCATATGACCCAGGAATCCCACTCCTGGGCATATATCCAGAAGGAATCCTACTTCAAAAAGACACCTGCCCCCCAATGTTCATAGCAGCACAATTTACAATAGCCAAGACATGGAAACAGCCTAAATGTCCATCAACAGATGACTGGATAAAGAAGATGTGGTGTATTTATATAATGGAATACTATTCAGCCATAAAAACCGACAACATAACTCCATTTGCAGCAATATGGATGTCCCTGGAGAATGTCATTCTAAGTGAAGTAAGCCAGAAAGAGAAAGAAAAATACCATATGAGATCACTTATGTGTGGAATCTAAAAAAAAAAAAGAAAACAAAACAAACAAAAAAACACATAAATACAAAACAGAAACAGACTCATAGACATAGAATACAAACTTGTGGTTGCCAAGAGAGCAGGGGGTGGGAAGGGACAGACTGAGATTTCAAAATGTAGAATAAATAAACGAGATTATACTGTACAGCACAGGGAAATATATACAAGATCTTGTGGTAGCTCACAGCAAAAAAAAAATGTGACAATGAATATATGTATATTCATGTATAACTGAAAAATTGTGCTCTACACTGAAATTTGACACAGCATTGTAAAATGACTATTACTCAATAAAAAAAAGTAAAAAAAAAAAGAAAAAAGAAGAATGTCCATACATTTTTCCCATGTTAAGTTTCCAGAAGGAGCTTCAAATAATAATTTTTTTCATAGCCAATGGTGAATTTCCCCTGAGAAATATGTATATTATGATAAACAATAATGACATTAATTTCTCAGAAGTTTTAAAAAAATGTTATTTCAGCTAAATATTCAATTATTTTACTTATAAACTGTACTCTTCTTAACAATTGTGTTTTTGAATGAAATTTTGACTGATTAAAAATGGCAGCACAGAATATCAAACCAAAAAATTCACAAAATCCTTAATAGAATTCACTATTTTACAAAGTCCCACTTTTTATACAGTCTATACATAGTATAGGTATTTTAAAGGTATTTTTAGCAGTTGACTTTCTTATTAAATAATCTTTCTATATTTTGATAGGACAATAGTCCAAACCATTGTCTTTCTCTTTCTTCCTACCTGGACCTGGAATACCTGGAAGATATATATGATGGCTGACAAAGATCTCCTGTCTTATGACCATGAAGAAATAAACACACCTGTAAATGACTGAAACAAATATGAACTGATCAGGGACTTTACTACTACCTTAGAGCCACTACATGGGCTTTAGGCTACCTATAATAAGCTCTTCTTATGAGAAATACACATGAGCCACTTTTTATATAAATAATTGGCTGAAGACACTTCTTCACTGATACAAATATTTTAAAACACTGATGAATTAAACATACAAATATGGAAAAATTTTATATCACTTTGTCTGCTGTAAAATTTGAAATTGTTTCTTTATGGATCAGTAAGTCATTTAATGTTCTTTCACTCTTGAGTCCACATTGTAAATTAAAATTATGTCAGCTTTGAAGAATAACCAATTTGAAATTATGATCTAAATTTATACTTGTATTTTGACTAACAGTAAGATTTCTTGTTACTTACTCTATCTGAAGGAATAACATTTATGCAACTTCTAAATACATAGAATAACCTGTCCTCATGAAGGTAGAATATCTAGAATATGTTTAATGCATTTCATTTTTTGAGGAAAAGGACATCTTTAGTAACATTGCCTCAAACATTTAGTTTAAAAAATGAGAGAAGAAATATATTATAGGTTGTTTGGATTTATTCCCAACATGCCAAGTTCTTAGAAGTCATCACTCCTTTCCTTATAATAATAAAAAAAAAAAGCTAAAAAAATGAAAATCAATGATTTTTTTTCTTGGACATATCAGAGAACTGAGAATGCAGAGCAAATATCATGGCAAAATTGAGAGAGACAGGCAAATCAGCCAAGATCTACTTCTTGGGACAGATGTTGCTGAAGCCAAACCTTGCAGAAACGCTTAAGTGGTAATTTTGGCAAATTACTGGAGGCTAAATATGGATTAGTGTGAGGGGAGAAACTCCTGTGGGGAAGTTTTATACATACCCCCGAACTTCCATGGGTTTTATTTCCAAGAACCCCACAAAGTTCTCATGGAAAAGGCTAAGAAAGATTCTTTACAACTCTGACAGGGCAAGGATAAGAGTAATCATATGAAATACAACAAGTGCCTTCTTCATAGCACAGCTCATAGTCCAGGGCAAATGATACAGCACAGCCTTATCACGTCTTGGGGAGGGCAAGCATTTCTCTCTGCTGAATCTTCTTGTCTCATGAGGGGAAATAAAAGACATACTACTGGAGAAATAATTGTAAAGGTCATAACAGTACATAGGTCCACACTAAAGGAGTGAGATTTAATTATAATATTGTAGAATGTTTCCCCTCCCTCATACCTTAAAACTTAAGCCAACAGGACTCCAGTATAATAACTGGGATTACAGCTGAAAGAACTGTTAGAAGCAGACACTCTTTGAGGAAGACTACTTAGGAAAGCCTAAAGTCAAGAGAGGAGACATAAATAAGGAAGCTAGAGGAATCTGAAGCCTCTGAACCTAGAGTTATAGCAAACACTAAATACAGCTCAATTTCTAGCCAGATTAGCATATATCTTCACATTAAAGGTCTATTTACCTCAGTACCTATTACTGATACAACATGTCTGGCTTTCAACAACAACAGCAATAAAATTACAAGGCACGGCAAATCAAGAAAAAAAAAGTACAGGGGGGAGGGTATAGCTCAAGTAGTAGAGCACATGCTTAGCATGCACAAGGTCCTGGGTTCAATCCCCAGTACCTCCTCCATAAAACAAACAAGCAAATAAATAAACCTAATTACCCCTAACCCCCCCAAAAAACAAAATGGCATAAGGTTTAGAAAAAAAAAGAAAAAAAATACAGTCTGAAGAGATAAAGAGATCTTCAGAATAAGATTCCGTGACGATGCACATTTTGTAAGTATCAGACAGGTAATTTAAAAGTACTATGATTAAGAAGTTAATGGGTCTAACGAAAAAAGTAGACAACATGCAAGAACAGATGGGTAATATAAGCAGAGAGATGAAAACTCTAAGAAAGAATCAAAAGGAAATACCAGAAATCAAAAGAACTGTAACAGAAATAAAGAATGTCTTTGATGGGCTCATCAGTAGACCAGACACGGCTGAAGAAAGACTCAGAGAGATTTAAGATAGTTCAAGAGAAATATTTCAAACTAAAATGCCAAGAGCAAAAAAACAAACAAAAAAAAAAACAAAACAAAAAACAAAACAGAACATCCAAGAACTGTGGGAGAACTTGCAAAGTTGTAATATATGAGTAATTGGAATACCAGAAGGAGAAGAGAGAGAGAGGTGAATAAATACCTGAAGCAGTCATCATCAAGAAATTTTAAAACATAAAAACATCAACCAGATCACAGACCCAGGGAGCCCAGAAAATATCCAACATGATTATCATGTCAAAAATGCAACAACTAGGCATAATACATTCTATATACAGAAAATCAAAGATGAGAAAAATCTGAAGAGAAGCCAGAGGAAAAAATACATTACCTGCAGAAGATCAAGGATAAGGATTATCGCCAACTTCTTGTAAGAAAAGCACAAGCAAGAAGAGAGTGGGATGAAGTACTTCAAGTGTTGAAAGAATAAAATCATCAATTTAAAATTCTATGTCTAGTAGAATTATCCCTTAGTGAAGGAGAAATAAAAATTATCAGACAACCAAAAGGTAAGAGAAGTCTCTGCCAGCAATCTCATTCTGCAAACATGTTAACAGAGGTTCTTCAGGCAGAGGGAAAATGATATAGGTCAGAAATTGAATCTGTATAAAGAAAGGAAGTATATCACAGAAGGAATAACTAAGGGTAAAATAAAATATTTTATTTTTATTCTATATTGGTATAACTATAATTGTTTAGAATGCACTGGGTTATTATAGCTGGAAATGGATAAGTGAAATGAATGACAGCAATGTTATAAGAAATGGGAATGAGGAATTGGAAATACTGTTAAAAACATTGTAAACTGACTATACTTCAATAAAAAAAAAATACCTTAACATATGAAGTGGTATATAATGTTATTTGAAGGTGATTTTAGATTAGTTTAAAATGTATATATGGAACTAGTTAAAAATATGTGTTCATATGTTTAAGAGTGACCTTGAGTTTGATGATGAATTTATAATGACAGGCTCAAAAATTTGATCTGTAAAGGAAAAAATTCATAACTCAGGCTTTATTAAAATTTAAAATGTCTATGCTATGAAAGACCCTACCAAGAGAATACAAATACAAGTCACAGATGGGAGATAATAACTACAAAACATACATCTGATAAAGGACTGGTATCTAAAATACACAAAGAACCCGTATCTAAAATACACAAAGAACCCTTAAAACTCAACAACAAGAAAATAATCAACTGGATTTAAAAAATGGACAACGGACCTGAACAGAATCTGCACTAAAGATAAACTGATGGTAAGTAGCACATTAAAAGACACTCAACACAATTTGTCATTACAGAAATGCACACTAAAACAATAGTGAGATACCACTATACACTGATCCAAGTGGCTAAAATTTATAGACTTAAACAATACCAAATCCTGACAATTATGCACAGCAGTAATTATTCTTATTGCCGGAATTTAAAATGGAAGACAGCCTGTCCTTTCTTACAAATCTAAAAACAGTTTCACCATACTCTTCAGCAATCATGAGCCCATATATTTATCCAAATGAAATGAAAACTTAGAGCACATAAAAATGTACACACAAATGCCTACTGCAGAATTTCTTATAATCATCAAAAACTGAGAGCAATTTTAGATGACTTTGAATAGGTTAATTGATAAATTGTGGTACACCCATACAATATAGAATATTATTCAGTAATAAAAAGGAAGAACTCTCAAGCTGCAAGAAGAAATAGATGAATGTTAGATATCTATTGCTGTGAAACAAGTTTCTCTGAAAATGCTACCTACTTTTTGATTCTAACTATATGATATTGCGTAAAAAAGGCAGAATTATTGAGACAGCAAAAAGATCAGCAGTACCAGAGGGGAGGGTAGAAGGAAGAGGATTGAATAGGTGAAACACTGGGAATTTTTTTTAGGAAATTGCAATGATCTCTATGATATTAAAATGGTGGACACGTGACATTATTCCTTTGTCAATATCCATAGAATTTTTGAGCCGGAAGAGTAAACCTCAATTTACAAAATTAAAAAAAAATATCTTTTGGGAAGTAGAGATTGGAAAAGATTGGACAGCAGATTGGAAAGCAGAATTTGACAAACATATAACTATTAAAACGTATGAAACAATCTCACTGAAGTGGGTGACAGAAATAGGCTTAACTAAGTAACTTTGGAATTGAAAGGAGACTGTAAGATTGAAAGCAACAGGAACTGTAGTAAGCAGCACAGTACTCCAGTTAATAAGGTTTTTTCTTTCACAGGGGTACAGCTTCACCATTCTGATAACACTATACATGTATACTGCAAATGAACAATTACATAAATTGGTGGTGGATGGTGGAAGCGAGATCTTTCACTGTTTGAATGAGAGTTTACAAACAAGGTGAGAAAGCTAGAATGAGCCATGTGGTCATGTCTTTAAGTGGAAGACATCAGTATGAATTCATATTTAGCTTAATATAGATATGTATGTTCACATATAGAAATATTTACAATTAGGTGGATACATATGGGCTATATTTCCTTGCTCTGTCAACTGAGAGGGCCTGGGAGCAACAACTCCCCAGAAGCAACAAGCAAACCTAGCATCCATATCTTGGTTATGAATGTAATTCTTTAATAAAAGTTAACACATTAATCAGTTAAATATAGGTCAAAATTGCAATACCATATTTTGTATTTCCAGGATTCTCACAAAAATGTATTTAAACTGTGTTTTCAAAAGCACTTTTCAAGGATAAAAAGGTCATTTTTTCAAGACTATTTCCCCAAACTACTAATCTTCACAAATACCTCCACATTCCCACATGTCTGTTTGCTACCATGAACTACTGAAGAGAGGATAAATAAAATATATGGTGTCACTGAGGAACCTTAGTTTTCAGTAAAATAATCTTTGTTCAAATAAAAATACATGAAAATATCTTGTTAGTATACTGTAAGGAATCACTAAATAAAGATTTTCTTTGAGTAAAATCTCAGTTATTCAATAGGCTATATTCAATGTTACAATCCCTTCTATAAATTTGGCAGGATTTTTAAGGAGAAATGCTTCCTCCAAATTTGGGAAACTTTTTTATCTGATGGTTGGGTTCTAGTTAGATTCTGGTTCTTACCAAAATAGTTCAAGCCAAATGGAAAAATTTTGCAAAACATACAGGCATATGGCATTAATATTAGAATTATGTGTAGAGAGGACTGAAAAACATCCCTTTCGAATTCTAAGTTTTAGACAACTTAGTACACAAATCAATCAAGAATTAATGACCATGTATGAATAAAAAGTAAGTTCTCTCTTAGGGAAGAAAAATCCTATTACCCCCAATATGCCAGGTATTTTCAATGGCTCTACTGAAAAATTTCTCACTTACCTATATAAGCTGAAAAGTTCTGTACAACATGGTAGAGCTCTGAATTGCTATCATAAATTGAGCAAGCTCGTGTCTCAGGCTACACTACCTGGAGACTGATATACTGAGATGGAGAGAATGAGACAGAGCTGGGCATAGCAGAGAAATGTCTACCCTTCATCTCACCACATAAAAAACAAAAGCACAAATCAAGTCCACAGCCTGAAACCTAGCATGCCAAGCATACAGGTTGCCATGCCATACACAAATATATTAAATAAATTAAATATGTGTAACAGAAAAATAAGAGGTTTTTATGAATCTGTTGCCCAAAATTAGGAATTCCTTTTCTCATACATAAAGCAGACAGAGGCTGTTAAGGACACTATAAAAAACACTTCAGTATTTCTGTAACAGTATAGGTTTCTGAAAGCCATAATTATTATTAGAGTTTATTAACTAATCAAACTTGATATCCTCTTTATTTTGGCAAGGAGAGAGAAGAGATAATACCAGGAGTCTGAGGAGATGATCAATATATCTAATACCTATGTATTTCCTTCTTTGGCCCGAAATGTAATTCAGAACAAGATAAATAGAATCAAAATCTGAAGTTGCTGATTTAACGCCTAGATAATAGTGCCCAGACACAACGAGAAAAGATGAAAACCTGTTACCCTCAGCTTGGTTTAAAACTTAACATTTGGCCTGGAATTCTGCCTGAAAAATCCATAATAAGGACAAAAAGTAATCTGGTGTAGCACAAGTGACCTCGCCAATATATGCTGAAAATCTGGTATATAGAACTCTGCTTATTTGAATTGAGTTTTAAAGTTTTTCCTTTAAAAATTATTTACTTACTTCTGTATTGTCATTCCAAGAAACTCCAACCGAAACAGGACAGAGTCACACACAGGAGGTTCACCAACAGCCTTCGCAGGGGGCGTGCCTCCGCTCTGGGCTAGCTCCAAGTAGACGTGAGCATCAATTCTCAGCCAGTATGATGGCATGTGCTAGATCTACGTGCTTGCTTAACGTTTTCCCCATCCTGGTTTTAACCTGTATCATGGAAACAAAAGAAGACAAGGGGAATCAGTTACCAGCTTTACTAGTTGTTCTCTAACTCAGCACAATTGAGACTATAGCTGGGACATTAAGGCTAAAGAGGGGCCCTCAGACTACTTTTCACAATATATACATTTATATATGTCAACATGTATTCACAACACATGGTCATGGTCCAACCCTGGAACACCATGGAGACACCCATCTGAGTTTCTTGAGCTTGGACAGGTCCCACCACATAAGGAGATGATTATATTTACATTACTCTGTGACTATCCTCAAAGGATGATTGAACTACCTTAAGCTAACTCATATATGTGGAATCTTCAAAAAAAAAAAAAAAAGAAGACACAAATAAACTTACTTACAAAACAGAAACAGACTCACAGACATAGTAAACAACTTGTGGCTACCAGAGGGGGAAGCGGATGGGAAGGGATAAAGGGAATATGAGATTTGCAGATACCAACTACTATATATAAACTAGATAAACAATAAGTTTCTACCATAAAACACAAGAAACTGTATTCAATATGTTGTAATAACCTATAATGAAAAAGAATATGAAAAGGAGTATGTGTATGTATGACTGAACCATTATGCTGTACACCAGAAATTGATATAATACTGTAAGCTGACTATACTTCAATAAAAAAAGACAATAGTTTTTTGACTATTCAGCCATAAAAACAGACAACATAGTGCCATTTGCAGCAACATGGATGTTCCTGGAGAATGTCATTCTAAGTGAAGTAAGCCAGAAAGAGAAAGAAAAATACTATATGAGATCACTCATGTGTGGAATCTAAAAAAAAAAAGAAAACAAAACAAACAAAAAAACACATAAATACAAAACAGAAACAGACTCATAGACATAGAATACAAACTTGTGGTTGCCAAGAGGGCAGGGGGTGGGAAAGGACAAATGGGGATTTCAAAATGTAGAATAGATAAACAAGATTATACTGTATAGCACAGGGAAACATATACAAGATCTTATCGTAGCTCACAGCGAAAAAAATGTGACAATGAATATATATATGTTCAGGTATAACTGAAAAATTGTGCTCTACACTGGAATTTGATACAACATTGTAAAATGATTATAACTCAATAAAAAAAGTTTTTAAAAAAGGCAATAGTTTTTTGGTTTTATTTTAATAAGGCAAAATTTTAACTTGAACACATTATATTCCTAGGTAAACATCAGGCCTGGAATTTTTTTTTTTTTAATGAGTTGAATATAAAGAGAGTCAGGAAGAAGACAAATAGAACTACAACTTGAATGTAAAACATAACAGTACTCTAACCCTCCAAATTATGTCTTTGACACATATCACTGCTAATCAAAATGGAAAACAATATATAGAAAATGTGGGGCCCTCCAAAAAAGCTGGTATGATGTTTAGACTAAAACTTGATAAATTATAAGTGCTTTATAAAGGTACTTTTTACTTTTTAAAAATGCAAATAATTCTCTGTATAATCATCCATAACCTTATACTTTATAGATCAGTCATTTACTGGACACATTTCCTAGTTGTAGACATAAAGTGAAAAACTATGGGATTGAGCTACTGCTATGTCACAAATTTGCTTAAGTAAATTCACTTTCTGTGAGCTCCATTTGCTTCATCTATAAAAGATCTAGACCAAATGACCTAAGGTTTTTCCAGCTATAAAATCCCCAAAGCTTAATCTCCAATTTACTTTATGCGTAGGAAAATTTTTTAAAAATGAGTTCTGTCCATCTAATCACTATGGTATAGTCAACCAAAAATTGCACATTTCATATTTATTCTAGGCACTGACAGTAGTTTTCATACACCATGATATTTATAAGTAAGAAAAAATTCAATGTGTTGAAGTCAAAGATCACACAGGATCATTATTAACATAAAGATATATGACTTGGCTCTATTCGTAATTATATCCACAGGTAGATAAACATGAAGAATGATCTTTTATATGTCTCTGATGTTAAAGTTACATTAAGTCCTTCTATGGCAGTATAATATAAAATGTTTTTTTTTTTCTTTAAACTGATGACGGCAAAGGGACAGTAACAATAGATAATAATATACCTTACAGTTGGAAGAATGATTTGTCCATGGTTTTAAAGCTGTTCATGAAGAAACAAATATGAATTCTTATTTTTAATGAATAGTAATTTAAGATAATTTAAAAATCAAAATAAAAACTATTATTTTAAAATATCAACTGAAATCTTGGTTAAAAAATTATTAATATGTTGTTCACTCCTAGCTTCAATATTACAATTTTGTTTTTTATTAACCAGGAGTTAGGTAAGTTGAAGTCAGATGTTTTACAAGCAGGAAACATTACAGGCAAAGGCACAGAGGTTCAAAATTTCCAGGCTATAAGGCGAATATAATTGGGAATAATGCAGGTTGCTGAAGGGAAGGTAATATGAAGCCAAGACCTCTGAAGTTAGAAAAACTAAGGATTTTCATTTCTATTATCCATGCTGTGGAAAGTATATGCAATATGAGCAGACATATGAATCCTGGTTTCCTCATCTTTGAAAGAGAAATAATAGTAATTATTCCATTGAGATATTAAGAATTAAACAGGATAATGAAGGCAAAGTATGTCATATATTTCCTGGCAAGTAGTAGGTTCTCAGTAAATGATAACTGATTATTAAACAAATAGATCTTACAGAATTGTGTATCATTACTAAAGAGAGAATGGAAAAAAGAATTATTTCATGGCTATCAATGTAGGACAGTTTGGATGAATATATGCATATATTCTATACGTATAGGTTAAGTTCTCAGCACGTGGGGTTATTGGGGAGAAGAGCTGCAAAAATATAATCTCCCAAACTAAGAGAAGGAAGAATGCTATCTGAGATTTAAGCATTTAAAGCAGCCTAAGAAGTCTAAAGCCAAGAAGATTTTGCAGAGTTTGGATTGAATTCATTAAAATGGATAAAGAAAGCAGTCAATCACCGGACGGGTGTAAGTCACCTATGGAAACTGAGGCGCAGATGGGTCCCTAAGGCATAAATCTGTATTCTCTTCAAGTGCAATTCCAAGTCCTGAGACAGGGCGGAAGCCCGGGCAAGTGAAATTGCCAATTCCACTGACAGGACTTCCTATCATGAAAATGCCTGTGTCCATTTATTTTAACCTGGTAGCATTAAATTTTCTAATCATTTAACTCTCTTTTTCTGACATAATATATACCCAGCTATCATGGGACTATATTTTCTTTTTCCATAGAGATGTGCCTTTGGGGGAAAATATGTTCTAGCCATGCTGAAGTAAGAATTTTATTTCATATAACATACTTCTTATTATAAATTAATAATCTAACATTCTGATTGTTCTGATTGCATTTTAGTTGTTATGGTTAAATTATGTCTCCAAAAAGATATGTTGAAATCCAAACCCTAGATTGTGAACCTGACCTTATTTGGAAGTAGGAACTAGGGTCTTCGCAGATATAATCAAGTTAAGAAGAGGATATGTGGGATTAGGATGAGCTCTAGTTCAATGATTAGCATCCTTACAAGAAGAGGAAATTTGGACATAGAAAGACACAGGGTTATACAGGGAAGACCTCCATGTGATGACAGAGGCAGAGACCGGAGTAATACATCTACAAATAAAAAAACACCAAGGATTGCTAGCAACCACCAGAAACTGAGAGAGGCATGGAACACACACTCCCTCAGAGCTCTCCAGAAAGAACTAAACTTGTCAACTCCTAGATTTTAAACTTCTAGTCTCCGAAATTGTGAGATGATACATTTTTGTTGTTTTAAATCACTCACATTGTGAGACTTCGTTATGGAAGCTCTAGGAAATTAATGCAATAGCCAAAGGAAATCATTTCTTTCCCTATGCCCTGTAACTTAAAACGAATTTTTATCATACACATTTTTTTTTCATGTGTTGGTTTGGCTTTATATATATATTGGATCAAACATTTTTAATGATACTTTTCTTAGACATTACTTTTGGAAACATTTTAAAGAAGACTCATGGAAATCAACCTATTCTGATTAACAACTTTCAGTTAAAGAATGTGAGATTTTTCATAGTTGATCCTTTGTGGCTGCTGTGTGACGTGTTACTGCCCTGAATGCTGTGTATGTGTATCACTTGCAAAATCATCCCAATTCTTGTTGAAGTAGGAACTAATACTTCAATTGTTGCCTTCAAACCTGGGTCTATTTCTTAGCACAACAGAGCAATAAGTGTGTCTGTGTGTGCTGTTGTAGAAGCTATTAACTGAGAAATGTTCAAATATGTTTTTTATTTCGATTCTGTAGCTGTTAACTAAATTTGAGTGCATACTGTTGTTATTTTAGTAAGAAATGATGAAACACATCATCAGTAGAAGTTAAAGGAACAAGGTGAATCAATCTAATGGGAGAATCTAAATCTTTCCAGGGATCTAAGTCCATTAAAAAAAGCACCCATTGATAGGTAACAGCAGGGGATTAAAGACTGAAGCAGTTTACTGCAGGCTATGAATGACCTGATCCCTTAATCCATCTGTCTTTTTATATGAGAATGCTATGCTAATTAGCTGCGTAAATTGTTTCCTGATGACATTAATTTTGTGCCTTTTTGTTATTCTAGGCTTTGACTTTCACTGTGATAAAAATATACTACGGGACATTTCCAATTTAGATGGTTCTGATCCTGATAAATTCCAACACAGAAGCAATGTTGTGGGGAAATATGCATAAACAGCAAACTTAATCAATCCTGGGGATAGACACAGAGGACTTTGTCTTCCTATATAATCGTTCCCTTTAGCTTCGAAAGCATTACATTAACACACTTGAAATGTTGAAACATAATTCAAGGAGAACTTTTAGCAAATGCAATTTTCATTGCTCCATTTTCTTTGGTGAAATTCAAGACCTGAATATTAACATGGAGAAAGTAATGGAACAGATAGTCGTGATGTGAAATCTTATTAGTAAACAAGAGCTGCATCTGAAAAATATTGTCATTAAAAGCTATGTAGTAGTTAATTGAGTTTGATATGAAATTTAGTGCTGGAAAGTTAATGACTAATGCAGCTATTTCACAGAGCTTGGTTACTGCAGACTCCATAATGATCTCCTTTTGCTTCGGAGCAACAATGAAATTAACCTCTCTTTTGTCCTGCAGGTGTTGTGTTCTGATAATGCATATCCCTTACAAGTTTGGGTAAATTATTTGCTTTGCATATAAATTAACCCTAAAGCTGAATCAACATTAGAATAATGAAAATGTAGGGAATATTTTTATTCTAAGGAAACAAAGATTTATAGCAAAGTATATCAAAATCCTAGGTCCAGATCCAATTTCAGAAGAATGAATTACAAAATACTTACAATGAGAGAGAGAAAGAGAAGACTGAGCTAAAGGAAGAATGATTTTTGGAAAAGAAAATATTGTTATTTTTTACATTAGTCAGGATTAAATAATTGAGAATCTCTACATTGTGTTTTCCAGTATGAAAAAAATGAGATAGTACTTATTTAACAATTCTTAACATCTTCTGAGCTTTGCTTTATTGGGTATGTGTTGTCCTTTAGTTAAACTCTAATTTCAAAATGTAAAGCGTTATAGCTTTAAGGTAAAGACACAATTTTCACTTCTATGCAGTGGATTAGCAGTTACACCTCACTGCCGATAGAACATTTCTTTCTCTTCTTTTGCACTTCCAGAGACTTGCTCCCCACATATTTTCCTGTGTTTTTCCTTCTTTGGTATTTCTTCCTTTAAAAATATGTGTGTGTATAAATTATTTATAGATGTGACTTTTTTCTTTCTGAAATGACACCCAAATTTAGATTGCTTTTATCTTGATTCAAAATTCAGAGGCAAATTCAGCAGTGACCTATTAAATGTTTGATAATGTGTCATACGACATAAGGTACACAAATTCTTATGAATTGGAGGAGAAAAGTTAGCACTTTCCCTGGCTCTCTCATTTAATAATATGCTTACCCGTGGATATTGATCAAAAAACTTATGAGCAATATTTAGACGGTAAAAAGGGAATTCATGATATTATGAGCATTTTATCAGATGATAAATCTAGTCCTTAATGTTTACTTTAGTTTAGTTTAACTGTTATAGGAATAATCCTGTTTTGTTTACTCCAAAACATTCTTTAGTCTCCTTTACAGTCAAGCATTGGGTTTAGCTTTGATATTCTGGGTTACTACCCTTTGGGTTCATTCTTTGTTTCTAAATTCCAAAAGCAAAGTGGAATCTAAAGTACAATAATAATCATTAATAATTTATAGAATGCCTATTTTGAAAACAAAATCAGGGACGCTATAGACAATAATAAGCACGCATTAAACCACCTGGGCACTGTGCCCAGAAAAATCTGCCAACTCCACACAATGGGCAAGAAAATAGCTTGCGTGTATGTGAGGAGAAATAAGTAAGAGAAAACAATGCATGAAAGACTAGCAAAGAGAACATCTAGGGAGTCACCAGATTTCCAAACTTCCATTGGAAACCAAAATACTTTTAAGTTCCTTCTGCTGGGTCTACTAACTGTCTTACAATGTACGAGAGATACGAACCCTCTCAGAATAAGTCAAATATATTCTAACAATTTCAAAACTTGCTAGGTCTAGGTGTATTAGATTATTTTAGGCTTTACAAGCTACCAAGTGAGGAGTTCCAGGACCACCATCTACCTACAGATTTGTGAGACTTTTTATTATGGGGTATGATGTAAACCAATTCTTTTCTCATATGATGCATTGAAACGACAGGACTCTACTTGGGATGGCACATGGTTATGACGAGGTGGGACAAAGAGTCTCCTGTCTGCTTTTTCCCACCTCATAAAACAGCACTGCTGCTTTCTTAGGTCAGGTCTCTACTGGCAAATTAAAGCAGGAAAATGCTCCCCTGAGCTGAAGAAATCTATGAAAGTTAACTTACTGAAATGTTGCTTCTCGCTTCATTTAGGTGGGGTTTCACAGGGTATAGGTCTGAAGAACAACAACAAACACAAAATACTAAAACTATTTCTTTCTGAGGGAAAAGTGCTTCACAATTCTATTCTGTGCAGACTTGAGAGTTGAACACTAATCTGCATAACATGCACTTATAAAACATCACTTGGGTAGGTGCAACCCAGCTGTATGTGGCAAGAAAGCAACCAAGGATGTACATTTACTTCAGCTACTATATCCAAACCAGGAGAAGAATACACGGAAAAAGTCTTTAAATAGAATGAAAAAGTTAACACAGTGATTAAATGTAATTCTACTCAGTACAGATCATATTTGGTAGAGTTTTAGGAACTTACTATATATTCTAATTCTCAACTTGTAATCAAGATTATTGACAGCATAGATCTTGGGATGAACCAGGTAAATTTTGGAATATGAACTTTTTCTCCTGAAAAATATTCAGTGAACTGATAAATCTGTTTTGTTAAATTGAAGCTTAGATTTCAGGGATAATATACTCACTAGGAGAACTATTTACATTAAGAAAATGACTTTTACTCCATGAATATTTATTATTTATCAGAAATGACTGTCATTAAAATTTGCTTTCAAGTGATATACATGAGAAATGACCCTTGTGCCAACTTGTCCTTAGGGTATGAAATTTTGTATTAGCAAAAATATTTAGAAATGAAATTCTGGAAATCTTTCAACATAAAGTTCGCAACAGTTACACTATAATTAAGTAAGTTTTCTCTAACAGTGTTGTGTCTTAGAGGTGGAGGGGCAGAAAGGCTGGAGGTAAATATCTCACTAGTAAGACAGGATATTCACAGTCTAAAATTCACTTCTCTTGGTTGAGTCTATTAATTGAGCTGTCATAACTTTGTTGCTTAATGGGTCACACACATTTGGATAATTCAGACTGAGTATAGAAAACAACTATTGTTTCTAAAGAAAACTATGGGAAGGGGTGTAAACTTACTCATGCAGAGACTATTAAAAGGGGAATTTGTTGTTTTCTTCTTAAAATGCATGCTTGACCAGTTAAATTTAGCACTATTCCTTGGAGAAACCTAAATATCCAGGTAATATAAATGAGTCAGTCATGATTCATTAAGTCAAAGGGATTTACATTTTTAAAAATTGTTTTACCAAGTGGCTAGTAAGATTTACTGGATGTCTTTTTCTAACAACTCCACTGGCCCATTTTTGAGTGCTGGACATGTACAACACAAAGAGTTAAGTCCTAAGGATGACTGTTGCAAACCATGAGAAATAAATGACTTTTTATGACATTATTTTGAAAGCAAAAAGTGATTTCCAGGCAAAATATTTTATAACTGGATTATCTTTCAGGATTACATATACTGCTTAGTTATGTTGATCTATTTCTACCCAATGTCAAATTTTCTCATCCACTCATTCAACAACCGTTGATTGAATACCAGTTGTGTCCCAGGAATCAATGACAAATAAGATTCTTAACCTCAACAAGCATATGGTTGGAGACCAAATAAAGAAAACAAACCAAGGTAATTATAGCAAAGTGTTTTAGTGATATATTGGCGTTTAGAACAGGGAGCTATAAAAAAACACTGGAAGAACATCTAACTGAATCTTTGGGAAGTTAAAAGCTTTCTTTTGAAAATAACCTCTAGTCAGAGTTCCGAAAGACAAAAAAGAATTAACCAGAAAGAGAAGAAAGAACATTCCAGGTGTCAAAAGGGCTTGTTCAAGGTCCAGGAAGCAGATTATTAAAATGTGCATTTAGGTATGTGTTTCTGTTCAACATCTGAAACTAGTATCAAATAGTCTACAGCACAGTTTGGATCAGAAATGTTGGCACGTGTAACCCTGATCCTGTGAGGTACTGACAGGTATTATTTGAATAAAAATGGAGGTATTCAGTGTCTACCTACATTTAGGAAAATCATGTACTAATCCTAAATTTAGTTTTTTTTCCTATATGATTTCTCTTTAATAAATTACAGTACAATGTGAATTTTCAGGAAGTGTCAATAGTAAGCAATACTTTCCAAAATTATGAGACCAAGCAACCCTTTACTCACAGAACAACTCTTAGAACTAGTTTCCTGAGGAATATGTTTTAAGAAATGCTGCCCTAAATACATGTGGATATGAAAATTTCCAAATCCAAGTTCACTGTAGTAGAGACTACCAAAAGCATGAGAGAAAATTTTAAAGTTTGACAGAGAACTTAATGGGTTGAATGATGTTCCCTCCAAAAATTATGTCCACCTAGAAGCTCACAATGTGACCTTGTTTGGAGTAAGGGTCACTGGAGGTATAATTAAGGTAAGGATCTAAAATGAAATTATCCTGGATTATGATGAGTTCTAAATCCAATGATGAGTACTCTTACAAGAGACTAGAACAGAAGGAGAAGGCCATGTGAAGACAGAGGCAGAGATTGAAGTGATGTGTCTATAAAGCAAGGAACACACCAAGAATTGCTAAGGATATAGAATGAATTCTCTCTCAGAGACTCCAGGAGGAATCAACACTACAAACACTTCCACGTCAGACCTCTGGCCCCCAGAACGGCAAGAGAATGAATTTCTGTTCTTTGAAGCCACCAAGTTTGTTGTAATTTGTTATGACAACAGTAAGAACCAAATGCGAGGATATGTTACTTTTACTTACAGGTTATAGTTCAACAAATTGTAACCTTAATACATATTATTTCCAAATGATTTTCAGTGGATCATGATGATGCCTTTTGAATTCTTGTCCTTGCAGTATCCTCCCAATAGCCTTATGAGTTACTTGAACCAAAAGAATACAGCAGAAATGACATCAAACATGTTTCTATCCTAAGGACACTTTCTAGTTTCCATTGACTCCTTCTTAGCCCTGAGCCACTGTGCAAAGATGTTCAAGTTAGCTTTCTTGAGAACGAGCGTCCCCATGATGAAAAAGGCCCAGGAGAATGAAGGACCAGGAAGATGGAAGGGAAGGCCTGGCCATCTAGTCACTCCTGTCCAATGTATAAATGGGGTCATCCTGAAACCTCCAGTCCTGGTGGAGCTGCCCACTGAACACAGACACACGGGAGAACCTAGCCAACACCACCCGGAGGAAAGACAAGCCACACAGCTAAGTCCAAGCCCAGACTGCAGAACCATGAGCAGATACATGCTTGTTGCTTAGTTGTTTCAAGCTGCCATGTTTTGGAGTGATTTGTTAGGCAGCAACAGAAAACCGTTATCATCTAGTACTATCTTCAGGTATTTATTTTTAAAACAGCGATAGACAAAATAGATTATGGACAGAATGTCAGTTGGTATCCTATAGCAAAGGTAGATCTGACTTCTTTCCACCAATTAAGAATTGTGATCACCTCTCCCGTATCTTTTTCAAGTCTATTTTCCATCAACTTTAAATCTCTGGGAAAGAAATGCAAACCACTCTTAAGTAAATAGAGATTATTTTTCATGAATACCCAAAGCAAAAGTTTTATTAAAATTCAGAGGAAGTCCTGGGTTCAATCCCACAAGGTCCTGGGTTCAATCCCCAGTACCCCCATTAAAAAATAAATAAACCTAATTACTTCCTCCAACTCTCCCCTTGCCCAAAAGAAACTATATATATTCTGCATAAGTATAGACAGAATACAAAGAGCTGAACTGGGGTTTTAGCATATGCTACACTCAGCTGAATTCATGAGAAACAGACAAAGAACAATCTAATCTCTAGGATTTATTTGAAAACGTATCACAAGTACAGCATAAATGAAGAACATCTCTTATAACCTGTATCTTCAGATCACTGCAGACAACTGATATTCATAACGGCCATGCATGATCTTGAAATGGCTTCCAGACACTAACAATTAAATTCTGATCAGTTGTGGTTGTAAACATTGAGATATATTTTGAGTTTTTTTTTTTTTTAAATATATGTTTGTAACCCACATAAAATTTATAGTGAATCAGGTGATTGGACATCAAATTAACATATATCCTGTTTTTTAGCCATTATGAGATACAATCTGCTTAAAGATACAAGTGTAAAGTGACTATTGCTACAAATGAATTCTTACAAAAAACAGTTATTCAAGTCACACACACACGCAGTTTTAGACATGCATGCCTGTGGAGAGGGAAAGAAAGCCACAAATACAACATCATATTAGATTTCTTATAGCAAATAAGCTAACAAGGGAATTGAACCAATTTGGTAACTTGGTCTTGTGAAGGATGGGTTCTCTTTCTCTATTTCAGTCTTTTTATTAAATGAAGGTGGGCACACAATGACCACTCATCTATTTCCTGTGGACACATAAATTGTATATTACATGGAGAAATGAGAAATAATCCTGTTCTTATTTAATCCTTATAATAGATAGCTTGATAGACTGGTATAAAATTAATTTCTTCTCCTTCCTCCTCTTCTCTTTCTCCCTTTGTCTTCTATTCTGTTTTTTTCATAGATGCTACAACTGATTTTTGCTCTGATTGTACAGATGATTTCTAAGGGTAAAAATCAATTTTAATGATCATTTTTTCTTAAGAAAGAAACAGCAAAAATCTTTTGCAAACTGAATTTACTATATATAAGTAAATAATAACCATTGCTACTAAGATAATATTGCAACTGGTTTTCTTTCATCCCTGGCAACATTTTTATCTGACATAGTCTCTGCTATTTCTAAGTTCAATGTCCTGCAGCAAACGTTGCCTGCCATACTGAATACTTTCAATTAGTAGTTCTCTACTTCTCTGGTCGCTAGGCAACTGACCTATGGTGAGGAATACATAATGATCTGCAGAGACACCTTAAAGTGGTGGAAAGTATAGGCTTCACAACTTTCACTTGCTCTCCTGTGTGGGTGCTACAATAAACAATTAAATGTGTGGAGATATTTGGTATGACTTAGCTAAAATAAATCTAAAGGCTATACATTAAGCTGTGGACAAATGTAGGAATACACATGACACAAAATACCAGGTTTGTTTTTCATAAATGATATTATATTATTTACAGAGAAGACAAGTAATCAAGTTCATATATTATTAAATATATATATGCTAACGTATATATTCTAATCACTGGTGAAAAATTCAGCACATAGCAGAACTGATGAGAGGGCTAAGGAAAAAATGCTGGGAAAAAAATGGGGAAACTAAATGGCAAATAAAATAAAAATTACAAACGAAAACCATTATGTCTGATATATACGTGAATGTTCAGTAGAGTGTCTTCATATGTGTTAAAAAAGAAAAAAGAAACAGCCAACAGCATCGGCAGAAAAGATCAGACACTTGAACCTTGCATATTTTCATTTTATCCGTCCATTGCATTTTTATTGGTTTTCATTCCATTGACTACTACATGCACTGACCATTACATTCACTGACCCTCACTGGATCCACTCAATAGAGAGGAGAGATTGTCATCTCCTCTTTATCAGTAGAGCTGCTTAGAAAGATTTTTCGCTCTGCTTCTTGTATGTATTTTATCCAATTTGTACATTGTATTTTACAAGCTGCTGGCTATTTTTTTTTTAACAGATATGAAGACACATTAGAACAGTGGAATAACTTTCCTTCATACAATATAGAGCTTTTGATATATTTTGAATAAATGAAAAATAAATGATTGCCTGAAATTTATGTTCTCATAATCTAAATGTAGTATCAGTGGAACCAATACTACTGGGATTAATAAAAATGATAATATTCAAATTTAGAAAAAAGCTGAGTATTTACTGAAAAGCAATAGATAACTACAACTTCATGTTATACAATGAAGAAGACTTGAGAGTTTTTTTTCCCCTAACTTTGAATGTTTATAGCAGCTTTATTTATAATAATTGAAAACTAGAAACCACACAGATGTCCTTCAATGGGTAAATGGTTTAACAGACTGGTATATCCAGACCATGGAATATCACTCATATATTAAAAAAGGACAAGCTATTTATATAGTCAACAACCTCGATGAATCTCCTGAGAATTATGCTGATTGAAAACAGTGATCTCAATTGTCACATTTTTGTACGATTTTTTTTGCATAACATACTTGAAATAACAAAACTGTAGAAATGGAGAACAGGTCAATGGTTGGCAGGGAGGAGCTGGGAGCAGGAGGGAAGTGTGTGTGGATATGAAAAGGCATCATGGGAGATCCTTGTGTTTATGGAATACCATACATCTTTACTGCATATATGTCAGTATTCTAGTTGTGATATCAAGACTTGAGATTTTAAACAGGGCTTTTCTTCTTTCTGATGATGCCATTCTACAAGTTTAACTCCTACTATGATGGCTAAGACTGACTTTTAATTTTCCCTTCAAACCACATATTGAATGCATCCGTGAAAAAGGACCTATAAATCTACATTATAATTTTAATTACATATCTTCAGTGGGATCTATCTTCTTAGTTTAGCATACATTTATGCAAAGCTATTCTATTTGGTAACATGTAATAACAAAATAAAACAAAACCTAGTAGACCCAGTCCCAACCACTGCCTTGGTAGTACCAGAGAAGGCCAAGTGGAATGTAGGACTCCCCTTTCTACCAAGTGTAATAATATGCTCCTCTCCTTCCCCACCAGAGTGGTGTCAAAGGAGACCAAGTGAGAAACAGGAACTATCATCACCATCTAGTGCTAACAAGGACCAAGGCCCCCTGATATCTGTCCTCCCTTTGCAAAGGCCACATAGGAAGCAAAACCAAGAAGCCCCACTGCTCTCCAAAGGAGTCTGAGTGCGGGACCTGGACTTCCATTCCCACCTGGCAATAACAAGGCAGCCTCCACTTTCACCCTGTGTCACGTCACAGGAAGCTTACTAACCCAAACTTAAACAAAATATGGTCTTATAATACTCAAAAATGCCCTGGATACATTGAAAATTACTCAGCATAGCAAGAGACAGAAAAATCATACCTTCAGTGAGAAGATCATACATGTTAACATAGAGATGACACCGGTATTAGATTTATCCAACAAGGACTTTAAAGCCACCAATATAAAAATATTCTAATGAGCCATTATAAACATGCTTTAAACAAATGAAACAAATGAAAGCTTTACAAAGAAACAGTAGATACAAAGAACAAAGTAGAAATTTTGGAACTGATATTATAATAACTATTTAAAAAAAACAAACCTTGATATTCTAAATAGGAGAATAAAGAGGACAGAGGAAAGAATAAGTGAACTTGAAAAAAAAGATTAATACAAATTACTCAATCTGGAGAACAAAGAGAAAATAGACTGAAAACAGGAAATAAACAAAGCAAAACTACAGAATTTCAAGGATCTGTGGGACTAAAACAAACAAACAAAAATCTACTAATTATGTCATCAGACTTTTACAAAGAAAGGAGAAAAATGGTGGGGTTTAAAGTGTATTTGAAGAAATAACACTTCCAACTGTGGCAAAACAAAACAAAACAAAAAAAAAACAAGCCATGATTCAAGAACTCAGCAAACTCCAAAAGGTAAAACTGAAAGACATTCACACCAAAACAGGAACCAAACAAACAACTTCAGAAAACAAAGCAGAGAAAAAAAGTCTTGGAAGCAGTGAGAGTGAAACAACACTTTACATAGGGGGAAAAACAGTTTGAATGAAAGTGGATTTCTCATTAGAAACCATGAAGGCCAGAGAAGTAAATGACACATTTTTCAGGTATTCAAAGACAAGAACTGTCAACCCAGAATTCTATAATGGGCAAAACTTTCAGAAACTGAGGGAAATTAAAGACCTACTCAGAAGAATGAAAACTAAAAATCTGTCACCAGCAGACCCATCCAAAAGAATAGCCAAAGGAAGTTCTTGAAACAGAAATAAAATCATAAAAGGTGTCTTAAATTATCAAGAAGAAAAGAATGAATAACAAAAAGACCAAAAATATGATAAATACAACAGACTTCCCCTCTTCTCTTCAGTGTTCTAAATTATGTTTGACTTGAAGCAAAAAAGTTAACATTGTCTGATGTGGTTTTTAAGGTATCTAAAGGAGATACATTTTAAAATTATAAGCAGGGTAGGTAAAGAGACTTTGGGGAGTCTTTCTATTCTTCACTAGAAGAGTTCAGTGTTTTGGTAGCAGTGGTGGCTATAGGAGTCTTCATGTGAGATAAAATGACATAGTGCCATAACACATTTTATAAATGTCAATTTCCTGGTTCTGATTTTGTTCTAGAGTCACTAAAAATGTAACCACTGGGAAACTAGGTGAAGGGGTATGAGGGATCTCTCTGCACTATCTTGCAATTTTCTGTAAATCTTTTCTTCAAAACTGACAGTTAATAAATGCTTAATGAAATATGATCAATAAACTAATAGTGTCGTTTGGAGGGCAGAACGATAAAAAAAAAAAAAATAAGAGGTTGTGTTTACATAAGTAAGCAAAGGCATCCATGAAAGAGAGAAGCTTTGCAGTTGAAAAAGTCCAATGCTGAAAGAGCTTGGGGACTAATACAGAGTCGATGTTAGATACTTAAGAAAGCCAAAATCAATTCTGTTTGAAAAGTTCTACATCCATGAAGCCAAGGAATCTAAGAGAGTTCTTGATTGACAAAATTATCCTATTTCTAAAATATGAGTGAATATTCTCTTTATCCTAAACCAGACAGACACCAAGACTATCACTGATAATCATTCACCATGGGGGGGAAATGGGGATGAAAAGTAAAGAAATGAAATATGGGAGGAGTAAAAAGAACACCAAACTTTAAAAGCTTCCTCGGAAAGTTTTATCAACATATATTTTAACAGTAACTCTGCCATAAATTTCTTACTCCTTTTCTGGTACTGATTGCTCTTTTGCCGAGTGAATCTACTTTATGAACATATGTAAAAAGATTGTACCCATTATAGGTAGAAAATCATCAAAAATACCTATATTTTTATAAAGGTTTCAAGTCAAAGTGGATCCATTTCCATTGTTCTTCTCACAGGGAGATGGCTACTGTCCTATGTTTCTTTAATGAAGGGGCAAAGAAGTATATTCACCTGTAACAGGCAATACTCATTTTAGCTAATATCCATTAGCTGATACTTATGAGATAATTTTGCCACATTATCTGCCACTCCAAGAATGTGGGAATATTTAGAAAACGGTCTTCATGATAGCTGTAGAATTATCCAGAACAGTGTCAAATTAGCTTTCAATCTTTTTGTCATATTTTAGTTGCAATGGAATGATTTTTTAATAAAATATTTTCATGATTTGCATATCCCTTTCAAGGAATCTTGGAACCCTTACTTGTAATGTTTATCTCTGACTAAATTCCAAAATGATGAGATTTTAAATGTTCATGGAAAAACACTGGGATTTACAGATCAGAGATCCAGAAGCTACATAATTCTAATATAAATCTTGTGGTATTGACCCCTCATCATAAAAAAAAAATTAACTAACTGGCAGTGTTTGGTCATGTCCATACACACAAAATGCATGACTCTATGTCCCTTGAACTCATCCATTAATATCTGCCTAGCATTAAACCAGAAGATGGATATGGACATTATGGCTAAGGAGGCTTGAATGATTTCACGCCAAATAATTTTAAGTATGTCACTTGAACAGAAATACCACCATGAGCAGAAGACTGCAAGTAAAACATTTCTGTCCAGATAATATGAACTAAATGTTTCCTATACTGATTATATCAATTATTCAATGGATGTACTGGAATTCTTTTACTGGTCTTATAAAGCTTTTTGACTGCTTTTCTCAAAACACTTTAAAAGATGCTTTATACTGCCACAACTCTTTATTGTCTACTGACTTACTAAAAAAAAAACTATAGTTAATTATTTAAATAATTGCTAATGATATACATTGAAATAAAAAATAATCATAACCATAATGTCACTATAGGTTACCGATTCTCAAATATTCTCTACCATGAATTTCACAGTCTAATCATTTTAAGTGGTACACATTATTTCTTTTAAAAATATTACAGAAAGCAACATCTAGAACTATACAAAAATTAGATAGTTTACGTATTTTGTTTCCTTAATCTTTTGTGACCTAAAATAGACTACTTTAAATGGCCTGTAAAATTTTTTAAATCACCATGCGATATTACAATTTACAAACTGAATATATGAATTTTATATATACATATCCATCCAGAAGTACTACCATAGAAATAAAAATATTAACATATGTACATACCTTGTATGTTAAATATGGTTATAATTTTCCCTAAGGTTGTTCTCTCTTTGTATATGTGTGTAAATATATATACATACATATATATATTTATACACACACACATATATATACACACACATACACACACACACATATATATATATATATACACACACACAAGTACTCTTAGAGAGAGTGAAGTTTGAATGTGGTCTTGGGAAATAAATATTTTATGAGGAAGAGGAAGGAATACATATGATTTAAAAAACAAGTGTACATTTTTGGTGAAGGGATTATAGAAACATTTTCAGAGGTTTACAGAATGTGTAAATTAAATAAAAGAATGTGATTGAGAATATCTGAAGATATAATTAGAAATTAATGGTCAGGACAAATTATAGAGGATTTGGAATATTAAAATAAGGAATTCAAATTGTATCCTGTAAATAAGTGGAAAAAGAATGAATGAAAGTTGGGGGGGTACCACCCTACAAAAAGAGAGTCATGAAGCAGTAATACTTGTTGGTTAGGTATGAACCAGAAAGAAATCAGGAAGACTGTCTTCCTCATCCTTCACCTTCACTTTCAGAGTAAAAGGGCAACAGTACATAAAGGAAGTTGAAATGTATTTGACAAATCATTGAAACGAAGAATTTAAATATATGTTATTTATGTTATATATGTTAAATATATGCTATGTAAATATGGGAAAACCAAGGGAACAAGAGTCTAACTCCAAATTCTGAATCAGATTGACAATGATACCTCTGCCACAAATGGGGGAAACTTGGCATGGAATTTGTCCTTTACCCGGGTAGCACCTGGCACAGGAGAAGGAGCCAACTTTGCACAGCTGATGAGTGGTAAGACTGAGAGCTGAATTTATCTTGTCTGATTTTATAGATTATGCTCTTAACCATTATGTTATACTTCCTTCCTGAAGTATTTATTGATTCACATAGAGACACAAATCCAGGGGAGGCTGGTGGTACTGTACAATTAGAGGAAAGACAGGTTGCCTAGGTCCTGTTTTCCCAGAGAATATGACGGGGAAATATACTCCTTGAATAAATTATCAAACCAAATTTCCAATATTCTAGGAATACAAGACTAAAATGCTAGAATTCTTTAATTCTCAGTATGTTACTATGACTGGCTTTGAGAAGTAAATCAAGAGGGGACGTAACTACATAGCAATTACAGTTAGGAAGTTACAGGGGAAATATTTTTAGTGAAAGAAAGTGGGAGTATGAAATGGTAGCCACATTGAGTGAAATCTTTCATGATAGACATACACACATGTGCAGTGAGTCAAGAAGGAACCGCAGATGAGCAGCTTAGCGTTGCTAGATGAAGAGCTGGTACTAGAGATGAAAGATGGAGATCAAAGTTCTGGTGGAAAAGTTAGTCTGGATAATAGACCTCTTGAAAATTCATGGATGGATGAGAACCAAATGCAGGAAATGTAAGCTTGGAGAACTATAGGCACACGAGGGAACCCTCCACAGACAGTCATAGATGGTCTCAATAAATAAAAGAGTCCATCTGCCAAGAATAAAGGAAGAGGGGTAACTGGGATCTTAAGGACACTGGGCAAAGCCTGAAGAATATCATGGAAGAAACAAGTCAAGTCTTACTGATCTACATTTATACATTCATTCAAAAAGTGTGTTAGTCATACATGTCTTAGATTACATTCTTATCACAATAACATGATTATTTCTGAATTCATCTCTAACTGCTTTTTTCTGGCCCTAACATCACATTGCTATTCATATTTCCCTCTGCCTCTCACTCCCACTTCAGTTCTGCTACTCTGTGAACAATGAGTTTGCTGTAGACTCTTGAATATGGATGTATTTTTGAACATTATGTAAAATTTTATAGTTTTTGGATATTTATGTTACTTTTTACGTTTTTTATTCAACACTCTATTATTGAGATCTATCTTTGTTCTTGTGTGTATCTCTACTTTATAGTTTTTTATGCTGCACAGTATCCATCATTTTCAGCGATTATGTGTATATATTATTCTCATAGTGCTGCGTATTTGGTTCCCCCAACAACAAATAAATCTTAAATGGACATCAATATGTCCTTTCATAGATTTGGGTGGAAGTGTATTTGGCAAGTAGATCAGAAACAGGATTGCTATTTCACAGGTTTGGTTTCATTTCTCTAAGTACTTCTGGATTGCCTTCCAGAATAGCGGCACCAGTCCATACTCCCATCAGCAGTCTATGTATATTCTAGTTTCCAAACGTTTCTTTATTATTTACCACTCTCCAAACTTCATTGGCTTACTAATGTACCCCTCAAATTTATCCCTTCTGCTATTCATACCATATATTTCATCTTTCATTTCAACAGATAACAGTTTTCATACTCAATGTATATTTTTTGATTGTCTATTTCTTTTTCAGGTTTCAAATATTCTCCCTTATGGCTTTGAGAACATTTGATACACGTTTTACATGACTGCCGCTCTAGCACAATTAACTGGCTGTCTTTGTTGCATGTTGACTTTCTGCATGGTTGAATTTCTCTGAGGTCTCATTTTGGTTTTGGTGATCTTTATTATGCTGAGGTGGAAAAGGAAACGTGGCAGAGGGCACTAAGAGCAGGCCCAAGTTTAACCCCATTCAGTCAGTTTAGAATGAGGGGCAGCCTAGGGGAGTAGCTGGATTCTACCCCTCTTTGTTAGCCTTCCTCCCCCATAACCATTCCATCGTGAGATTTGATGCATACGTGCATCCTAACTACTGCTTTTTAGCAAGAGTGATCTCCCTCAGTTTTACTCACCAGCCTAACTCTCAGTATGTGCAGTAGCAGATTTGGAAGAGAATGCCCAGGATTCAGATGGTTTTTCTTCACTTGTCATTATTTCCTTATTTTCCAAGCTGGGTTGAGTTTCATCCTATTGGTAACATCCTGCCTGGCAGATTCCAAACTAGCCTGGAAGGAGTTTGCAATGGTCTCTTTATCAAATCCTCTCCTGCTAGGATGGAAGCTCTACTGGGGCAGGAGTTTGCTGCCTTTGCTCTCTATTGTATTCTCATCACTTAGAAGAAACCTATGCACATAGTAGGTACTTTAAATTTTGAGTCAGCAAAAAAAGAATGAATGTGAGGAAAAGAAATTGGTACAAATAAACACCTTTGCCTTAGCCTCTTTTGTTATCCTTAGAGCCTACTTTTTTGCTTGCTGCTATCTTCTCCTCCACTAGCCTCACAATAGTTTGTAATTTCAAGGGCTTATCACACCCTTTAGTAGTAGATATATCAGCCTTCCTCTTATTTCTGTGACATTTCCAGAGTTATATTCTTGGAAGGGAGAACATATCATGTTAGTTTTCCATCTAATCAGAAAAAGCTCAGCTTAGTCTACTTTAAAGTTTTCATGATATCCACAGCTCCCATCTATTTTCTTTTCAAGTTACTCCCACTTACGCAAATTTCTTTGAATAACTTTGAAATTTCAAGAAGCTAATCAATTATGGATTAATCCAGGATTTATAACTGTCTCCTATAAGATGAATCTGTGATGAATATACTTCTTAGTGCATCTTTCTGAAATATCACACAGCCAGTGATAAAGCATCAGCAACTGGTAGTTTCTGAATCCTCATTTCTGATCCCCCAAAATGGGGTTTGTCAATGACTTTGCTATATGAATACAAATGTAAAAGTCACCAACAGTGAAACGAAACAAGTATCCATAGGAGTAGAGTACACTTGGACAAAACAAAAAGTGAGATACATAAGAAAATATGCAGACATGGTTCTGGCCATCAATCATCATTATTATTAGAATATTCTTATATTATTATTCAATAATATCAATCATTATTATTCTGGGGAGCACATTTCTTCTGAGGCTCAGTTTTTATAGAGGTAAAATGGGGACAAAAATGACTTCCCTGCCTGGCTCACAGAATTTCTGTGAGAATGAAAAGCAGTGAATGTTTATGAAAGTATTTTATAAACATTATAAAGCTCTGTAGTTATAAGAGGAATGCTTGTTTCTTTTTGTATCCATTTTTCTATAACAAATGCTTGCTTGGTTTTTAAATTTTAATATTGTTTTTCTATTATTCAATATTTGACCACTGACATTCTTATACATATGCCTTCTGCTAAAGTTATGACCATAGACTAATAAATTTATGTGCTCAGTTTCTTAATTTAAAATAATTCTATTCTGATTCCTTTCTAGAGAAAAGAATGACATTCTAATTTAGATTCTATGCTAACTATAATAACTATACAGGTTAAGTAAGATAATTCATAAAGGCTATCTGTTCTTGTACTGTTAAGACTATTTTTGATATATTCAAACTTATTGTTCCCAATCAGAAGTGAATCATTATCCAGGTAAGTAAAAGATTTGGTCTAAAACACTTTGGTTTCCAAATTCATGAAATGCTATCATTATCCTCTTTATGGTCTGGATACTTATTCTACATTACCCAGAAAATAAATAGGTTAAATAAAATAAGTACCTATAAAAGAATACACTTGGACTTTTTTTTTTTTTACATTCTCTAAATCTCAGGCAAAAATAAAAGAAAAAACAAAGGAAAGGGAAATTATACTCAAGTCACATAGACATCTAACATCTCTGATTTATGTGGAATCTTCTGTTTGGTAGAGGATATAGAGGAAAGAAAGGGATATTGAATTTCTGACAACATACGTGCTTAGTGCTTTGCTACCAATGCAGTGAGTACATATTTATTCTTTTTCCTGTGCCTTCTGAATTGAAATCAGTACATTATAAGCTTATCATACAAATGATTGCAAAAAAAAAAAACAACCCCAAAACAAAAAAAACCCCAAAAACTTGCCATTTATTTTCTATTAGATCTTTTTCTCCTGAGGTTATGGCCCAACACAGAGCCATTTTAACCTCCTCGTGTCTTTGAAAACGGGAACATCTAGACATGACTCCAATTCCAATTCCAATATGTTGTAAGAATAAAAACATATTTACTTCAAAATTCTGAAGCATATTAATGATGCCATAGAAATACATCTCACTTACGAGATATCTATTCATTTTACCTTTGTTAACATGTTTCAGTGCGACTCTGTGATTAAGGCTTCACTCTGTGCAGACTGCAGCTGAAGCCATTGCAGCTGCCAAGAAAAATAGCAAAATACTTTCAAAGCCAAAGCAAACAGGACGGTGGCCACATATACCTTATTCATTCATCTTCTGTACCTTGGTTTGTTGTGCTGTTCTTTCTTACTCTAATTGTATAATGAAATACTATTCTGACTGTCATCATTCCTAGATTAAAGCTTAGAGGAAGAAGGAAAACCCTTCCTAACATAGATTTTCAGACCATTTTGCTCTGGAAGATCAGCAACGACAGGATTTCCATTTGCTTCTGTATTGGAAGCAGGCTGCTGTGCATCTACAGCAAAGGCAGCACGGGTCTCTGTTTGCATTCTGGGGTATTAGTAGCAATAACCTGTAACATCAAGGATCTGAGGTATTTACACAGATCATTATGGAGTAGATCCTATTGGCTTTATCACGAAGATCTTATCAGCTTCATGTCCACCCCAATTTCACCAAGCCCATAGACGGAATAAGCAATAGAAAAAAACCAAACCAAAACAAAACAGGGTGGGCATTGTTAGCACTGGCGACACTTCTGACAGCTATAGGCATATCCCTCCCATAACAATGAAGTGCTAGTGACAAATCCAAGACTGCATTTCAACGAAGAATCTGAAAGTATGAGTGTATATGCTCTGCAAGAGGACTTTCTTTGATTTTCACCCTGTTGATTTCAGCTTGCTCTAGATAGACCTATGGTGTAAATGAGCTAGCAGTAGTTGGGATTTGCTTTTCTCTCCATTTACTCAGGACTGCAATTTGCTTACTGCTGTTTGGGATGTAGGGGCCACGACATATGAACACATGGTGAAAAGCCACGAAGAAGGGGAATTCACGAGTGAGAGGGCACGCTGAACTCACTGGCCTTCCTGACCTCTGTTGCAAATATTGCTTACAGAATCAGTAGCATTCAAAATGCTGACAGAAAGACTGTGAGAGGTCAGCAACGGATGAACCTGCATGAGCATCTCAGGACCAAACCTCAGAGAATTACAATCAACTATTAGCTAGATAGTGGCTACAACTGAAATGCAACTGTTCATTTAGTTCCCTGTTTGCTTTTTGACATGTGCCCAATTCAATAGTGAATAATTCCTCCTTTTTCGTAGGAAAAAATACAGAAGCCACAGATGATGTCAAGCCCTGGGCTGTTTTAATAAGCAGTTGACTCTGAATAAAAATTATTTGAAAAGAGAGTATCTTGGAGTAGTCCAGCTTTGCTCCTCTGTCTCTTTGGTTTGCTTATCACTTACTAAGAACCACAGGGCTTCCTATCACTGTAATCTCTACTTTCTGCCCTAGGAAGATGTGAAGATTTTCTAAAGTCAGTGGTATTTAATAGATTTTCTATATACAAGGTAATGACAGAGAAATGCTGATTTGTCAATTTCTTAAGTATTTACTGTGCTGCTACTTGTGTGCCAGGCTTTGTGCTAAGCACAGGGTAGAGAGCAAACATGTTCCCTGCCTTCTCAGGTTCAATCTAGGAGGGAGAATGCAGGTTCAGATATAATGTGCTTATTGTGTTTTATGTTAAAACATCTTTTTGGTTTCTATCTTTATTTCCACCAGAGGAAGGAAATGTGTGTCTATGGGATCTTTCTCCGTATATTCATTTCACTTTCGGACAGCCCCAGTTCTGGTTTCCCAACTGAAATTTTATCTAGACCATTTTTAAAGGGAATAGATCCAGGCTTTGTGGGAATAAAGTTTATAAAATATAGGGTCCGTCTTTAGGAAAAAGAATACAAGGCCTAGCAGATGAGAGAATCCACATGTGAGCAACTGCCTAACATTTGGAATCAAATGTACTTACTATGGTATATGACGACTTCTTTTCTGAGTGGAAGATACTTTACCAGTTCCAAAGAAAGTTAAACTTTCTGTCTGGGTTATTTTAGTTTTCAGCAAAATAAATGCATATGCACCACAACGTCTAAGTGCTTTCTTTAGAGCTTGTAGTTTGAGTTCAGGATACCAAATGACTTTCAAAACTGTTTTCTAACTGCGTAAGAGTTTATACATAAAAATATACTGTCATTTAGAATTATACTAAACTTCTTAAGATATTTAAGAATATATATGGTGGATGAATGGAAGACTAGAAGAGCAGAAGGAAAAAAAAAAACACAAAGGGAAGGTAAGTTAAACCTTTTGTTAAAGTTCTGGAGCCAAAAGTAGAAATTTAAAAGTTGAATTAAAAAAATACAAATAAGCAAAGTCCAGTAAAGGCGAACAGATACACATAAAATAATGTAAATGTTATTACACCCCTTCTATTTGAAGGAATTTTTAGGATATAAATACAGGTAAAGCCCTAATTACAGTAGTTAGAAGGATTAAAGAACATTGTGTCCCACACTATAAAAGTTACAGTACGACTACACTATACACACATTTTGATTATTGTCAAGTATTTAGAATGAGCAGGCTAAATGTATCCATGGTTTATTGTGAATTTTAAGTTTGGTAGGAGGCTACCAAATTTGTATTAATTAAAGACCTTTAATTACGAAAAAAGTAACATTTATATTTGGTTATACTTCTGTAAGTCCTATTTGAGGTATTTTTCTTATGACTTTCTCTTCTCACTGTAGGAAGCTACTAAGAACATATCTTCCATAGTAGTGAATTTAATCAAACTATTCCCCCCCTCTTTTGTCGTATTTTTGTTAAACTTTATTGAAGGATAACACATACAGAAAACGTGATCTGCATACATACTGATCATAAATGCACGACTTGATGGAACTTCAAGTGCATGATACTTTTTGGTAATCAGCATGCAGATTAAGAACCAGAACACTGTGATTTCCCATCCTCATAACTTTCCCTTCTTGTTTCCATTTACTCCCCACTCCATTTCTGCCATCAAAGACAGCAGTTACCCTGAATTTTAAGTTTTAATATTGAATTTTAGATACAATTTTCCCCATTGTACATGTACATATACACATATGTATGTAACTCTTTGATATAATTTTAAACTTACAAAAAGATGCAAGAAATACTGGAAGGAACTCCCATGCACCCTTTACTAGATTCATTCCTGATTACATTTTGATGTACTGCCAGCTCTTTCTCGTTATCCTTTCTGAACCATCTATAAGTAAATTGGAGATGTTGTGGACTTTCAACCCTAAATACTTCAGTGTATTTCCTAAAAACCAGGATATTCTCTTATATAATTACATTATATTTTATCATTACAATACAGTTAACAGAATCAGGAAATTTTAGAGTATACTGTAAGGTTTTTTAAATTTTAAAATATACTAGGTTATCAATTATTTGTTAATGAATTAAACATGGATTTGGAACTAAATGGCAACTCGTTCTTTGTGGAAATTATTGGCATATTCTTGAGGAGAAAATATTAAACTCTAGGAAGCAGGTTTACAAATTAATTATCTAACATGAGTTACAGTAACCAGAAAGTAATGACTTTCTTGGGTCTTCAGTGAGGTCCCTGGATTACAACAATCTTTAAATTGACAGCAAATCTAATCCCTAATTCCATACACCCCCTCTTTTTCTTAATAGACTTGGTGCCAGAGTTTAATGCCATTGAAAATCATCTTCCTTTACCATATTCAGCTATCAGTTGGTTTGTTGGTGTAAATATTGTTGATGATATTTCTTAAGGTATACAGATGGAACAATTTACCATTCAATTTTGAGTTATTTTTTATTCTTTAAGCTAAATTTTTTGAGAAAATGTGATATCTAGCATGGATCTGGCACATAATACTTTTAAAAACAAAAATGAATAAAAAGCATCTTTGCTCTTAAGGAACTTCAAAACTAATAAAAAGATAGACCTCTTGTATAAGAAAAAAAACTATCTTATGTGTAGAAGAGGGTAAAAGTGCACTAAGGATTTTGATGAGGGAAAGATCATTTCTACTTGAGTGATCAGAGAAGGTTTTTTGAAAGAGCTGTCATTTGAGACGTGTCATGAAAGATATGCAAGATTTCTATAGGTGATAATAGATGAAAAGAGAAGGCATTGAAGGGAATTTGTGTGCAACATCACATAGGTAGAAAAATGCCAGGCAAACTGAAGGTACTGAAGAGTATGATGAGTAGGTGGTTTAGCATAGGTAAGAAAGAAGAAATATTATTGGAACAGTTGTGAAGGGCTATAAACAACCAGCTAAAGAATTTGGATAATAGTAGGTCTAGGGCACAAGTGAACATTTTATTTTTTGAATAGGTCATATATGTACATGACTCAAAATTAGAAAAACCTTCCACTCTACCTTACTGCTCATGTGAACAGTTCTCATCTCTTACCATGAGTGCTGTTCTTGGTGTCTCAAGAGTTCAATGCACATATAAGAATCAGAGATGTAAGTTATCAATTTCCCTTATTTTGGCAGCATGATGTATGTCCTTAAAGAGCTTTCCATGTTAATACATATGAAGGATTCTCATTACTTTTTTTTTTTTTTTTTACAGTTATGGAATATTTCATCATAGGTAATTTGATAGGGATTGCATTAAATCTGTAAATTGCCTTGGGCCATTTTAACAATATTGATTCTCCCAATCCAGGAGCATGGGATATCTTTTCATTTCTTTAAGTCCTCTTTAATTTCCTTAATCAATGTTTTGTAGTTCTCCATATATAAGTCTTTCACCTCCATGATCAGATTTATTCCTAAGTATTTTATTGCTTTGGATGTGATTTTAAAAGGGATTGTTTCTTTACTTCTTTTTCTGCTATTTCATTGTTGGTGTAAAGAAATGCAACTGATTTCTGTATGTTACTCTTGTATCCTGCTACCTTACCAATCAATGGGAAAGAACAGAGAGCCCAGAAATAAACCCACAGATCTACGGTCAATTAATCTTTGACAAAGGAGGCAAGAATATACAACACAAAGAGAAAAGACAGTCTCTTCAGCAAGTGGTGTTGAACTGGACAGTAGCATTAAGTTAGAACACTTCCTCACATCTTACACAAAAATAAACTCAAAATGGCTTAAAGACTTAAATATAAGATAAGACACGATAAACAGAAGAAACCATAGGCAAAACATTCTCTGACATAAATCTTAGCAATGTTCTCCTAGGGCAGTCTACCCAGGCAATAGAAATAAAAGCAAAAATTAACAAATGGGATCTAATTAAACTTATAAGGTTTTGCACAGCAAAGGAAATCATAAGCAAGGCAAAGTGACAACAAACAGAATGAGAGAAAATATCTGCAAATGATGTGACTGACAAAGGTTTAATTTCCAGAATATATAAACAGCTCATACAACTTAATAATTAAAAAAAAAAAACCCAATCCAAAAATGGGCTGAAGGCCTAAACAAGCAATTCTCCAAAGAAGTTATACAAATGGCCAATAGGCACATGAAAAAATGCTCAATATTGCTATTTATCAGATAAATGCAAATAAAAACTACAATGAGGAATCACCTCACACCAGTCAGAATGGCCATCACTCAAAAGTCCACAAACAATAAATGCTGAAGGGGGTGTGGAAAAAAGGGAACATTCCTTCACTGTGGTAGGAATGTAGTTTGGTGCAGCCACTATGGAATACAGTATGGAGATTCCTCAAAAACTGAAAATAGACTTACCATGTGATCCAGCAATCCCACTCCTGGGCATATATCTGGAATGAAATTTAATTCAAAAAGATACATGCACCCCAATGTTCATAGTGGCACTATATACAGTAGCCAAGACATGGAAGCAACCTAAATGTCCATTGACAGATGACTGGAAAAAGAAGTTGTGGTATATTTATACAGTGGAATACTACTCAGCCATAAAAAAGAATAAAAATAATGCCATTTGCAGCAATATGGATTAACCTAGAGATCATCATTCTAAGTGAAGTAAGCCAGAAAGAAAAATACTACATGATATCATTCATATGTGAAATCTGAAACAAGAAAAGAAAAGGACACTAGGAAGAAAAGTTTTCAGTTCTTGTTCATTCATGGTTCCTGGATATTAGCAGGGAACCCCATTTTTTTGTGTGTCTCTACTTTATAATCTACCTATCGGCTTCATCCTGCCTCTGGTTCCCCTTGTAATGTGAAATGGTTGCCAAGACTGATGAGTACTACAGGGTTTCTCATCCAAATCCAGTGAATAAAAGGGAAGAGGTGTTCCCCTTTTAGGAATAAAAGTCTTTCCCTTCAATATAATTGAGATAATTGGAACTAGCTAAGTAGCTAATTTTTATCCACTTTTCCCTGGATAACAATTAGACAAATCCATGCACTGACTGACTTCTGATTTTCTGAAATAATTATGAGCGATGACAAAGAATGACTAGGATTGCCTTAAAGTAAATAGGGCTTAAGTCTGGATCTAGGAAATAAAAGTCAACCTTCTCCAAGTCTCAGGGACTATGTAGCAATAGTGGGATAGCTAAATGAAGTTAGGGTCCTGTTAACAAAGGAAGCTGTGTGTTGGGTAACCAGCAGTGTCCACTACACCATGTTTCCTTAAGAATTCTGGAATTCACTGCATACTCCTTTGCATATTTGTGGCTAATCTTTCCTATACCTGATAAAATGTATCTGTGTGTAGACTGGTTTTTGTGACTCTAGTTTCTGAGTTTCCAGAATGGCAAATAACTATTTGATAACCTAAGATTTTGAATAACTGATACAACATATTTACTGTAATTGTGGAAATGACTTGGGGAACTAATGACTTACTCGTGATGTAAAAGTGAAATGGGTTGCTGTATGAATCCACATTTTATGCTATGGTCTATATTATGACACATGTTTCCTAAGATTTATTTGCTTAATTCGAAGCTATGATTAAATGGTGAACACTTTTACTTCAGAGGAATTACTATTAGTAATATATTTGTTTTTTTAGAAGAAGAGATACTTTGGTAGCTCTCAAAAAAATGAATTGTATACTTTTACTACACGTTCAAGTGCAGGGTCACCCCAGAATTCTTTGGTAATAAGCATTCTTTGTTGCTTTAGCACAGCCTTTGAGAAGATTTAACTTATCTCTTATCCTCCGTAATCACTTCCTAGTTGTTCTTTTGAAGCCCCTCTCTCCTGCAGGCTTTGAGGCATTTAGGAGCTGAGGGACAAGAAGCAGGTTTGCTATCCATACTCTCTCTTTATCTGGGGGAAACATCGAGGAAATAAAAAATTTATATCCTTGTTGTTAATGGACTGAATCGGGCCTCCCCAAATTCATCTGTTGAAGCCCTAATTCCCAGCGTGACTGTAATTGGAGATAAAGTCTTTAAAGAGGAAATTAAGGTTAAATGAGGTCATAAGGGTGGGGCTTAATCCAATCCTCTTTCATAAGAAGAGGAAGAAAAGCCAAGCCAGGGTGGGCACCCCCTGAACAAAGACCATGTGAGGACCCAGTGAGAAGGTGGTCACCTGCAAGCCAAGGAGAGGGGCCTCAGGTGAAACAAACCTGCCGACACTTTGATCTTGGACTTCTAGCTTCCAGCACTGTGACAAAATAAATTCCTCTTTTTCAAGCCACTCCATCTGTGATACTTCGTTATGGTCACCCTAGCAGACTAATACACTTATAAATATGCTAATGGAAGACTTCCTGGCAGGCAAGCTAAATATATTGGCTAGTGGAAGAGTTCTTATCTATGCTGTATTTTTATCAGGATGTACCTGGTGGCCTAGCATTCCTTATTATTAAATACACCTAGAATCCATAAATACATGAGGCCTGAATTCCTAGAAAATATGTTATGTGTCTCTTTTCTTAAGAATGAAGATGTTTCATAACTGATACTGTTTATTTTTTGTGTAACATACCAGAGTCTATCTGATGCAGTAAGAAAAGACCCAGAGAGTCCTAGATCTCTCTCTGCTACTCCCTGGGCCTCTAGATCCTAGTCTTTCAGGGCCTCAGAACGATTAGTAAATCCCTCATTCATATGAGTCTGATTTAACTTTTTAATCACTTGAATTATCTCACTTATAACATCCAGGAGTTACTTCATGTGGTGTATACACGTTCTTAGCTGAATATGTTAGAATTTCTCCGTTTGGTCTATTTAGAAAAGAATTTATGTCCACTATTAACTGATGATGAAACAAAGAGCAATGACCTGTCTACATATCTAAGGTATCAAAAGAATGTAGATGTGGGAATTAGACAAAATGACTATACTTCAGCAATGTATATCAGCTTAACTGTAGGAATATCCACTGAAGGAGAAATACTTTGATTTTTTTGGTATAATTTACCAAGGACGAGATATAAACCATCTTCAGTTTTATTCATCAAATAATTATTGTGTTGGAAGTGAGCAAGTGAGCCTGAGAGATCATATTTAAGTAGTCTATTTCAAGAGCTTCTGATTATACACATCAGAAAAAGAAAATTACTTAAAATTACTTATAGAACATATCCAAAGGAAGTTCTCAAACATCTCACAGAAACACATCACAGGATCTAACAACCCTAACAGTCAAAATGATTTACTTAATGTCTCAATGTAACCATTCCTGTCATAAATTTAAAATAGGCCCACTCTCTTAATCTCAGTAGAGAGAACAGTTGCTTACCATTTCAAGGCCCCTTCTTTATTCATTTGCATTCTATGCCAGTGAATTCCATATATATACACATACATACTATATATAAATATATATGCATATATGCACACACATACTTTCTTAATAATAGGAGTGAAAGTTATTCCATTAATGACATCAATCCACCTTGGTTGTTGTAAACAAATTTTATGATGCTAGAGAAAGCACTACTTGCCATTAAAATTATACTCATGCTATTCACAAAGATTTTGAAAACAGCTTAATGAAAAACGCAATGTGATCATCTGTATGAAAAAAGAACCATCCTGGTTGGAAAGAACAATTTAAACTTTGGATTCGTCATTAAGAATTTTATCTTGCCCACATCTCCCTCCTTACCCCACTAACCAGCTGTTAAGCTATACTTTTTCTTTTTGTTTTTTTTTTTTTTACTGAACTATAGTTGATTTAAATATGCTATACTATTCTTAAAAATTGTCATGGGAAGGCAACTCCATAACTTCTCTTGGTGTTATATGTAATGTTATTTACATTCAGAATACCCTCTTCATGTCTAAACTAAAATACTGAGCTGTAATTCATAACAATTATTTCCAGTTTCCCTCTCCCTCCCTCCCCAAATACATACACATACACACCCCCCTCACACATACTCACTAACTCAGATCTAATAGCCTGCAGAATTAATAGATTATCTATTTTCCTCCTTTAATTTCACTCTTTTTCTAACAAAGATGTCGTCAGATGCAGTATCTTAAACCAAAGGTTTTAATAGTGAAAATGTCAAACACTGTGGAGGGCCACTATAAGGGAGATTTTTTTTCAATGTGAGAGTCACTTTAGCACAAGTCAAATCACATGGCAGCCAATTCAATTCTCTGATTACACATGCATATGCAATGAATTTCATCTGTGAGAGAACCTTTTCTCCTACCCTTATTCTTTTTTCTCTCAAATTTTTGCATTCTCATTTCCACTTTTTTCCTAAAGCAGTTTTTGAGTAATGATTATGTGTTAGTCATTTTGAGGAACATAAACTTTACCCTGTCGAAGGAAATTTCACCTAAATGATCTCCTTAGCCCTCTTGAAACATCACACTAGGGAAAAATATGTGACTCACCCAGCCTTATTCTATTGGAGCGAAAGTTAGTTCTGAGTGAGTGTGTATGGATGGGTGTGTGTGTACGTGTGTATGTATTCGTCTGATGAAAACTATTATCTTTCCAAGTGTATGTGAAGTTACTTGCTGGTCTGCAATATAAAAACACATGCTGTCATAAATCTAGTATGTACTTTTAATTTTTTTCCTCACAGTGGCATCATAGTAGAAATAAACATTGCAATGAGAGGAAAGAAATTTGACTCTGCATCTAATTTACACGTGAACTTGACCACACTGATAGTCTTTACAGTTGTAAATTTCTGTATCAGTAAAACAAAGGTATTTGATCTCACAAAGTCCCTAGGATGTCTCTTTTCTCTGAGACTCTCTGAAGCTCTAGGAGATTTTCTGCCCTAGTCTACTACATGAGAGTAGCAGCAAGTGAAAACTATGACGTTTGATCATGAAGATTATCCTATGACACTCCGAAGTGTCCATGTGTAGAATTCCCTTTTTTGTTCTGGAGATAAAATCTGTGTTCCAAAATGGATAAATAGAAAATTATTTTTCAACAAAAATGTATTGTGTGTGAATCAGGCCAATCAATATGATGACTTGTTTTGGAAGACAAAGGCCTCTTCACACGGCCTCTTGCCTCTAGAATCTTATCACTTGCTAAGTGAAATAAAACAATTGTACAGATAATAGCCAGAAGGAAGCATTAAATGTCCTAAATGATGGATAGGAAGAGAACTAAGAAGGAAGTGTCCCTGTGAATGCTAAAATGCTAATGAGGCTCAGATCTCAGGTGGTGGTGATGGGAGTAAATGAAATGAACAGGTTTCAAGTGAATTAAAATTAATAGAAATCAAGTGAATTGAACAGATTTAAGAGAGATCCACGAAGGAAATAAGCCTGTATCCAAGGGATCTTTCCATTTTTAAGAACATATTACATTTGAATCTCTTTCCTTAATGGTGTATAGTTAGTCTTCCATTTAAAATAGGTGTAATAAAATTTTCATTAAAATCTTAGATTCTGTAAATCATAAACGACAATAGCAGAACTACATGTCCTGTGAAAAACTGCATGTGTAATTATGGAAGCAAGGAAAGAGGTTCTCTGAGCTGTTAGAAACAAAGGATTTCTTTTTCTCTGTCTTCTCTCTTACTTCCATTAAGGTTGTCTTTTCTCCTTTAAAGCTGTAAGAAATAGTCTGAATACTAATGTGACAAAATCAGATGCAATCCCCAAATACCATATTTGCCTAATGATAAATACCTAGTTCTTACCTTTAAGGATATTTAGACAATTCAGTTTGTCCTGTAGCCTTAGGGTAGTCAGGAAAGTTAGGCACAGTATTTTAATGCTCATGCCTCCTCTTTCGCTGTTAGCTATCATTAATCCCTAATGCCTGGAACGGCATATATTTCTTCTACAAAGGAAGCCCACAGGTCGTTTTTATTTGGAGCACTTTTTTTTTTTTAATATGCGCCACAATATATTCCGTTATGTATTACCTCGTCTGAATGCAAAACTGTTTTATATGCAGATTTAAGGTAATGAGCACTCAAGTTTAAAAAATGGCTCTGGTATCCTGTAGCTTCTCAATAATAATATACTCTTACATTCCAACAGAGAAGGATGGATTATGGGTTTTTCAATTTGCATCAGGCATATTAATTGCAGAGTAGGGCTTCCACATAAAATATCAATGTACTGGAACAAACTGTTAATGTACCAGAATATGAACACTTACATTCATTTCTGGAACTTTAAAAGGAATCATCTGTTTTTCTTCTCTCTTTTTCTGTTTTGTTTTGTTTTGTTTTTTTCCTGTACCTCTAGAGATGGTATAGTTTTTTTGTTTTTTTTAAGTCAGTTAATGAGAACTATGTAACCTCTGTTTCTCCAAAAATCCCTAATTAGATTAAGTGCAATAGGGCTTTCCTAGTCATTCTGCTGGGGAACAATGCAATAAGCCATTAGGGAAAGAGAATAATTTAGAGGATCTGGAGGAAACTTATTTTAGAGTTGCTTTTAAGAAACATGACATGGAAGATCAACTTTATGTTGTAGTTGGAGGCAGAGAGCACACTCAACTTTTATTTGCATTATATTTCTCAACTGTGATGAGAATATCGAAACTTGTAAAATTGTAATTGGAACTTTTATAAGTAATTTTCAGCTGAGGTTTTGCACTGTAAGTTTAATTGTAGAGAACTGTATGATATTTTATTTCATGGAAGTACTTACATGTTTTCTTGTAAGCATAAATTTGAATGTCCATTTGAAAACAAAAAGAAATGTAATAAACAAATGAACAAAACCCTGTGTTTTACTTATCTTAAAAGGTTTGATAACTAATACAGAGATACAGATTGACTCGACTAGCATACAGATTTGAATATTTAAAAATATGCTCTCTACAGTTTGTAATGTAGATGTCTTCCTATGTTGAAAAGATAAAGCAGCTGGAAGAGATAAAGTCTAAGATTTAAACATACAGACAGCATTTTTTTCCCTGAAGGCTATGCATGATATGCAAATTATAAGTGATGAATATTCATGGCATGAAATTCTCATCTATTGTATCCTAAATTGTTACTTCTTTCCCACTATATTTTATTTTGCATTCTTTTTGACGCTTAATGAAATTTGTGGTTTTATTCTCCCCAAACAACAGTGAAATGGGGACCCACTTTTTAAAACCATCCTGAGAAAGAGCATTTGAGTTTGCATGCCACAGCTGTAAGCAACGAATTATCTCACTGGGGAAGAAAAGAAATACCACTCATATAATCCAACAGGAGACCTGATTCATTTTGTGTCTGGAGCAATCCGTGCAATGTTACAAACTGAAACAAGTTTCCTTTTCAATCTTCAGGTGAAAAAAAAAATAGTGAGAATGCCCTGCTTTCTCTATCCATGTAAATTCTTTTCTTGCCTCTTTCTTAAGAAATCACTTATGTTTGTGTGTGACTGCTTTTTATTTTGCAATGGTAGTTTTGTCCTCGTCATACTCTTATAAGGCTAACTATGTCATGGGACAAAAATTAAGGCAAGATAGACTTTTCTTAGCGTTAAAGCACAACCTAATCTATGGTAAAAGGAATTTTAATACCGTTTTAAAGAAAAAGCCTTGGGCAACATGAATGTTGCTTTGCTGTAGCATGTTGGCTGAAAAACAAGCATAGATATATGCTCAAGTGAAGACACCAGGGTAAATCACTAGCATATAAATTCTACCTGCATCTGTTAGGTGCTAACATTTTGAGAAATGCTGATAGTGTGTTATTCTCATTTTCTATTACATATACTGGGTGTATCTTATACTCCAGGAATTTGATTTCTAGCAAGAAAGCCAAATAAAATGTTGCAATTGTTTTATTTATGGGTGATTCTTTCACCCGAACACCTTTTACTTCCAGATTTTTTTTCTTCTTGTTTGAAATGCTACATAACACAAGATGCTGCCTGTTTCTGTGCCTTTTCATGTTGCATACATAAATGGAAAGTAGGTTCAATTATCTCATTGGAAAATCTTGTTCTTAATTCCATCAGTTGAAAAGATACCACCTTTTCAGAATTAGCTTTTCTTGGTAAACATCACTAACCAAAGAGTAATGTTTATGAAGGATACCATACATCTTAATTTGATGCGTTTAATGATATAAGCTTGTATGAACTTTCATTATTGAATAAAAATTGCTTTTGGATCATAAAGGATACTTTCATAGGTAGTGAGTAAATTCACCTGCCCCTCCTGCCAAGACATCTGCCTTCTATGTCCTAGGATTAAAATCAAATGAAAATTAATTTCAGGTTCAAAGTGACGTTAACTGAATTCAGGAATCTTATGATGTCCTGTACTTCCTTTGCAACACCATTTGACAACACAAGTACAATTTCAGCACAGCTGTTGATTTTTAGCTGTAGTTTTTATTTTTTAATTCTTGTGGGGAAAGGGATTTAATCTCTCAAACTTCGTTGATAAATTACATTGATGAATGCATTCTGACAGGAAGCTTTACTGAAATGAAAAGGACTCATGTGTAAGGATGGGAATAACTATTCTAAGAGCTTTTTCATGGTGCTCGTTGCCAGGGAAACCACTGCTTTGTCTGTACGTGTTCGGAATGGCTGCCTCATTAGAACTCAGGCTCCCAGTCACTTTGTGATACTGATGAAATGAAAGGGATGAGCCTATTTCAGTTGATTAACTCCAAATTAAGAAAAATAGCATATTTAAAAGACAGATTTCTAAAAGCTAAACATGTAGCGGTACAAGGAAACTGTCAATGTAGTATTGATTAGGCCTTTTTGGCCACTTGTGTGCCTGGAAGAATGTTTTTATTTTTTTCTCTCTCTTTGCCTATTTACATATTTATGGAAGAGTAAGCAAATGGAGTATTATACATTAACATCGCCAGATACACACTGGATGTGATAGATCCTGATATTTGCACAAATATGCACATATTT
The DNA here is from genome assembly GCF_009834535.1 of Camelus ferus. Lineage (NCBI taxonomy): Eukaryota > Metazoa > Chordata > Mammalia > Artiodactyla > Camelidae > Camelus > Camelus ferus. Next base: position 35,339,176 of record NC_045701.1, on the reverse strand, counting down.
CTCTTACTAACAATACAGTTTTTTCCTATCAGTGACTGACCTATGTCATGGCTACAATTTGTTCAGAGCAGACTGAATTCATTGACTCAGGGGCACAATACGTATTGAAAACCTGTTAGATACCCACGTTGGGGGGTAGTTTTCATCTTTCTTGAAAGAACAAAGCAGTGGCATACACAGAAATTATGTGAGTCAATATTAACAACAAAAAGGCTAATATAACTTGTATTATTGAGGTAACCTTAATTAAAAAAAAAAAAAGAGCAAGTAGGCCTGAAAACATCTCAAGTTCAAAGAAGCTCAGACCAACTCACAATGTCATACCCTTCCTGCTTTTTATTATCAGACAAATTTCCTTTGGCAGTTCATTGGCATTTAAAATTTCTGGTTTTGACTCATGACAAAGAGATGAAGCAGCAGATTTATAAGCTCTTTTCTTTCAAAAACAAGTTCTAGAAATTGCTTCTTCTGCCATTCTATGTAAGTATACTCAAGGTACTAGAATCTTCAATATTAGTATCTAATAATTTAACCTGAGGGGAAGGAGAAAGATATACAAAATCCAAATTTTATCCCACCAGATGTTTTTAATCCTTATCAGATAAGTTAGCTTTAATCAAATTGACAAGATTACTTTTTTTTTAAACCTATAGTACCATTTCCAGAAGAGAAATACCAAAATGATATTCTAGACTTTGCCAAGTCTCGTTTTGATTGGCAACATCAGAAATTCGGTTTTGTACATGTTAAGCTTAAAATGGCTATTAACATTCAAGAAAAGATGTTAAAGAATCTTTTACAAAGGTAGAATGCACAAGACTGGGTTTTTAATTGAGTGCAGATGAAAAGAAGGTGGGGATAAATTTAGGGTTTATCTTGACTCCCAGGTCTGGATGAGTACAAATTATTAACTTATGATTGTTCACTGAAATTGGAACCATGAGAGCAATGGTTCTCCATCTTGGCTACACATGAGCATCACCCGGGAAGCTTTTCCAAATACTAAAGCATAAGATCCAACCTCAGTAATTTGAATTCAATTGATAAGGGGTTGTGTCCAAAACGGTATTCAACAACCTCTCCCCTCATAGTTCTAATGTGATGTCAGACTTGAGAAACTTTATAGAACTCAGCACAGTGTGTCTTAACATGCCTGAAAATTAGAGGCACCTAAAACATTTTTAAAAATCCCAATACCCAGGTAGAACCCCAGATTAATAAAATCAACATCTGTGAAAGTAGGCCCCAAAATTTTAAATTTCCCCAGGTGATCCCCATGGGAGTCAGGGCTGAGAACCACGATACTAAAGGAAGAGTAGTTGCGGTGAAGAGCTGATTAGAAAGAAATACTGAATTTGAATGCATGTTGGGTCACTCAGCTGGAAGCACTAAGCAGACGCTGGAGTATGAATCTGAAACTGTAGAGCACAAGTCTAGATTTAAAATGTGGATTATGGAAGACATTTATAATAATGGAAAACTGTGGGGAGGAGGGAGTCATTAGTGCCCTTATAAAAAGAGAAGAAAAAAGGGCCAAGAGCAGAAGCTAGTTTGATAAACAGAATTTCTACTTCTTACATTTGAGTTTATTGATTTTCTTCCACATGTCACCTCACACGACTACACTTTTTACAGTGTCCATGCTTATTCATGGACATTACTTCATCCAAAACTACCTCAAATCACATCAGCTTTTCATCTATTCAAATGACGGTCTATTTCAAGCAAATTTATGCCAATATTCTCAATGTTGAACTCTTTTGCTCTTACATCATACTTCCCTGAGAATGACAACTGTTGGATCACTCACCATTCTTTTTTTCCTGTATCTTGATATCAAAATATCATTGGAGAAAATTACATATTTATATAGATTACGCTGTTCTAAATCTCACCTGATCAATATGAACTACTTGAAAGTTACCTAAATCAGTTACCTTTCCCCTCATAAGTTGTTCCAAATTGTTACCAATTTCTTCAAATCCCTCACATTTCTGTCACAACTATCACAGAAAGTGAATACAATCTTAGCGAAAATTGTGGCTACCGGTGAAATTCCCTCAACTGCCTGTCCTAATCTCCTTATGTAACAATTAAAAAAAGAAAATCAACAGCATTGTAATTGTACTCACTCTAACATCCTTCTCTCTGGTCACACAGGATGAGCTGTTCACCATTTTCTTTTCAGGGATGATTTCTCCATCAGTGACTGTGGTCGCTATGCTCACACTTCTTCCATAATCTCAAACATTTCCAGCTTCTGTTCAGAAACAGTTGGCTTTCTCACAACTGCTATCATCAAGTCTCTTAGTTTTCCCTCGCAGTTTCCTCTCCTTCCATTTTCAGTCAAGCTCCTGAAAAGAATGCTCCCTGGAACTGTTTTCAAACCTAACTAAGTATTGAAATCACCTGGGGAAACTGTAGACCCTATTGACAACCAATCCCCTCCCTGAGAAATTCTGATTCAGCTGGTCTAGAGCAGAGCACAGGCACTGGCATTCTCTTTAAGTCCCCAGGTGATTCTAAGATATGGTTAGATTTGAAAGCCACTGTTCTTACAAACTCAGGAACAGTTGCTCATTCCCTGCTCTTTTACTCCAATTAGCTTCCCCTTTTACACTTCCCCTGAAACTACTCTCTTAAAGAGCACCAATATCTGCTTGATTTTCAAGTCCAGTTAACTATTTTCAGTTTTCCTAACAATTTTTCATACTGAGCCTCTGTCAAAATTGACCATTCTACTTTTCTTCAAAAGTTTTTGCTTTCTATTCTTTGCACAGCTGCAGTAAAATCTTGCTTATTACTTAGCTATTTGCTGATCTAAATATGGGCCATGTAACAACAAAACCAAAACGACCGTGTTAGGTAGGTAGGTAAGTGGGGGCACTGGGCAGATAGGTGCAGGAGAGGGAGGAGGGTCCGGGAGATAGTGTTATGCCCGCCTCCAGCATAAAGAGACTTTACTTCTTCTAAATGAGTGCCAGCAAAAAAAGGAACCCCCCCCCCAAAAAAAACCCCACAACTGGTTAAAACCCAACAGCCACGACTGCTCAGTAGCAGAAAGGACTTAACCGGACACCACCAATGTTCATTGTATTATAATCAACATTGCAGTTTAGGCACCCCATCCCCCACCCCCTGGATTTTTCTGTATTCACCATGGGTAAGGACATGGGCAAAAGGCCCAAACATGACTAAGCTTTCCAGGGACAAGAGCCATCAATCATTGAAGACACCACCTCTAAGTGAGGGTATAAGAGAAAGGGGAGACAAAAACCGCTGCTTTTTCCTCACTTGAATCAGCCCGCCTCCCATTCTCGGGGGTGTACTTTTCCTTTCCCTTTAAATAAATCTTTGAAATCTTTCGCTACACAACACACCATCTCCCGACTGCAAACTTGTCTTTCGGGTATGATAAGAACCGGGGTCTTTACCCTTTGCGGTAACAGGACAGATTTCTTGTGTTTTATAAATATTAAAAAAAATGACTTTCTGTACTAATGTTTGTGTGCTAGTGGCGTATTTCCTTAACATGAAGCTTCACTTAAGCAGATGGAGTGATTCTTTGTTTAGCAAGTTTAGTTACGAAAAAATGGTAAGAAATAATACCCATGTTGAAGAAAGCATCACAACAGAACTGTGGGAGTCGAAATTTAATAAACTGTCTTCAAAAAGCCTAGGATATACCACATTTTATTGTTTAAAATCATTGTCTTATGTTAAATTCTTTTTGAATAAAAGTCCTGAATAGAGGAATACTGACTGTTCTACAAGACACGGATTTGAAGGCAGAGTTTAGAAATAGGAACACTAACTGGAAGATTATTTTGTCAATCAGAATGTAGGGACTGAAGGCCTTGGGTAAAAATCTCAAAAGTAAAAGTGGATAAGAAGAGACAAATGTTAGAGAAGTTAAAGTGATAATGTGGAAGAACTCAATAATAGATTAAAATTTATAGTGAAGAATAAAAGGGAAAAATGATTTCAAAATATATAATCTGGCAATGAGAAGATCTGTGTAACAAGTGACATTAAAGGACAGTTAAAAAACAAACAGACAAAAAAACCCCAATGATTTGCTATGGGAGGAACGATTTCCAGTTAAGAGCATTTCGAACTTCATGGCTGGCCATTTATGCGGCTATTGAGAGTCAGTGCCTTGTCAGCGTGGGACTGCAATCAAGGGAATATATACCATATGCAATATATGGAAAATGCCAGGACTGGAGATATTGCTTTAAGTGTCATCCATACAGAAGTGGACATTCAAATCTTGGATGAGGTTTCCAAATAGGTGATTATAAATGATGGCAGTAAGAGAACCAAAGGATGCTGAGAAATACCAGCATTAATGAAGAGGCAGCAAGGTGTAATGAGAGAGCATAGCCTGTGAGATCAGACTGAATTGTGTTTGTATTTTGGTTTCAGCACATACTAATTATGTGATCTCAGACTTTTATATTAACTAGTTAGCCTCATTTTGTTCATCTATAAATTGGGGTTAATACCATCTCCTTCACAGGATTGTGGGGGTCTGTGTGCCTGCGTGTGTGTGTGTTTGGCAGAGAGTGAGAAAATATAAATTATTACTCAATGATAATTTCTATATTATGGTAGATTACAAATACAAAGTTAAATCAAAGAAGTGTGAGGGATTAGAAGGTACAAGAAAATGCAATTATTTTAGAAACCACGGGAAGATAGTTTTAAGGGCAGTGAATGGTCAACAAACTGAAAAATCACTAAGAAAAATTATTCCTACAAGAGAATAAATCTATCCATCGTAATGATAATCAAAGCCTAGTATTACATCTGTTACTTTGCTACTTCTCAAAATTGAAACATGAAGTACTTGTATACATATTATCTTCTTCACTTTATTAAAGTGTTAAAAAGGGGGCAGCTATGAAATTACAGATTTTTAAAAGACATATATTGTTTTTATCTAAAATTCAAATTTTGGCAGGAAAATTGATAGCTGAATGAAATAAAAAATTAGAGTGCCAAATGGTGTGCCTGTAAAAAAAAAAAAGGCTTTCTCTGACTACACATACCAGATTTCTCCTCAGCAGCAACTGCTCTTGGTTTCTTGTATTAATGCCTCAGATATATGTGTGCATGTACAAGCATATCTGAATATAGTCATTATCTTTTTTTAATGAAGAATGTGTGAGTGTGTGTGCAGATACCTCCCCCCTCTCTCTTTCTCTATTTCTCCACATTTGGGGGATCATTCCCAAAGGGACATACAGATCTTTTTTCTTGTCCTTTTCTTCCTCCTCCTCTCCTCTTCCTTCTTCAAATTGCCTAATAGTTCATTCCATAGCATGCCAAAATTTATTTAGCTAGTTCTTTGTTGATGGACACTTAGGGTCCACATAAAATGTCTTGAGACTTATAATTAACAGAAAGCTTTCATATGCTAAGAGAAAACTGGAACTCTAACAGAAAAATTGCATTTTTTCTCCCAGCTGTACCCACAAGTTTAAGGCTAAACAGATTCTGGAACTCTCAGGGTATTTCTAGGTTTCACTCTGCTGATCTCCAATTCAAAAAGCGAAGGATTTTTTTGAAGTTAGTGCGTATTGAAAGTTCCAAATTCAGTATAACAACACAGAGGTTGCATTGGGAGACTTATTAGCATCTTTTTGGAGAAGGAAAAAGAAACGACCCACATGGGTGGCTAAATTACACTTGTGTCTTTGATGAAGCAAGGCATTTTGATTGACCAAAGCCATGTGTACAATGGATATGCTTTATCTAGTCTCACAGGAAGGCAGACATGCAGCCCATATATTAAAGCAGATGAAGAAAACCCCATGAGGTAGGTGGTCTGGTTTGTTTTTTTAAGTTTTAGTCCCTGCTCAGAAAAAAACAAAAAACAAACAAACGAAAAAACTTCCTTATTCTGGTTCCAACATTTAAGGATCACAAATATAAGAAAAAATTTCTGCATAATTCTTGGTCTTTGTGATTTGAGACATAGAAGAACATAGCATTGGCAGGGGATGCTTTGGATGTGTATAACTTGTAGCTATGTCCTCCAAAATGCTGATAGTTTATGACAGGCTCATTTTTCCACCTTCAGAAGAACAAGTTATTATTATTATTTTTGTGGGAAGTGGTCATTACAAATTAGAATTAAGCTGCATGAAGTTAAAGAGAAATCACAGCATCAAATTCCCTCCTAGGGAAGAATTACATCTGCACATGTAGAAAGTTCTCTGCAATTCTCACTAAGCCAAAGCGTATTTCTAGTTGTAGCTGAGAATTTGCATCATTCTGAAAATAGCCACATCCTAGGTCCTCATTTTCCACATAACAATAATGTTTACTGAGAGTAAATGTCTTCCTGAGTTTCAATTTCTGAATATTCACAAGGTGAAAATTGTGTTCACCTCTATTTAAATGGAGAGTCTCTGAACTGCAATTGTGTGGCTATTTCACACACTGAAACTCAGGTAGAACATATCACCTTTAAATGATATATTGTAAAAGGACTCAAAGTGTGCATGTACATGTGTGGAGGGGGTGTGTCAGTATTGCATGGAAGCTATGTGGACGGGTAGATAAAAAAACATAAAACCATATATGCATATATAATGATTTCCTAATAATTAAAAATGAGATCATGTCTATAGGGGAAAATAATACCAAAAAAATTTACTTCTTTTCCAAAAATTTTACATGTGCTTATTTCTACCATTATCTGTTTTTTCAGAAGAACATCTAAAAATTGCAAGTAAATGAAAATATGTTTCAATTTTTATTTGCATGATAATATTTGGATGTTGCCTAACTTAGATATTTCTCAGGAGGTCCTATATTAAATCAATGATTTTGTTTTTTAACAAGGAATATATTATTAAAAACATCAAGGTATTAAATTATCAATATTATTTATAATATAAACACATTTTAAACAACCTAAATGTATACTATAAAGAGACGAGTTAAATGGTTATACCTCCGTGTTATGGAATACTTTACACACCACTGAAAATAATGCCATACATCTATATACGTAGACATAAAAGGGGTATCTGATATATTGGTAAATTGTTTCTTTAAGTGAAAATTATTCTGTCTGTATAAGTAAAATTATACGCCTGTAGGGCTGTATCATTGTGCACCTCTAGCAAGTGCATAATTCAGTAGCGCATCAGTATTGTATATGCATTCTAGATACTTCTGCATACAAATGTACAATGAAGAGAAATTATTAGCACTTAAAAATGTATTCCCATCTAGTAGAAAAAGTTACGGAGTAAACAGTGCTAATTATCAACAGTGGAAACCCTTAATAGGTAGGATGGTGGAAAGGATAGAGGTGAGGTTAATTTTGCTTTTCATTTTTGTTTACATACCTTTGTATGGCCTGAAAATTTCAGTTGAATTTGCATTACCTCCATAAGATATATTTTTTAAATATAACTATAATCAGATTCTAGTTTGTGAGTTGTATGTCTGTTTAACTCACATTCTTTCCTTTTAATTATCAGTTTCTACACTGACTTCACAAAAATACAGGACTCCCACCAATTAAAGAAACCAAAACATTTTTAAAAAGCAAAATAAAAAAGTAAACAGATTAAAACCAAATCTTCTGTTAGGGACATCACCTTTTATACCAGGCCTTGAAATGAGACAGTGTAAACTATCTTTGACTTCTCTCTCTCCTGAAGATGTTGGACTTAAATAATCAACTCCAAACTCTGCAGTGTCCTATTCCTTCTAAAATACTGACCTGGTTCAGACCGTATCATCTTACTCGGATTATACTTAGTAGCTTCTGCATTAGTTTCCCCGCCCTTAATTTCTTACCTTGGCAATCACCCCTACACATTGCCGTAGTGTTAGCTTCCTAAAGCATGGGTGAAATCAGGTTACTATACTTGTCAAAGTATCTGTATCAAACTATCTGTGGGCTCCATCATTCACAGAATAAGTTTCAAATGTCTAGGCATAACATCTAAGACCTTTCGTATCCTGGTGCCAAACTGCCTATTAGCATGACTTTAAACTGCACCTTTCTAATTTAAACTTCCATAAATATAACATGCCATTCCATGCCTCTAAGTCTCTTTACATGTAGTTTACTTCTCTTATTTTCCTCATCCTTCAAGGATCATCACAAGTACCACTCCTTCTAGAAAACAAACTATTTTATCTGATAGTGGAATTAAATACACATATTCTCCTACAGCATTTTGCTTCACCTATACCAGAGATCTTATTTCATCAGCATCTACCCTAGTTGGTTTTTAATCTGTTTTGCTCTTCAATAAATAATTTGTTTCTTCAAGTTAGTACCTGCCATCAATTGACCTATGAATTTTCAGGATTCTTAATAAAATTGTGTTTGATTAATTTGTTTGCCTTGCTTTTAGCCAAATATACTTAGAATTCCTTCAGCCATACAGTAATTAGGAAATACTGTTGATAATGTTGCTTTATATGAACATGGCTACAGCAAAAATGTCACCTTGGTTCTATTCCAAAATAAGTATATGTCCTGCCCATTTGTTTCAATAGATTAGATATTTCCAACTATTTGTGGATTTGCATTTTTGTCTTGTTGATACTCTAAATATGTGCTGTCCAGTATGAAGCCAACAGACGCAGGCACCTATTTACATTTATATTTAAATTAATCAAAAGTAAGTAAATTCCAAATGCACTCCACAATTTTTCTAGCCATACCTAAAAGGCCATTTATATATTATATAAATTTCCATCATTACAGAATTTTCTATTTGTGCTGTTCTAAAAGTTTAAACTCAAAATACAAACTATAAGACACTGATGAAAGAAGCTGAAGATGACATAAACAGATGGAAAGATATACCGTGTTCACAGATTGAAAAAATCAATATTGTTAAAATGGCCACACTACCCAAGGCAATATACAGATTCAATGCAACCCCTATCAAATTACCAATGACATTTTTCACAGAGCTGGGACAAAAAATGTTCAAACTTGTATGGAAACACAAAGGACCCCAAATAGCCAAAACAGTTTTAAAAAAGGAGAACAGAGTTGGGGGAATCATGCTCACTGACTTCAGACTATAGTACAAAGCTACAGTAATCAAAACAGTATGATACTGGTACAAAAACAGACACATAGATCACTGAAACAGGATAGAAAGTCAAGAAATAAACCTACACACTTACGGTCAATTAATCTACGACAAAGGAGGCAAGAATATACAATGGAGAAAAGACAGCCTCTTCAACAAGTGGTGCTGGGAAAACTGGACAGCTACTTGTAAAAGACTGAAATTAGAACATTCTCTAACACTATATACAAAAACAAACTCAAAATGGATTAAAGACCTAAATGTAAGACCAGATACTATAAAAATCCTAGAAAAAAACAGAGGCAGAACACTCTTTGACAATCCACAGCAATATTTTTTTCAAACCAGCCCCTAGAGTAATGGAAATAAAAGCAAAAATAAACAAATGGGCTCTAATTAAATTTAAAAGCTTTTGTACTGCGAAGGACATCATCAACAGAATAAAAAAACAATCTACAGAATGGGAGAAAATATTTACAAATGATGTGACCAACAAGGGACTAATTTCCAAAATATACCAATAGTTCACACAGCTTGATATATAAAAAAAGCAACCCAATCAAAAAATGAGCAAAAGACCTAAATAGACTTCTCTACAAAGAAGACATCCAGATGGCCAACAAGCACTTGAAAAGATGCTCAACAGCACTGTTAGAGAAATGCAAATCAAAACTACAATGAGATATCACCTCACACCAACCAGCATGGCCATCATTAAAAAGTCAACAAATGATAAATGCTAGAGAGGATGTGCAGAAAAAGGAACCCTCCTACACTGTTGGTGGGATTGTAAACTGGTGCAGCCAATATGGAGGACAGCATGGAAGTTCTTTAAAAAACTAAAAATAAACTTAACATATGATCCAGCAATCCCACTCCTGGGCATATAGCCAGAGGAAAATAAAATTTGACACATGTACCCCAGTGTTCACAGCAGCACTGTTTACAATAGCTAAGACATGGAAACAAACCAAATGTCCATCAACAGATGACTGGATAAAGAAGATGTGGTTTATGTGTATATACATGGAATACTATTCAGTCATAAAAAGAATAAAATAATGCTATTTGAAGCAACATGGATGGACCTGGAGATCATCATTCTAACTGAAGTAAGCCAGAAAGAAAGAGAAAGAAAAATACCATATGATATCACTTATATGTGGAATCTTTAAAAAAAGTGCACAAATGAACTTACCTACAAATCAGAAACAAACTCACAGACATAGAGAACAAACTTATGGTTACCAGGGGGTAAAGTGGGTGGGAAGGGATAAATTGGGAATTCAAAATTTGTACCTTGGGGAGTCATGGAACTGTTAGCTATCTTGATTGTGGTGGTAGTTTCATTGGTGTTTATATCAAAATCCACCAATTTGTACATCTGAAATGTGTAGTTTACTGTACAGGAATCATACCACAATAAAGGTGTTAAATTTTTTTAATTAAAAAATTAAAAATATATCTATGTTCAGTTGGTGACATCCTGATGGATAAAAGCCATGCTTTAACAATCGAATCTCTGCACTGATTTGACCTAAGTTGTATATATCTATATGACAAGCTTACTAGGCAACTGATACAAAGACTAATATTTCTTGAGCACTTCAAAGTTGACTCTCAATAACACAGTTGATTGTGTATATCCCCTTACACATCCCTTTACACACACATCATCTACTATGGGAGGAGAGTGTGAAGGACTGAATCTATGTATTTATGAAGTACATATTATTAAATGAAAATCCCAGCTGCCTGGGGCAGAAGATCTGACCATTCTGAACATCCTGTTGGCCGATTTAGTAAAAATGTCAGAGAAGGGACCAAAAGAGAATGGATATTTAGAGCTCAGAATAAAAAAGTCCACTTGTTCTCAGCTCTAGTGTGGAAATGTACCATCCTTACACAAGGTCACCCACAACGTCATGATTTTACATCTTTATACCATAACATTTACTTCACTTCCTCTCCTCATCATTCAAGGCTTACCTTGAAAAATTTTCCCCCCGTTTTTCTCCAGGCTAGTTAGGAAGTCTGCAAGTATAGGATGGAATTAAAAAAAAAAAAAAAAAGGAAATCCCTCTACTTGGGACGGATGAGGACTGCCCTCTCTTTGATACGGTATGTTGGATCCTGTGATAACTGCATTTTTTATGCAGACAATATATATTTGATCATCGAACACAGAAGTTGGAACTTCAGCATATGCCTGACAATCACCACTCTGCTGCCTCCATTTTACACCAATAAAGGAACTTGCTGCCCTTTTTGTTAACCAGATGAGCTATATTTTTTCACTTTGAAAAGACATACCCTGACGCTTTGATGTTGAGAGACTGCCTCACAATGTTCTTTCTCTGTTATTAAGGCACAACAGTTTTGATTTCATAATTTTCAGCAGAGATTCATTTAATAATGGAGTGCACAAAAATCTAACAAAGGATCAAACTGTTATTACTGGGGCTATAATAACCTCTACCAGCTGACCTTCAGTAATGGAGAGACTCCTCCGTGGGAAGAGGGCTTTCATGTCGACACTTTCCTGATAGAGAACTCCTTGCATACAATCAGTGAAGTGTGTGCATAGCTTTATGTTTAACATGAAAAATAAAAAGACATCTTAGAAAGCTACAGAACTAAGTAGTACTGTTACCTTCTTTCAAAAGTGGAAGTAAGAAAGATGTAGGGGAAGATAACCTCCTCAAAATTTTTGTCCAATCAATTTCCACAAGAATATTTGAAAAACACTTACCCCCACAGAATTAATCTTCACTAATTACTTTTTCCCAGTTCACCTCTGCAATGCCCTTTTTTACATGAATGTTTTCTGTAGCGTATTATATAAAATATCAGGTATATGTAAATTACCATTGAATTGCTTTTCTAATAAGGTACTCATTCAATATACATGTATTAGCACTAACCACAGCAAAGGCAGGAAAAAAAGCACACTGTCTTTTTCTCTACCTAGACAACCAATCTCATGCATTCTATTTGCTTTTCTATGACTATACAAATATATTTATATTCTGCAGAATTGCAAAACAATTTTAATCAGGAAACTAAATGAACAGATATTTTTCATCATTTTAAACCTCTTTATTTTCCTTTTTTTTAACCCCCTGCATTCATGATTTTCTAAGTTACTCTAATGTGAAACCTCCAAAGATTTCTCTAGGCAGAGTCTAAAGATCACTTTGTTAGGATTGCTAAACAAATGTATTCAAATGCATTTTTATGACTGAATTTTTATTAAGCAAGTTCAGTGTTTACCTTTTCTTTGACTATATGAAAAACATTATAGGATTTTTCTGAAAATAACATCATCCAGATAAAAATGTTGAAAATATCCCAAAACACATAAGGCTCATAAAGAGCGAGGGAAGCAAGCGTGCCAGCTAATCTAGTTCACCATTCTCATAAAGAGCAATGGTGGCACTTTAGAGCCAGTACATCTATTCATTTTCATGGTAATAAAACCATTCCTGAAAGTGACTTTGTCCAGAGTAAATGGCTCTGTGTTATAACATGATGTACTTCAGAGGTGAGTTGTCATAGATCACCAAATAATGTGCCACCTTCTATCTTAATAAAAAGTTCTCTGCTCATTCTAGTATTTATTTTTCCTTGCAAACTGAGACTGTATTACCATTTTCCCAAAATTTAACCCACTCTTTCAATGGAAAAATATCAAATATAAATGCCATCACAACCAACAAATAGAAAGGGATACAGAGGAAATAAGTTTCTCTATTCTCATAAAAATAGTTAAATTTTTCCATTCAAATAGCAAAGAAAAGCTAACATGCTGTAAAAGATAAAATTCTGATATAAAGATTATCGGTTAAAAGTGAGAATTATGAAAGCAATACTTATATGTATTCAGTGGATATGACTTGCTCCTTTTAGAAGTATATCATTTAATATACTTTTTAGATGTGTGCTAAGTTATAATAACTTTAAAAATATTTGTATTAATTATATAACCCTCATTAAGCTGAGTCACTGAAGTACAAAAAATTGGACTTAATTTTAAACATATGTTTACAAATAAATTCCTCATGTGGATCACAAATGTTATAGACTGATATTTATGATAAATATATCAAGTAATTGCATTTTCTGTTTATAATTATATAGGATAGTTATGCTTTTGTATTCTCAAGGATAGTTTATTGTAAATCTTAATCAGCGATCCCACCAAAAATGAATGAAAAATAGTAAATAACTATATAGGGAAAAGACCAGAGGAGAGAGACATTTAAGGAAAGGAAATTAAAATGCTCCTAGCTTTCGGATTAAAGTTGTAATTCTGCTCTTATTGCTGATTTAAAACACCTGCAGTCTGAGTTCAGGGTTATTCTGTCTGCACTTGGATTAGAAAAGAGGCCAGGATGAGTAGGAAAATCCTTCACTGGTAAGAGAATGCTTCTGATCGGGTCATAGTTTTACCACATTGTTTTCAATATATAATTCTCATGGTTAATTGAGGTCAGTCTTGATGAATGGTTCTAAGACTGCAGGGGGATTAAGAACAGCCACTCTTCTTCCAGCAGGTGTAGGAGAGCCTACCAGAAGACAATCTATTACTCAATCACATTTCTCTTGGTGCATAAATTATCTGGGGCATAGACTAGCAGCCCCTCTAGACCTACAATGATATTCTTTCTCGTTCTCAAAGTGGTTTTTATTAAAGAGTTAGAAATAACCTTTGTGTTGATCTGGTTCAAAGGCTCAGTCAAAACTTTGGTATAAAGAATTCTTCACAAACAGACATGATAATACCCTCTGAGCATACTCAGTGCTCGGTGTCTAATGTTTTACTGTTGGACAGTTCAAATGATTGTAAAATTTTGACATATTCATCATTACAAATTTCAAGCATTGTTTTAGGGTTGCCTTTTAAAGAAACACTGAGAACTTGCTTCTGTTTTTGACAAGTTAAATAATCTTTTGGATACTTTGAAGACAATTAACTTCTGCAGTTGATCCTGGTAGCTATAGTTTATCCCTATCTGCTTCCTCATCTTGCATTTCTTTTAACATTTCCCTTGGAGATCAAATCCCAGCTCCAGGTGACCTAGACCAGGCTCTCTCAACTTAGACTACTGCCATTTCGGGACAGAAATTACTTGTTGTTGGAGGATGCCCTGTGTATTACAGAAAGTTTAGCAGCATCCCTGGCCTCTAACTATTAGATTCCAGTGGCACCCTCACACATTTGTGACTAGCAAACATTTCTCCAGATATTGTCAAATGACAAAGTAATCAAATAATACTCTTCCCCACGTCCATGCAAAAAAAAATTTTCTGTCATCACAGAAAGTCCCGGATAAGTCTATTTGGGTTGATAATCTCTGTGTCAGACATCATCAGGTGCCTCCCCAAACAATTCTTTATTTCTATCTATTAAGAGAAGCCTGATTGTATTTATGGTAGTCTGAATTTGGTGAAAAAACACTTCCCAATTTCCTAGGCAGTTAGGAGAAGATACCTGACACGGATGTGGCAAATGAAAAGCAAATAGAAGGTACTAGGTGATGCTTCTAGGAAAGCCCTTTAACAGGAAATTATCCAGCATCGTGAGTCCAGTGTTCTGTGTCCTTACTACCTAGGCTGTAGGTACAGTGTTAAGTGCTGTAAGCTATGAAGACTAAGCAAGACTCTTAAAATATTGGAGTATGAATATTTCAAGAATTTTGGTCCTTGATTATGTCCTTGGCTTGCTCTTGAATCCACCCTGGGCTAACTATTCCAGACATCTTGGAGGGAAGAATAGTGAGGAGGTGGGGCAACTTTTTTTAAACCACTAGTTTTGTTCTGCCTTTTATAAAGGAATTCAAGATGACACAATCTTCAACTAATAGTAATAGCTTTGCTTTAGGAAAAAATAAAACAGATGTCTCTTTTATAAATATCCCATCTCTTTTCATTTTAAGGCTGCTTTTTTATATACTTATTTTCAGTCATTCCACATTTATCCTTTTTTAACCTTAACAGGCAAGGTATTCTATTCAGTTCAAAATTTAAAGATAAAAAAGAAACAATACATTCCCTCAGAGAGTTTCTTAGGCTAAGAAAAGCAAAATTTCATGGGTCTGTTATTGCTTTGTTATAGTCATATGTATGACTATAACAAAGCAATAAATTATCAGAAGAAAATGAAAATATTAGACAAGATAGGTGATGAACTTCAGTGAGAAATAAGAAAAACAGTAATAACACAATGTCAATGTTGAATCATTCAAAATGTATGATAAAAGTAGGAATGGCTCCTAGGCATATATCTGGAGGGAACTCGAATTTTAAAAGATACATGCACCCCAATGTTCATAGCAGCACAACATACAATAGCCAAAACAAGGAAGCAACCTAAATGTTCATCAACAGATGACTGGATAAAGAAGCTGTGGTGTATTTATACAATGGAATACTACTCAGCCATAAAAAGAATAAAATAATGCCATTTGCAGCAACATGGATGGATCTGGAGATCACCATGCTAAGTGAAGTAAGCCAGAAAGAAAGGGAAAGAAAAATACCATATGATATCACTCATATGTGGAATTAAAAAAAAAAAAAAAGAAAAGGAAAGAAAAAAAGGACACTAATGAACTCATCTATACAACAGAAACAGACTCAGACATGGTAAACAATTTTATGGTTACCAGGGAAAGGGGGTGGGAAGGGATAAATTTGGGAGTTTGACATTTGCAAAGGTTAACTACTATATATAAAAATAGATAAAAAAAAAATTCTTCTGTGTAGCACAGGGAACTATATTCAGTATCTTGTAATAACCTCTAATGAAAATGAATACATGTATATAGATGCATAACTGGGACATTATGCTGTATACCAGAAATTGACACATTGTAACTGACTATACTTCAATTAAAAAAAAGGAAAAAGAAAAAAGCAGGAGTGGCTATTTCTGAAAAATTTGTAATTTTTAATCTGTGATATCACTTTCATATATAAAAAGGACATAAAATAAATCTGAGTTTTAAATGTCCCAAACTGTCTGTTAGCTAACCATTTGATTTGTCTTTTTGTATGTGTGTGTGGTTGTGGACAGAAATTTTTTTCTAATTATTTTTTTTAATTGAAGTGTAGTCGATTTACAATGTTAGTTTCAGATGTACAGCAAAGTGATTCAGTTATACATATACATACATACATATATATCTATCTTTAACAGTACAAACATGTATGTCAAAACCAGCACATTTTCAAGTGTCATTCGGCTCAACTTTTTTTGTTGTTGTTTCATGATATATAATATCTTCACCCCAAAGACCTTTGCTGAGAAATCATACAAACTGTTTCCCACAGATAACGCCATCAGAAGCAAGCTCTCTGCTCACGAATCTCTCATGCACGTGTGGACGTGCCCCTGTCTTCCCTGCACATCTCTTACTGATTGCATTCCTCTCACTCCCATCAGCAGATTTGTTTTGCGAGCACTAGACTGTGTCATTAGTTATGACTCATCAGTTGTGGCATAATCATATCAATTCGAGCCCAATGTCTTCTGTCCTCATTTAAATACAAATTTTTCTTCTATTGCCAAGCTATCAAGTATGTTTTATTCACTGAGTCTTGTAATCAAATGTGAAACAGAACAGTCTGCACTCAGCAGCACAATAAAAAAAAAGAAAGAAAAAGTAGTAACATTCAAATTATTGCATACAGTTTTCTAATATACTTCTCTATTTTTGAAAAATCTAACAACTATGCAACTATACACACACACACACACACACACACATATATTCTGATTACAGTTAGCAATCTGAGTAAATACTTATGGAAAAAAATCAGGAAATTGTCGATCATATAAAATTGCATTTTTAACCAGTTGCCCAGCCATCTTGGAACTAATACAGATTAAAAGGTCCTGATGATTCTCTTCATTCATAATGCCTGAACTCCAGCCTTTTGAACCTGAAAGGCCAATGCACTCAATACTGTAACTGCAGTTTCTTTATTGTAATGAAATATAATGAAGGGTAAACACACATTCTCAAAGTTTAGTTACAATCTTCTTTTAGTTTTATCCATTGAAGCATCACCATTTGGGTTTATTATGTTTTCTGTTTATTTTGTTTAAGATTATATTAGTACCATTTCCCCCATTGTTGTTTTAGCACTGAACTCTGATTGCTCAGGGGTCTGTATCATAAATATCATAAATAATACTTCTGTGTTGCATGAGCTCAGTTACCCCTTAAACCTGCAGTATTGGCAGAAAACAAAAACAACTGAATACCAAACTTTCCCAAATAATTTTACCACATAGTACAGCTTTTAAACTCCCATTTGTTTAGTTTCTACTTATTGACAGATTGGAGTTTAACTAACCCATTTTGAAAGACAGAAGTATAATTGCGTTATAACACGGTTAGGTTATAATTCCATAATAAAATTATATTTTGCTATTTCTCAGTACCTTTACTAACAATTCTCTGATATCTTAGCTACATCTCACATATTTCTACATAATAAAAGAATTCACGAAAAATATAGGAAAGATTCAGGAAATCAGAAAGAATTCAGGAAATTAAAATTGGTGAAAATTACAGAGCAACAATCCATTTTTTTTTAATGAACAAACCAATCTTTGTGATGTCATTCAATAAACTTCATTTTTGTCTTTCATGGTTCTATAAAATTTCTTTCAGAAAAGGTTCCTTAATCTTAACCAGATGGATATCCTAGCATTTCTATAATTTCAATTTTTTTTAATTTATATGTTTTTTATTTCTATTGTTCCTATTTTTCTCTAACCACTCATAAACTCCCTCTGGATTCAATTCTCGCCTTAAGAAAAACAGTATAAAAATCTGAATGGAAGTGTCAAAAAGATACCAAGCCATTAAAGATTAAAGGGCCAAAATACTGAAGAAAAGCGCACTTCAGAAAGGAAAGAACACTGTTGATTATCCTTTGCCCCTTGAAAGATTTTCCCATCTGTAAATGTCTGTTGATAGGCTGAGAAGCTAGACAGAAATGTTAACAGTCTTACAGTGCTGAGGGGGATAAAAAAAATACGGTTCAACATAGACATAGAAAACAAACTTACAGTTACCAGGGGGGAAGAGGGTGGGAAAGGATAAACTGAGAGTTCGAGATTTGCAGATACTGACTGGTATATATAAAATAGATAAACAATTTTATGCTGTATAGCACAGGGAACTATTTTTGATAACTTGTAGTAGCTTATGATAAGAAAGAATATGAAAACAAATATATGTATATTCATGTATGACTGAAATTGTGCTGTACACCAGAAATTGACACAACATTGTAAGTTGACTATACTTCAATAAAAAAGTGGAAAAAAAAAAAAGATTCAAGACTCACTATTAGGAAGTCCCCTTTCAACCATTCAAAGCTTTCATCTGAAACCTCAGAAGCCTAAGAGCAAGGATGGAAATGAAACAGATTATCATTCAGAAGAATTGCAGCCCAACCACAAACCAGTTTAATTGCTACTTGCTTGGAAGTGATTCTGCATTGACTCTCAGACCACCCCTAAAAAACAAAATTAGTCTTTAGCAGAAAAAGGTAATATAAACCTGATGTTTTAACTTTTCAAAAGAATTTTCATAAGCAATGAGCATCATTTAAATATGCATGTGTGTGGGTGTGTTTGTGTGTGTGTGTGTGGGGGGGTGTGTGTGCGTGTATAAACAGTAAAATTCTAAAGAATGAGTTTGACTAAAAACTAAAGAAAAAAAAAATATTGACAGTAGAAACAAGCCTGGATCCAAATACTAGGAGAATCAGACTTAGACTTTAAATACTTGTGATTCAGTAAAGAAACTTAAAGAAATTCTAAGCATAACATAATAATCAAAATTAAGAAATGGAAAGGTAGTCCTAATAGCATTTATATGCAGTAACATATGTTTAGAGTTAACCAGAATTAGCTAGTAAGTAGAATTCTAGAAAGAATGAGGTATAATGGGCAAAAGCCACAATGAAAGGGGTAAACACTTAGAATTTTTCCAAATGATGAAACATTTTAAGTCACAGATTCAGGATGTACTGCAATAAAGCAGGACAAATACAGAGATGACCAAATAGCTCCTAATTTAAAATTAAGGAAAACTAATGACAAAAGACTATCATAAAAGTAGTTCTAGAGGAAGATATTACTTAAAAGGAGTGACAATATGACAGCAATGACTTCTCAGATGGAAACCAATTGCTAACTAGAATTCAACACACAGTTAAAGTATCCTTTAACATAAGGAAATATTATTTCAGAAAAACAAAAAAAATGAGGTATTTGTCTACATCAGATATAAATACTGAACTAAAGGGAAAACAATAGTATTCTTCAGGCAAAAGAAAAATTATTCCAGATATATAGATAAAGGAATTCAAACAAATGTCATGTAAGGGAAGGATAAAATATGTCAATAAATCTAAATGAATGGTGACCATATAAGCAAAAAAATGCTATAATGTGAAATTTTAAATAAAAATAGACAAAAACTACCTAAATAAAATGTATCAGAGGTAATCTATGATCTTTATAGTTTAAGAAAATGATTAAAGTTTTATTTTATATTAGACATTAATAAGGCAAGGAATCATATGATATCTAGAGTAAAATCAAAAGATATTAAAACTAACAGGATAATAAAGGGGCAAATAGAAGAATAAAAATGCTTAATTAAAATGAAGGCAAGAAAGGAGAACAAAAGGAACCTATAATAGCTGGAAAAAACAGCAAGGTGCTAGCTTAAAATGTAAGTATCTTTAGTTAAATACAAATGATTTTAATACTTCACTTAAGGGAAATTTCCAAAATGAATTTTAAAATTATTTAAAAGCTTTTTGCAAAAAATAGCAAGGACATAGAAAACCCAGGTAAGAAAGATGAAAAATGCTCTATTATGCTAACACAACCAAAAGAAAGCTGGTATAGCTATACTAACATGACAGAAAATAAACTTTGTTGGGAACGAGTACTAGGGATAATGAAACATTTTTCATAATGATAAAAGAGCAGTAAATCAGGAAGATATGGCACTTTTAAATTTGTATGCATGTGATAGTGAAAAAAAATATGACTCCATAATCATATTAGGAATTTTTACCATATTATCTATAGGAAGAATTAGAAAAAAGTTTATCAATAAGAATTTAGCATATTTAAATATTTCTATTAAAATTTTGACTTAATTAACGTACATAAACCATTGCTCTCAAGAATGGCAAAATGCATCCTTTTGACGTGCAGATTTAATATTCATTCAAACAGACCATATGCTGTCCCATGAAGCAAGTCTTGACAAATTTAAAGGACTGAGAGAACACAGTTTTTGACATCAGTTGAATTAATCTAGAAATCAACTACAAATGGCAACTTAAAAATCCCTCAATGTTTTAAAGTCAGGCAATCTATTCCTAAGTAATTATAAATCACAACAAAATAATTAGAAAACATTTAAATGAATGGGAATAAAAATATGACATATTGAAAACTCAGAAAAATGTATAACCTCAATGGTATATATTAAAAAGGAAAAAGAAAATCTAAATTCAGGTTACAATCAACAGTTAAAGAAACAATAAGCCTAAAAAACTTAATATACAGAAGCTAGAAACTAAACAGTAAACCAAATTCAATGAAAATAGAAGCAATGTGAAAAATTAAGATATTAACAGAAAAGAGAATCACACAGTCAAAAACATTTTTTTAAAGTGGTTGCTCCCTTGTAAAGAAAAGTAAAATCACTAATCTGCAAAACTCGAGGTGGGAGGGGTGAAGGAAGAGAGGGAGGGAGAGGACAGCAGAATGTACAGTAATTTAAAACACAGTATAATGAGAGACCTACAGAATCTAAAGGAATTTGTAAGATTTGAGATACTTTATGCCAATATATTTGACAATTCAAATTGAATGGAAAAAAAATCTTTGAAAATTACCGTTTACTAAAACTGACATGAGAAGACATGAAAATTGAAGTATTCTTACACCTGTTTTAAAAATTAATCCATAATAAATAACTTTGCCATACACATGCAAAAATTCTAGGTCCAGATGCTTCAATGGGGAATTCTTCAAAACATTTAAGAAGGAAATAAAACCAACCTTATACACCTATTTCTAGAGATAAAAAGGAGATAATTCCCAGCTTGTTTTATGAATCTAGCATAACTTTAATTTGGAAATCTGAGAAAGACATTACAAGAAAAGACAATTATACGCCAATCCCTCTTACAAATATAGATATAAACATTCTAAATTAAAGATTACACATCAAATCTAGCAATTGTTGCATTTGCTAAAGAAATCATGTAGTTTGATATTCAGAATTTTAAAAACAATTTATTACCTTAATAGCAGAAAGTAGAAAAATAAGAAATTCTCCATAATTAAAAAAATAATAAATTCCTAATTTTATTCATGGTAAAAACTATTACCAAAACTATGAATAGGAGAAAATTCCCCAATTGACCAAAGGTTATCTCCAAAATGAGTGTAGCAAACATCTTTTGTAATGGTGACATATTGGACATTTCCCTCTAGATATTGGGAACAAGAAAATTATACTCTCTATTATCAATTTTGTTAAACACTTTACCTGACAATATAGACAGTGAAAAGGGCAAGGATAAAAAAAGGTGCAAGAACTTGAAAGGAAGAAATGAAACTCATTTCTCTCAGAAAAGCTTAAGTAATGTATAGATAAACTATTTTTATATATGAATACATTTACAAGGTAGTTAGCTATAAGATGAGTAATCAATTGTATTTCCATTTACCAAAAAAAGGGAGCTTACAAAATAAAATTTGAAAAAATGATTCCACTAATATTAATATCAGAATCAATTATCCAGGAACTAATCTACTAAATAGAGTATAAGACTTCAAAAGAGAAACCTAAAAAGCATTATGCAGAAAATTTTGAAAATCAAGATATTAGTTACTTAGAAAAGATTAGGAGGAAATTATCCTAGAAAGGAACTGAGAGATTCTGTGTTGCTAGTAATGTTTAATTTCTGACCTATGTTGTTGTTACTTATGTTTATTGCAAAATTCTAGTCAGTTTTTTCTTTTTCTTTTGTATCCACTGAAATGTTTTTTATGTACTATTTGTTAAGATATGTATTTATATTTATGATTTGCATATAATTTTCTATGCATGTGAAACATCTCTAAAACATTTATTTTGAAAAATGAATAAATAAGTAATGATAAATTTTATTAAGACATTTTAGGATTTGGACATCCTATATCTCTTGGCAGGTAATCTATATTGATTTTGTTATTTGAATACTTTCTTTAAAAATATTTTCAGTATACGCTTTGTATACCAGAGCAACTGAGGCTGAATGTGCCTGGGAGTATTTTTTTAACATTCTCAGTGTTCAGTAACATTTTAGTTGGATGTAAAATTCTACATCAGAGTTGTTTTCCTTCCACACTGTAATGATACCCCATTATCTTCTTGCAACCAGACTGCAGGTATTAAGACTTGATATACAGCTAATTTTCAGCTCTCTGTAGGTGATCAGCTCTTGTTCTTTTGTTTTTAGAATTTTGTTTTGACCTAATTGAAATATCTACAGAAGGCACACCCTTTTCAAGAACAAACAGGACATTTTACAAAATAAAATGACCATATTTTGGCTATGTAGCAAGTAGATTTCTAGGTATTTAAATCACTCAAGGTATGTCCACTGGCCAAAATGCCTGGAGAAAAGCATCGTATTTTACTTTTATTTCAAATTCTACAGAGTATAGATGTCTAATTTCTGTTATTTCTGATAAATATCTGGTGACGTTAAATTTGTTCAGCTCTTCTTTTGTGGCCTCTTTGTGTCATAGACCTTATTGCTTTGGTTTTTGTTCATCTTTTTGTTTTGTTTTTATTGTTCTTGTTTATTTATTCTTCCGGTGAAAACCTATTTTTCCCTTCAAGTTTTAAACTTTATTTGTTTCTAAATTACTACTTGACACTGATCAAGCTAGTATATTTAATTATTATTTCCATCTCTCATCATTTCCCCGACCTTAGGTTAAAATTTTTTCCAAGTTGACACTGAGGGTTAATTGCTTCCAGTGGTTATATTTACTCTGCCTTAGAGAGAAGTGAGAAAAAGACAGAAGAGAGGACTAGAATTTTGCAATCCAGAAATCAAAAAATGAGGTTTGGAAAAGACATTGACTACAGGAATACAGACAAGCATGATGCTTGCCAATACAATGCTTACTCCCTACAATTGAGTCATCAATCAGATATGAGTTCTGAAAGGAGCAATGAAAAAAGGAGAAATTAAGAGAATATAGTTGAAACCTTAAATTTGACACCGGGTTTCCAAACCAAAGAGAGTATCATTTACTGTAGTGGAAAAGGGAAGAAAAGATGAACTTGAGTGTATAAATATAAAATTAGGTAAAACAAAATAAGGAGCAGCACTGCAATGGTTTGAATATGATTTGATCTATTAAAGAAAATAATCAGTCTGCATAAAGATTCAGTTAGTATATAATTTAGAATTTTTTTGAATTAACTAAAGGTTTTTTTTGTTTGGTTTTGTATACTGTTTCTCAGTAAAAGTAAATTGAGTTTGAATATAGATTGTTCCTTTAAAAAATGGAAATATTAGCATTGTCTTATTACTGTCTCTGCCTCAATTTTCTTATCATATTTATGTAGGTGGAGATCATAGATCTGTAATGCTTATTAGCACAATTCCTGATATGATTCCCTTTCTTTGTGTAATCTGGATGCTGGTCCAGGGATATGTTTGCTGGCTAACTTCTTGAACATATCAAGAAATGGACAGTGAACAGCAACACATTATTATGTCAAGGCCAACAAAGTATACCATTCTACAAAATTAGCAGTAAAAACCTTCTCTTTAAAAATTACGGTAGATTGCTTTTAAGATTAGAAACGAACAACAGCAATGCAATGCTATCTTCGATTGGTTTATACAGTAGTATTTAAAAACAAAGAGGAATCATGCTGTACCACACAAAACCTTGCACATAAAAGCTTACTGCAGCTTTATTCATAATTGCCAAAACTTTGAAGCAATCAAGATGTCCTCCCGTAGGTGAATGGAATGCAATGGATAAATTCTAGTATATCCATACAATGGGATATTATTCAGGGATAAAAAGAAATAAGCTATCCTGTCATGATAAGACATGAAGGAACCTTGAATGCATTTTGTTTAGTGAAGGAAAACAGTCTGAAAAGTCTGCATGTTGTGTGAAATCAACTATAGGACTTTCTGAAAAGAGAAAAACTATAGGGATAGTTAAAAAAAAAATCAGTAGTTGCTAGGGGTTGAGCGTGGAGTGATAAAGAGGTGGAGCACAGGGGGTCTTCAGGGCAGTGAAAATACTGTGTTTGATACTCTTATGGTGGATACTTGGCATTGCTCACTTGGAAAAACCCACAGAGCTGTGCGATATAGTGAACTCTAAACCACAGGCTTGTTCATAAATAATGTATCAGTGTTAGTTCATCAACTGCAGTAAGAGTACCACACCAATGAAAGATGTTAATAGGGAAACTGATGGCATGGGTGGGGCGTGATGAGAAGGGAGACAGTATATGGGAACTCTGTACTTACAGTTCAATTTTTCTGTAACCTAAAGCTACTCTAATAAATTAAGTCTACTAGTTAATAAAACAAACCAAAAGATAATGTAAGCCAAGCATATTGTCATGGCAACATGCAATTTAGTTTTTAAATATATATAAATTCCCTAATATTTTTTTGCCCATTATTTCTTTCTCAGGGTGTATTTTTAATAACCTCTAGCTTAGCTTGACTCTTTTCTAATCAGTAAAGACAGTAATTAAATATGCTTTTATTATTCAGAAGATATGTTACAGTAACAGGGAATTATTAATCTATAAGAATGCATTAACATATTTATATAATATTCAATGGATTTTTGTTTCCAAACAAAATCAATTGACAGGATAAAAGTAAAATTACCCAAAGATGAGCATCACAATGAGCAATATGGATGTATTTCATAGTTAAACATTTTATCCTGTCCATCACAGAGATACTCAGTTTAAAGAAATAAAAACAAAACTTTCTCAGGGCTCACTGAATTATTTACTATGGGTTCATACTGTGTAAAAGATTATATGTTGATAAATATTCTTAGTACACTTCTCTACATACAAAAGTGTGGTGGGACATCTTGGTTGTAACAAAAAAAAAACAGATTTATGGATTACAGGAAAAACAACAGTCTGTTGTGATTCATGATAACAATGAGGTCTTTAGAAATTATAAATTTTTTTTTTCCTTTTTCATTGAAGTGTAGTAAGTTTACAATGTTGTGTTAATTTCTGGTGTACAGCATAGTGATCCAGTAATACAGATATATATATATATATGTATATATATATATATTCTTTTTCATATTCCTTTTCATTATAGGCTATTGCAAGGTGTTAAATATAGTTCCCTGTGCTATACAGTAGGATCTTGTTGTTTATCTGTTCTGTATATAGTAGTTAGTATCTGCAAATCCTGAATTCCCAGTTTATCCCTCCACCCTCACTTTTCCCCTGGTAACTGAAAGCTTGTTTTGTATGTCTATGGATCTGTTTCTGTTGGTAGATAAGTTCATTTGTGTAATTTTTTTCAGATTCCACATAAAAGTGATATCATATGGTATTTTTATTTCTCTTTCTGGCTTACTTCACTTAGAATGACATTCTCCAGGGACATCCACGTTGCTGCAAATGACATTATGTTGTCATTTTTTATGGCTGAATAGTATTTTGTTGTATAACTATACCACATCTTTATCCAGTCATCTGCAATGGACATTTAGGTTGCTTCCATGTCTTGGCTATCGTAAATAGTGCTGCTGTGAACACTGGAATGCACGTATCTTTTCGAATTAGCGTTTCCTCCAGATATATGCCCAAGAATGGGACAGCTGGATCATATGGTAAGTCTATTTTTAGTTTTTTAAGGAATCTTCACACTGCTTTTCACAATGGCTGCACCAAACTACATTCCCACCAACTGTAGAAGAGGGTTCCCTTTTTTCCACACCCTCTCCAGCATTTATCATTTGTGGACTTTTGAATGATGGCCATTCTGACTGGTGTGAGGTGATAGCTCATTATAGTTTTGATTTGCATTTCTCTGACAATTAGTGATATTGAGCATTTTTTCATGTGCCTATTGGCCATCTGTACGTCTTCACTGGAGAAGTGTTTGTTTAGGTCTTCTGCACAGTTTTGGTTAAGTTGTATGAGCTATTTGTATATTCTGGAAATTAAGCCCTTATCAGTCACCTCATTTGCAAATATGTTCTCCCATTCTGTAGGTTGTCTTTTCATTTTGTTTATAGTTTCCTTTCTTGTGCAAAAGCTTATAAGTTTAATTAGGTCTTACTTGTTTATTTTTGCTTTTATTTCTGTTGCCTGGGTAGACTGTCCTAGGAGAACATTGCTAAGATTTATGTCAGAAAATGTTTTGCCTATGTTTTCTTCTTGAAGTTTTATAGTGTCTTGTCTTATGTTTAAGTCTTTAAGCCATTTTGAGTTTATTTTTGTGTATGGTGTGAGGGAGTGTTCTAGCTTCATTGATTTACCTGCTGCTGTCCAGTTTTCCCAATATCACTTGCTGAAGAGACTTTCTTTTTTCCATTGGATATTCTTGCTTCCTTTGCCGAAGACTAATTGACCATAAGTGCATGGGTTTACTTCTGGGCTCTCTATTCTGTTTCATTGATCCATGTGTCTGTTTTTGTGCCAGTACCATAGTTGTTTTGATTACTGTAGCTCTGTAGTATTGTCTGGAGTCTGGGAGGGTTATTCCGCCAGCTTTGTTCTTTTTCTTCAGTTTTGCTTTGGCAGATTATAGATTTATAGAGTACAGGAAAAAAAGAAACAGCAGTCTGTTATGATTTATGATAACAATGAGGTCATTAGAAATTACAAATTATTTTATTATTTCATTGCAAATGTAGAATATGCTTATTTGAATAAGATTTGTTATTATACCATTGCATTTAGAGATAATGAAGCTAATAGTTTTAAGGGTTGAATTATATTCTCCATAAAGATATGTTGAAGAGTTAGCCTCCATTACTGCAGAATGTGACCTTATTTGGGAATAGTCATTACAGATGTAATAAAGATGAGTTCATACTTGAGTAGAGTGGTGTCTTCATCCAGAATGACTGATGTTCTTAAAGGAGAGGACATAGAAACATAGGAAGCATACAGTGTGACAACAGAGGTAGAGATTGGAATGATGCAACTTGTAAGCCAAGGGAAGCCAAGGATTAAAAGACATCACCAGAAGCTAGGAAGAGGCAAGAAATGGTCCCCCCCTACACGTTTCAGAAGGAGCGTGGTGCTGCCAATGCCTGAATTTAGACTAATAGCCTCCAGAACTGTGATTGTATACATTTCTCTTGTTTAAGCAACAAAGTTTGTCATACTTTGTATGACAGCCCTAGGAAATATATGCAAACTACCTCTGCTCTCATTTTTTTTTATCATAAAACTTTTCACTCAAAAACTGACACTATAGTCTCTATTTTTTAAATGATCTTTCTTACCCAGTAGAATGTAAACTTCCTGATGGCAAGAACTTTGTTCTTTGTTTTATTCACAACACTTAGAACAGTGCCTGGCAGTTGAATGTTTATTAGTAATGATAGGTTTATTTATTATACAATAGTAAGAAACACCCTCATATCAGTGATTTATGAAAAGTTTATTTTAGTGTATGTTACATATCCTATATAGGGGCTCCTTCCCTCACTGCAGTCTGTCAGAGATCCAGGCTGCTGGAGAGTCCATTTCATACATGTCTCCATGATCATGGAGAAAGGAGAAAGGGAACAGTGGAAAGCATGACTTGACTCTCAGAGTTTTTTATATTTTGTCTTAGCTGGGGTCTGTACAGGAAACAGATGGTAAATAATGAAGAATAACTTGAGGAATGTTCAAATACAAAGGAAGGAGCCTAAGGCAATTAGTGCAATACATTTGGAATGGGAGCTGGATGAGGGAAGAAGAGGTCAGCAAACCTGGAAAGAGAGGGGACTGCAGACGGGGCCCCTGGAGAATGACAGTGACCTCCGTGGGGAGACCTAGCTAAGGAGACCCCATGGGGATAAACAGCAGGATTACAGTATGACCTGTCTCTCCTCTTTTCTTCCTACCTCCTGCCAAGGTTCCTTACAGGCCAAACCTAACCTGAAATCAGAGGGTGAGGGAGCCTTCTCATGTAGTCCTTATCAGGCAGGTCCCAAATCCAAGCAAGGTCAGGACTTACAGACAGTCAGTTGCAGGTGCAGTAGAAGATACTTGGCCCATTAAGTTATTTCCATTTTTTGCAATTAAAAGTAATACTTTAAGGAGCAATCTTATACATCAATCCTTATCTACAGATCAAATTATTTATTTAGGATATGGTCCTAAAATAAGCTTATTCAATTTTAACTTAGCTAGTAGATACTTTATAAATCCTAGTTGGTTGTTCAAGTAACAAGTCTTAGTGATTTGTCTTTGTGATTCATAATTCCCCTTAACACACAGACCTTTGTTCAATGTTTTTCTCGTGAAAAGTAAAAGGTCCCATTTTACAAAGATGACTATGTTACATAGTGTCAAGATTCAGTTCATTGTGTAGAAGACAATTATTGAGGGTGATTTCAAGAAATAAAGTGTCTTAAATTAAGCTTTGAGTTACCAAGGACCAGCAGTACATTAAATAGAAAATAGTTTTAATCTATTTAAGTTATTTCGATCTCTTTATTTATCATCTGTTTTGAAAATACTTTTAAAAATCTAACTTTAGATTGGTTTGCAATAAGCTTTCAACATAGAGACCCTGACACTATTTCTAGTTATATCTATGAAACTGGATTTTTACATTGTCTCTATTATTAGGTTAGTAAGAGTGAAGTATTGGCTATACTGATTTATTTATTTGGTAGCTATTAAGAGTATCATTATTTAGCCAATGAATACACTATTATGCTTGATGTGATAAATTAAAATTAGAAAGGACACGATCTCTGTCCTCGGGATCACACACTTGTTGGCCACCAGATTGTAAAGATAACTGTAATACACAGCAGGATGAAATAAACACTATACTACTTGTCAGTGTTAAGAGATAATTTTAAGTATTTGGGAGGAAAGAAGAGAATTATTGAATTCTACATTGGGAAATAAGAAGTGTGTTCACAGAGAAAATGACATTTCATTTGAATATTAATGAACAAGTAGGATTTTACAGTTGAGAAAAGAAGAAAGGACATCATAGTCTCAGGGATTAATATAAGCAGAAGTACAAAGCTGGAAATAGTACTCTCAGGGAAAGAAATAATAGTACCTTTTGAAGTGCAAATATTTTAAATTTTGATGAAGTTCAATAGCAAAGGAAGATGGCTGAAGAGGAGGCGTAATGGCTCCTTCATTTTTGTTTTAATTGATGTATTTTTAAAATTTGAATAGAGAGTTCAGCACAGGGGAGGGAGAAATAGAAGCCTGCTGAGGCAGGCGAGGCAAGACAGAAAAGAAAATCCTTATAACATCTTCATAAGTACTAACCAAAGTGGACTGAACAAAGGAATATACAGAAAAATCTATGGAATAAAGTATGTTTGCCACAAAGGTTTGCAATGGCCTTACCTCTTAATAGGGTCTACTCTTGGCATTGTGTTAGAGAAAGGATAAAGATGCAAGGAAGCAGATGTGAGTGCTGGAAGGGAGGTACCCCTCTCTGACCACAAGAACAGATAAGCCAAGATAGGAAAGTTGATAAATGAAGAGGAGTATCTGCCAAAACTGTCCACTCAGACTATGATTATTACTCTCATCTTCTCCCTTGTACACTTAAACACTAAATGACATTGCAAAAAACCCATTTTGTAGTTCAAGTTATTAGGGAAGAGCTCCTAAACTTCTCAAGTAAACCAGCCTGCAGGGATCAGGAAGGAGACTTATTTATTATTCATTAAAATGGGGAGACCAAATGCAGGGCTCGTTCATTTCATTAGCTATAAGGCATCATATACTTCATCATCTATCTGAATACTGCCTAATAGAGGTATCAGTCATGCTCAGATAAAATGGTCTTAAGTCAAAGATGAAATGAGAGCAAAGACACAATACAGAACCTATTCAAAAATGGAAGAGAAATGTAGTATGTAAAAATGATTACAAAAACAAAAAACCAAACCAAAACAAAAAAACCATGAAGAGATCACTTTAGATGATGATCTACTTTAGAAAACAGAAAAAAGAAAAAAATTCTCCTGCTTTGATCCATAAGAGAATTTTTAGATTTCATCATCTGTATGAACTAAGAAGTCAAAAGAGACACTACAGTAAAACAGAATGAGAGTAAAGGGAAGTTACTAGAATTGAAACAAGGCGAATGTATAACTGCTTCAAAAGTATTCCTTTGTGGTTTATGACGAACATGAGTGCGTGCTGCCCATATCCGCTTCCAGGAACGATTTGATGCTTAACCCTGCTTGCTTCTTCCTTCTCTGGTTGATTCACACCATATCTCAACATTTACAAGCTGAAACAAGGGGCTTAATTTCTCTGTACTTTATCCCCCTCATCGATATACTGGGATAATAATAATACTTCAGTGTGGTGATGATGATTAAATAAGCTATTTGAAAAGTATTAAG
Organism: Camelus ferus; assembly: GCF_009834535.1. NCBI lineage: Eukaryota > Metazoa > Chordata > Mammalia > Artiodactyla > Camelidae > Camelus > Camelus ferus. The sequence continues at coordinate 35,308,408 of NC_045701.1, read as the reverse complement.
AGCCCCAGTTCATTTTATTCCTTCCTCTCTCGTATCAGTTTACATCCTCCTCTCAATTTACCTGTATTTTCCAGGTTAGATTTTATGGAACATCATTTCCATAAGCTTTATCATTATAACTGTGTATCTATATTCCAAATATAAGTGAAATAAAATATATACTTTGTCTGGATATCTGAACTCTGCTGGAAAATAATATTAATACCATAGTGTTATTCTGTGCTATAGTCTATGTCTATATTCTGCCGATTCTCACTTCACTACTTCAACAGATTCCTAAATCCTCATCTATCTCTGTCCTCTACCAAATTCATTCTTAATACTTCAGCTTGATGATACGATTAAAAGAATCTGATTATCCCTCAATTATAACTGTTTCTCATTGTTTACAGATTAAAATTTAAGCTGGTCTACAAGACCCCAAATGCCGTATTTTTCCTAGCTTTCTGTTTGTGACAATCCCATTCAATCTCTATAGTCTAGCTACATTAGCCTCATAGTAGAATTTTCAATGTGCAATAACAATCCTTCCCATCTCAGGGCCTTTGATTCAATTTCTCACTGTGTGCAACCCTCTTTCCTTTTTACTATTCTGCTTAGCAAATTTCTGTTAATTTTCTTCATATAGCAACTGGAAAATATAAGATTCTTCTCACATACACTTTAAAAGTCCATGTACTTTTTCTTCAGCGTTTTTAATTATATATGTATTTGCATAATTATTTGAATAGTATCAATTTGCTCTGTTATAATACAAGCTACACTAGAGCATCTATTCTGCAGTAAAATATTATTTAAAGTCATAATTGAAAAAGCTTAAGAAAAATCACAGAAAATTATTGTAAATTTCCATCAGAATTAAAGGGATTCAGTGAGAAAATGGTCATTAAGGAGAAGACAACTAAGATTCAGTGTAGTATAAACACTAATTATTAGTGTTCCTGAAGGAAAATTAGTGTTCCTGAAGGAAATAGGAAAACATTGGTACAGGAAAAAACTTCCAAAAATTTAAAGAAATGTTCTTGAAATACTAAAAATGCCTAAAATTTAGGTATAAATTATTCAATATACAAAAAAAATGACAAAGCATAATGATTAAGACATTTCCTGATGAATGTACTGACCTACATGGATTAAAAAATGAATTCTATAGGGAATTATCCTGTCTGTGGAATTTGCCTCTAAAGAAAGAAAACAAGAAGGATTATCTATGTATTTTTATGGAAAATAATATCCCTCATATTACATCACTGAAACATAAGAAATACATTCTCAAATACTCAGGAATTATGAAAGCATAGCATGCGTATACTTTTTGAAAAAAATTTATTTTGAGCACATAATCCAGCCAACTGAGTGTTTAATTAAAATTAAATTACAATACAGTAGTTGTGTAATTAAAAAACCCAATGCTATGCACTAAATTTTTTTAACTTCCTATAATAATGCGTAATTCTCTTTAATATGAGTTATGTGTTTTTTTATCATATGTGATCAAGCTATAGTGTGTCTGCAGAATTTTTCCTAAGGATGTATTTTACATTAAGTTGAACCACATGAAACTGTAATTTTTGTAGATCAAAAATGGTTGAATGTAAGTGATTTCATGAGGTTCATTCTCATAGAATTTTTAGTTTCAATGATGTTAAAATAATTTTAGGCATCTTTTTCTCTGATGATTTAGGTCAGATGTTTAAAGTTTATCTTTGCATGTCTATTCATATGCTACCAACTTTCTCTGAAATCCATGAATTTTTCTTAATTAGATTTCCTAGTAAGCTCCTTTATTTCATATTTAAAAAAACCAAAAAACAAAAACCAATCTTGCCAGAACAGAATAATTAGGTTAACCTTTCTTTGCTCCAAAGTTCACTTGTAAAAGTCATTGTGATTTATAGTAACATAAGTGTACCCTCTCAATGTTTAACAATTATATCTATTTTTGTTCCTATCTTCACTTTGAACTAAAATTTAACCATTTTCATTATGTCCTAGAAAAGACTTACTGTATGCAATAAATAATTTCCAAAGCTAATAATTCAATCACTTGAAAGTAAACATTTTCAATATTAACACTTCATAATTTACTGTTTTGTTTACAAATCTTCATGAGAGAAAAGCCATAGCTTGTTTAATCTCAACATCCTGCTATTATTAACAAGAGATCCTTTTTGGCTGAGGAATTCTGGGAATATGGGAACCTGACTACACCTTCCTTACCCTCCAATCTCAACTATAATTTACTTGCCTTTGCTGAACGAGGATCCTGCTAAACCTGGAAAACAACTTGGAGTGGCAATCCTCTGTTAATATTCAAAGGGCTCCCTCAACAGTCTTGGGGGAAAAAAAATCAGTAGAAAGGGCAGAGTCCAGGCAATAGGTCCCAGGAAGAGCTTAGCTGTCAAAGGTCTGAGTACTCAAGTCTAAAAAGAACTTCAACTGGAACAAGTATGCTGATGTCCTTGACACTGAAAAACGTCAGGAAAAAGTCATTAGCTTTTTTACCTTTCACTAGATGGGAGATTCCACTCTTACTGATACTCAAAACACAGGTCTAAAATTCAAGGAGTCATAAAACAAACAAACAAACAAAAACCTAAAAAAATTTCATTGAACTTATTTGCAAAAATACAAGTTACAACAATTAAGAAATGAGAAAACAAAAGAGTTAAGAAATGAGAAAATGAGAGAAGTAATTCACTCCAACAGTACCATACCTGTCATAGGAGAGAGAGAAAAAAAGATATATTACGCTAATTTAAAACTGAGAAACCTTATTATTTAAGTACTTGAAGGAAGATTTCAGCCAAAATAATAAACTGAAACAGAGAACTCAATATGGGGCAAGATGAACAGCAGACGAAATAGTGGTAAGAAGTGAACCTTGATATTTAGGGATTTAATGGCTAAAGACAGCCTCTTTAGGACTATGTGATATCAATATCAAAGGAAGTTTCCTGAATCAGAAGAGTCATAGAATAAGAAAATTTCTATTAGATACTAATGATTAGGAAAAAAAAAAGCTAGGAAATGAAGGCTGAGAGGGAGGATGTAAGTATATTCTAAAGTATCATGGAAAAATGTGACAAAAACTCACAGATGGGAGGAAAGTTAGATTATTATAAAGATCCTTCTTTTGAAGGGGAGGTAAATTAAAGTGGCATGGTTGGGGAAAATATATCTCAGTGATGAAGAACAGTTATCCTCTTAAAAATTAAATATTAGTCATTCATACCTGATTAGGAGAATAGATTTAAAAAAAAGGTCATTATTTAAAGAAACAGGAAATTGGAGTAGACAGAACTAACAATAAATGTTTAAAAGTCCCTGATCTCAAGGAGTTTACATTTAGTGGGAGGAGATAAAAATAAATTCATTTTTAGGAGGTGATATTTCTATGAAGAAAAATGAAACAAGTGTCAGTGATGGAGAATGATGGATGATTAACGAAATGTTTCTTACAGTGTGTAAGTGCTCTAATTTGGAAACATGCTTGACTTAGTTGGAAGACAGAAAGGTGCCATGGTACCTAAATATGATGGAGATTCAGAAATAGGAGTTTGGAGAAACAGAGAGGGCCAACCTCATGGAGGGCCTTACATGCCATGCTGAAGAATAAATTGTATTCTAAGTGAGATGGGAGCCACCGGAAGTTTATAAACAGAGAGATGAGATACTTTACCTTATGTTTCAATACAATTACTCACCTACATTAAAAAGAGGATTAGAAGCAAAAGGAAAAAGTCAGGGTGCACTCTTATGTATATGTATATGTATATTTAATTTGGGAAGTTTCCCATGTACAGAAATAAGGTGTTGACAGATTCTGTATATGCCTAATAATGGTCTCTGCCAAAGAATATTTGTTCCCCAGTATCAGTTGCTCAAATTCTTTAGAAATACAGCCCTACATTTTTGGAAGGATACATTCCATTTTGCCTAAAGATTACATTTCCTCCTGTACTTTGCAACTAGACATGGAAAGGTGGCCACACTCAGGCCAGTAGGAGCAAAACGTAGGTGTCATGCTTCTTCATGAAATTCATGTGATATCAGTGCTGGAACTACCACTATGGACCATGAAATGACCCTAGAAATTAAACACATGCACAGCAGAGCACATATAAAAGAAGCTGAAATAACTACCACAACAGAAAACTACACCAGCCCTGGACTACTTACCTCTGGCCTTTTATTTGAGAAAGAGATAAACTTCTCTATCTTCTTTTAATCATAGCTATTTTGGGTTTCTCTCATCATAGCTAAATATAATCCTACCTGATAAAATTTAGCAAAGACATTAAAGCATCTGCCTGACACCTTAGCTAGGGAAAATTTCTCCCAGTACACATGAGCTAAGTACACGAAGCTCCTATTACAAATATTTTGGTCAAAAATTTTTGTGAGCAATCATAACAGCAAAAATGTGTTCATAACTACAAATGGACATTTTGAAAAGGAGAATTTCCATTTGTTAGTAAGTTTGAGCAAATGAAATTGACTACCAAGATTCCAATACCAATCTCACAAAAGGATTTATAATCTTCCACCTACCAATCAATTCTAGCCACTAGCTAACCGGATTTTCTTCTCAGGGACACTAGGACAAAGGGGAATGTACATTTTTACTATAATTAGCATATAATTGATAGCCAGTAAATGTTCTAAGCATCAGGCCACTGATTCCAGTTTATTTTTAAGCATTCAGATAGTGTGAACCTTTGATTTCCATGGAAACATAACAAAAAGGGAATTAGAAAACACTAGCTTATTTCATTTCATTTTGACTAATTACTTAAATTTTATGATTTAGATATAGGGTTTGTGAGCCAGTGCTTAATTTTATGGCTGTCACAAAACTTATGGTTTTTAAATACAGGCAGAACGTTTCCAAAAATGTATAAATAACCAAATATTCTCAAAGACAGTCTTGTGATACTCCTGAGCATGAACTTCGTATTTTTAAATTATAAAGTACATGTTTATTAAGAAATATTTGGAAAATATAACATATTATAAAATCATCCTCAAAAAATCATATGGCCAGGTATACGTATCCAATTACTTTTATCTTCTTAGCTAAATAGCAATTTTTCATTTTGCCATTTTATAAATATCTTTCACTCATTTGAAATAATTTACTCATAGAATAATTTGACATTGTTATTCTTTACTTTTGAATGGCTGTAAGATACTTAGTTTTGTATTTATTTATAAATTTACATATTAAAATTAGAAAAAATACATATAATTAAAAATGTTAGTTGATTCTAGTAAAAATATCCAGGATGCATACAAAACTCTGGAAAATTTGTTTAAATAGCTATCACTCCTTTGTCTGGTTTAGTTTTGCTGAACTACAGCAAAACTCTTCTCTGGTATAGTAAAAGAAACTTTAGAGAAGGAAATTGTTCCTATCCTGCCAAAGAAAACAGCTCATTGACATAAAAAACTTTAACATATAAGAGCAAAGTAAGACGTATCCTTGTAAAGTCACTAACTTCAGGAAAAAAAGAACAAGAAAAATCTACAAAGGTCTAGGCAGAAAAATAGGCTGCCCACAAAGCAAACAAATAACTGGAATTATTTTACAGTTTTCAACATCTACTCAACAACACCAGAAGCCAGAAGCCAATAAATCAACTTTGACAAGTAAGTACAGGGGAAAAGACCCATGCCGATGACCCTTTACCCAATTAAGTTTATTTTTATATGAAAAGGAAATGGAAAATAAGTTTAAACTATTTAATGATTCAATAATATAATCATACACACTTACAGAAGAATTTATTTGAAGATATAATTTTGTCAAATGAAAAGATAAATGAATTAACTTACAAATGGGGAAGCCATTTCAAGAAAATTATGATATTTAATTGTCTAAAAACAGAGTATATCTAAAAGACTGCTAACAGATCAAGATTCCTTGTTATATGTAATTGTCAACATTGTTTTCCCATAATATAAAAATAATAAATATAAAAATACATTGATTCCCAAATCATTTAAGTGTATGGTGAGGTATCAGAAATTAGAAAAAAATAAGTTAATTCCTTCAACTTTGGTCTCAAGATTAAAAATCTTGGCTAGAACATCTGATTAGCTCATCCATGTCCTGCAGTCTCCATGCTTCTAACCTTTCTCTTTTCCCTGTAGTTATATTGAGATTTAATTGACATATTACATTGTGTAAGTTTAAGCGATACAACATGATGATTTTATACATGTATATATTATTAAACTATTACCACAACAAGGTGAGTTAACATATCCATCACCTCACAATATCACATAATTATGATATTTTTTCCTGTGATGATAACATTTAAGATCTTCTCTCTTAGTAACTTTAGAGTATATTATATAGTAATCAGTTTCTAATCTTCTAACACTCATTATAGCCAATCCCAGCTGCTCCTCTTTCCAGTCCAATAACAGGCTGAAGTCAGATTAAGATTTTGAAAGCCTAAATTAGATAATGGAACACCTTACATTGAAATCATCCAAGGGCTTCTAATTTCACACAGAATAAAATTCAAACTCATAACCAGAGATTATGAATATCTATGATCTTGCACCCGTCCATCTTACCAACCTCAGATCACACCACTCTCTTTTGTTCAAAGAGCTCCAGTCACATTTCGTGGACGGCATTTTCCACCTCAAGGCTCTTCACTTAAAGATCCACTAGCTTAGAAGTCTTTTCTCATAGACTCTTTGATTTCTTCTCATCCTTCAACTCCCAGCTAGAGTTTCACCTGCTCAGAGAGGCTCTACCTGATCACAAAATTTAAAACACTTTCTCAGCATTTCATTCTGTGGAAGTACCCCATCTACTTTAATCATAACACTAATGCTTGCAGTCTTTTAGTTTTTTTGGTTTTTTAATAAAATTACAATTCTTTCATTTTATTACTATTCAGGCTTTTTTAAAATTGCAAATGCTCACATATATGTGGAAGTCAGATATTTGGTTGTAAGATATACCAGATACATCACTTCCTGCAATATGGAGAATGATTTAGAGACAAATAATATAAAAGACAGCAAAATGTATAACTAATAAATCCTGTTCAAGGTGACGAATGCGATATTAAAGGTACATTAATATTGCTATGGAAGCATTGAAAGTCTTTCATTTGAGAGTAGTTTACTGATCTGGACATTTAGTGTTTTAGCAGTAGTACCATTTCGGCATTCATCTTTCCTGCTCATCTCACTGAAAGATTTTACTTTGAAATCACATTTGAGATTATAAATCTTTGAATAATACTTTTAAACAGTACCTTCATCTTCAATGCAAAAAAAACTTACTGATCATTATATCTCTAACTATATTCTGCATTCAAAATTAAATATATAAATATTGTAAAATATATTGAAATTATGAAAAACAAGTCACTCTGACCTTTGAATAAGTAAAATGCACAGTAACAAATATTTTTTTCCTAATGAGTCTCAGAAATAATCTTGATAATGAGTTATTTTTGATGTCTTTTAAAAGGAATAGATTCAGAACTAATTTTTAGTAATAAAAAGATGTTAATGCATACAAATGTAATAATAGCATTAATATTAATCACTGGTGAGATTATGGTTGTTTTGACTGTTTTTATTATGTTTTGTGTATTTCCAATATTTGTTAGAATTAGCATTTGCTATTTGCATAACAAAGTTTTGGTAATATACTCATTCACGCAAAAATATTTATTGAGAAGCTATATGTATTTGAATTTCTTCTGGGCTCTTAGGTACATTAGTGAATAAAACAGAAAAGATCCTTTGCCCTTGTGGGAGTTTATATTTTAGAAAGTGGAGGGGATCAAAGAGCAATACACATAATAAGTAATTAAATTATAGAATGTATTAAAAAGTTAAAAGTGTTATCAAAAAACAGGAAGAATCAGAGTAACAGAAGGGAGATCAGAAGTGCCTGGGGAAGGGGACGGTTGCATTGGGTAGAATTGTCAAAAGGGGCCCCAATGTGAAGTGACGTTTGAGTAAAGCTGGCTAGGATGAAGATGGAGATGGAGAGAGAACCACGTGTACATCCAGAGGAAGAGAGAACAGCAAGTACCTCTCAGGAGGAGGGAACAACCATATAGTGGCCATGATGTGCCTGCCACATTTGGGGAAGAACAGGGGGCCAGATAGGGGTCTCAGGGGACACTGGAGAAGAGGTGAGAGAATCTAAGTTACCTCAAATGACTAAATGACTTTGTGTCTCTCCCCACTCTGAAATATATCTGAGATGTGTTCATCTATCTGATACATATGTAACAAATCAATCCTCTTAAAGAACTTTCTCTGTCCTAGCTGTTTCCTCATGCCCCAGACCTTAAGTTGTGCCTCTGGTGGTAAAGTGAGCCCTGGCTAAATGAAAAGGTTTCCACATCAAAGAGATGTACATTCATGCCCTGGCCTCACCACTAGGGAAATCCGTTCTTATTCAAGTATTTTCTTTTTCTAAGCCTCCATTTCCTTACATGTAAGATCTAGAAAATCATACCACCTGCTATGTGGCTTGGTTCTAAGGATTAAACTAGATGCTATTTAACACAAAGAATGCACACAGTGTTTAGCTCACAGGAAGAATCCTCGTTTTAGCTCTTTACCATCATTATGATTGTTATTATAATTATTGTGACCCTGTCATCACAACTACTTCATTACGTTCCCTTATTATCTCCCGTTGTTCTCACATACAGGCCACCTGCTACAGATAAACTGGAATAAATGCCAGTTCTATGCTGTTTATATATCCTTTGTTTTCTCTAAATTCTAACTATCTCTGTGCCTAGCAAGGTCCACAGAGCGCATTTGTGTGAATTTTCTGTGTACTTTCTCTCACCTTGAACATCCTATAGTGCTTGATACCTAGACCATTAACTTGGCACTGGTCAATTGCTAGCATCTATTGTTAGTTTTATTTCAGAGTTTATAGCCTGCTTCCCCAAACGTCTTTAACCTCCTTAAAGACAGGAAAACTACTTCTAAATAGTTATTATAAAAATGTCTTATATATGGTAGGCACTCCATCAATTTTGTTGATTTAGTGTTTGAGGAAAAGATAATACATCCCTTTTATTACAAAATAGAGTGGGTTTTGCAGTTGTGGCTGGGTCACTTTGTTAATAAAAGAACTACTGGCAGGATGTTTAAATTATGGTTCTGCTTCTAACGTATACTGCAAAATGAAGTACTACAGTTTTGTGCATTACTTCTTCATCTGGCCTGGAGAGAGACGTGGTAGTGAAGCAATTGTGGGGGGGAGGTGGATATAAAACTTTTAAAAACCTGCTGGAAAACCGTAGAAAACAAAGTGGGAACCAAGACTGGAATGGCAGGAACATAGGTCTAGTTGCCAGAACTACTGTAAAGTAATAAAAGTCTTTCCACCACCCTCATTTAGATCACTAACACCGGCCCCAGCTGCCTAAGTAGCTCCAGGTTAATGACTGGCCTACCCGAAACCGAGCTGCTGCCCTGATTACACTATTTACCTCTGTTGGCTTCACTATAGGTTTGCCAATGCATGTCAATCTCTATACTAATGGTCTAAATGAAAAGACTGACTGAAAGGTCATGCATTTCTCCCATATACATACTTATAATTCATCTGGACGTGAAGAGTGAAAACATAAATTCAGGTGCCAGGATTGGTTTTGCCTGGTCTTAGATTTGAAATGCAAAGTAGAGGAATTCAATCTTTAATAAAAACAAGGTAGAAAGTTTGAGGACTCTAACACAGTATTAGAATATTCTCAGGAGGTCCTAATTATAAAATTGTTTATTAAAACAATTTTAAAAGGAGAAGAGATTTCATTTCCAAGTTTCTGATAAATAACGAAAATGATAAGCTACCATGGGCATTTAATTATTTTAAAAGCTGTACATTTTACAATATTATTTTGCCAAATGATAGTTTACAAACATGTGTCAATTAGTCTTATTTTTAAATGGAGGTCAAACTTTTCTAATGCATCATTATTGTGGGACCAATTAAAAATGAATGTAAACATGAAATGTGGCCATATTTTGTAAACTAATGATACAATAAATCATTCAGAAAACTGACAAATAATTGTAGCAGAAAAAACGCTGATGAAGACTTTCATTCATTTTCTCCCCAGAGAGAATTAACAAACAATGTACTGAATGGCTGATGGGGGATCAGTTAGGTGTTCCTTCCGATAGCAACTGCATTTGAAACATCAATTGTGCCCTGCTGGGTGATTTAGTTAGAAGACATTGGCTCTGGTGTTTTAGAACCTGGGATGAAATCCCAGCTTCACCACTTGTCACCTTCATAAACAATCAAGAGATGGGACCACTTCATGTCTCAATGAAACAGAGATGATGACAGTGGTTAAGTAATCGTGGTTTGTTGTGAGTATGTATAAGGTAGTCTATTTAAACTTTATTCGTAGCTGCTTAATAGCAACAATTATTGTGATGATTAGATAAACATGTGAATTGTGGTGCCTAGCAGAGTTTCACCCATTTATATTTAGGTCTTAATGATTTCATATACCTCACAGATTCTTGGAAATCAAATTAAGACAAAATGCTCTGAACAGCAGGCACATTAAAGATGTGATCAACTTATAAACTAAACACAAAGCAAGAATTGTAAGATTCAGCAAAATTGGAGAGACTCACAGGAATCTTTACATAAATTCCAAAATGTACTGTTCAGAATAATTTTTTTTAAGTGAGAAATAAACAATAAAGCCTTTAATTAATCTGTCCCATAAGATAGCATCTTGGCTTAAGGAATCAGAATTTCAATCGATTTTTGCCCATGACAAGGAAGGAACCACACTTCATCATTTTAACCTTTCTATTTTTACAAGATGATAATTTATTTTTCCTCCAGGCAAATGGGTTTTAAACTAATTCTAGAATAGATAGTTATAGAAAATTTAGTAATATACCAGTCCTTTCTAAGTGATGCACTGCATTATGTAGATGTGTTTGTAAAACGCATGGATGGTCTATTTAACTTTTCAAATATACTGGTAAAGAAAAATTTATTGGTTTAATGCATGTACATTTTATTATAGCATATGAAATTGACTAAAAACTTGAAGGTGAGGCATGGTAAAAGTATCAGCAGAACTGTATGATGGAAATCATATAAGATGGAAGAGGAATAAAATTTTATTTCCTATTGCTCTTGTGGAGAAAAATTGGAGAGAAGAATGTAAGAAAGACTGGAATTAGTGTGCTAAGTACTCCAAGTAACAGTATGAGTTAAATATACTCCATTGTGGGAATGGAGAAACTCTGAAATACAACTAAGATGTTGGTAGAAAATTATCTTGTGGACAGTGGCACCGATGAAATTGGAAGTGAAAAATGTTTGAGTGATTATAGCTATGTAAGAAATAACTTGCCCTTGTTTTAAATTTTATTTCATTTCAGAATGAGTCACGCATAAAATCTGAATGACACATGAAACAAAGTTTCCAAATTAAGAAATGTGTTTAATCAAATACTAGTACCTCTTTTGATATAAAATTGTATGTGTATTTTAAACCCTCAAATACATATGATGATTTGAATAAAACAAATACTAAGTTAGGTGAGGTGGGAGGGATGACCCCATTTTGAGCAAGAAATATCAAATTAAAATAGTTTTTTCTCCACCAGAAAGGTGCAGGATTAAACAAATGCAGAAGGAGAATACTTAGAAGTGAACTCTTTGATCATAACCTGTGAAAGGATGGATTTGGTCGGAGTAAAGGCAACAACAGTAATAACTACAACAGTACAAGAGTCACATCTCAAAGGTGAATTAGCAATTGGAACTCCCTGGACACCGAAGCAGAAGAACAATGCCCACGATGTGAGAAGTAATTCTCCCGGCATAATCACCGTGCTGTGTACAGGCTTGGACTCACTAAGTTAAAAAGACCTTGGAAAACTTGAAGACGGTTTAAGGACAAGCAATAAACATGATTAATAGCTTGGAAAATAGAATCTCAGAGGAAAGGTTAAGGGAACTAATATTATTTAAGTTAGAAAACAGGCTGGGGGAAACAAGTTGGTTTTCAATTACATGAAGGATTATTACCTAGGAGGTGCTGATCAGTACTCCGATGCCACAGAGGGCAGAACAAGAATAAGTGAGCTTGAAACGTTGTACAAAGCATTTAGGTTGGCTAAAAGAAAGAACTTCCATCAGGACTGCAAGCCATTAAAACAGAAAGCACTAAATTTCCTTCTGTATAGACCTTTCAAAATGCACTTGAAACTCATTTGTCTAGGGAAGTTTACACGAAGGCCAGCCTAACAAGTGGGGAGCAAAGAGAAACACATGAAGTCTTTGCAAGGACTATTTTCCCCAAGTTATCCCCCCTGCCCCTTCCCCCTCTGAATTATGAACGTTTTCCATTTGTGTCTGAATTGTGAATCTGTGTTACAGATTTGGTAAAGTACATGACAAGGAAAAGAGTGTTCGCAGATCAAATTCTTTGAAATGCAGCTTTTAAGTATGCACATACCCTTGTTTAATATAGCAACCTTAAGTAGCACTGCAACTCTAAAACTTCTTGTAGCTGTTCAAGCAATTTAAGCTTGTTTACTAATTCAAGTTCATGAAACTACTGGCAACTAATTGCATTTTTGTTTCTTGGTCTCTCAACTCCTTTGCAATACCTTTCTTGTTGGTTCTTTTAGAAATGAATCAAACCAATTGAATATTCTTTCATAAGGTAATAAAAATAATACATTTTCTTCCAAGAGATTTTATTTACTTAGAAAAATAGGCTATTCTCTGAACACCTGCACACTTAATTCTCTTAGAGTTAAATTATACAAAAATTCCATACCACTGATTTCTGAGGCTTGTGCTAACAAAGATAAATGAAAGCAGGGATTTCAATAAAATTTTGCAAACAATTCTGTTAGAGCTTGTCAAATACACACAAGATATGAGTTTTAACTCCTTTCATTTATGTGTCAATGTTACAAAAATCACTAAATGAAAGTATGGACTACTGCATATAGTCTGAACACAAAGGGATAAAAATGAAAACCCTAGCTGGAAGCTTTTAACTACTTCTTTGGTGATGATTTTTATTTTCCCTTGTAAACAATTTCATTTTCTTTACAATATATTATAAATAGACTAATATTTCTATCAAATACAAAGAGTCAGTATAAATTGTATTGTGAAAAGTACTTTCTTAATTTAAAAGAACACCTATTTCTTTATGTTTGAAAAGTGCTTTGAAGCCATTAATAATTAATTCTTTAGAATGTCAATAAGAATGGGGGCAAGTGATAGATATCATTTCCTCCTCTAAGCTGAGAAAGGGATTACCGTGAACAAATGAATTACCAAATTTACGTAACAAGTTATTGAAAAGACGAAATTGTAACTTTGAGATCTTGACTCAAGACTTTTGTGTTTTGATTGTACAAAAAGATTCAGAAAAGTTGACACAAACAAGCAGGGAACAGGGTAAAACCTGTACTAGAAAGCCAACCAAATGGGAGTTAATCTTCTACCATATCTAATCGCTAGCTTGTGTTAAAAGTTTCCGTTTAGGAGAGAGTATTTTCACAACGTGATAGTGCTCTCTGTGCAGAACAAGGTCAACCAGCAAAGCCTCTTCCCCTGGTAACTAAGGTAACATATATGATGAATAGAAAGATAACCTTGAATGAATGAATATTCATGAATGCTGTGCCACTGAAAAAAGGTGGCAATGCTTATCAGAATTTTATATTTGTCCTATTTGTGCAATTCATCTGAAAAGAAATGACTTTTTCACTATGTTAGCTCCAATCTAGTTTTTTGGACTTTGGCATTTCCCTTCAAACAAATCTAATAGGAAACCTACTCACAAGTTTAGAATTTCCTACATCTGTAATTCCTACGCCCCACACAGAAGATCATCAGCTTCTGCTTAGCATCTACACAAACTTAGAATGAGTGATACTCATTGGAAATCAGATGGGGATACTCAGTCACAACCATTTGGTATCCAGATGCCTCCTGCAGTGTATTCATTAACTCTGCCTTCCAACCTTCACCCCATGTTATTATTCTGTTAATATGCTCAGTACTCCAGCATTCTCCTAGAATTTGGGCATGACAATGACTTGGATATCCACAAACTAGAGAACAATCATCACAATATTTTCCACATCTGCTCCTTGTAATACCACATAAAGTATTCCATCATATTTGGAATGACATTTTTGGAAAGACTAATAATTCTTCCTGAAACACTTATGATAATTCTTTCTACCTGAAACTAAATATGATCCATGTTAGCATGACACAAATAATGCAGTTATATTTGCCATTTAGAACAAGGAATAGAAGTCTACCATTTTGTCACATATGATAGAGTTTTGATATTTGTAGTTGTTTTTCTTGGCAATGAAAACCTACATTCTTTTTTTTTTTTCGGCTTTTTTTAGAGGATAGATACTATTTTCTGTGAAACATTTGAGCTGTCACATGAACAGTTCTCTTAACGTCAATGGGAATCAAAGATCCTGAGGTTTTTGAAGATGGATTTTTTTTGCCATCTATGAGGCCACAGAAAGTCTATGTTTACTGAGAGGAGAAGAATGTCACTTTACTGGAAAGGTCTGAACTAAACTTCACTTTGAACACCTTTTAGACACTATGTATTGGGCTTCCTGGCAATATGCCTTGAGGTTCACATGCAACTAATTATTAAATCTTCTCCCAGTAACCTAGGAAATAAATGTCTTCTTATGTCCAGCTTCTTGTTTCTCATGTGGTAATACCCATAAATTGCTAACTTCCCAAGAATGCGCTACAGAGTCCAAAAAGTATGTGTAGCATATTAACATCATCAGATTGTTACATAACAACAAAAAAATCAGAACTTCTTGGTTTTTATCTCAAAGCACCATATAAAAAGATGCTCAAATTCTTTACTCAAAGGAATTCAGTTTCATCACCAAATTTTGATATTTGTAGTTGGGCTGAGACAAAAAGAATCATTTCCCTTAGTGCTACGATTCTAGGTTCCTAAGAGTTCTTTCCTATTTTGACATAATATAGAAGATATAGTGAATTGGACTTATGCTTCAAATATGTCAGCAGCAAAATTATTTTAACTATTACTGAACAAAATCATTAGAAGCACATACCTAAATCTTGATTTATAGATAAAAGGCCAGTAAGTAAAGTACTTTGCATCAATAACCAAAATTCCTGTTGCATGATAAGTATTCTTAGAGTTCTTAGAGTCTTAGAGTTCCCTATAAGAAACAAGCAGAAAAGGGCAGAGGCCAATGAGAAACACTGTGCAGCTGTCCTACGTCATATCCTGTGGAGAAGAAATCCATGCTCAAATGCATGAAATTCATAGGAATTTGAAAATGCCGGAAAGTTGCCATGCTTTCTTCTGTGTTTCTTTAGTTGTCAAATGGTGGTATCTGCATATAAATTTTCTAACTCTATTAAAAGAAAGCTCATTCAATACTGATCAGGGCAGGCTATGATTTTTCTAAGAAAGCATGCCAAATTTACTGCCAATTGTCAGAAAAATATTCTGGGAAATATCAACCCTCTTCTGTCATAACCACCTTAATTTCAATGTTTTTTTGGGTTTTATTTTTTGGGTTTTTTTTGCTTTGTTTTGTTTCTGTTTTTGTTTTTGTTTTTAGTTTTTTACATTGACAAGCTTTCCCTCTTTGTTACTGAGCCAAGCTTGGGCATAATGTCACATTCTCATTTTTCTCCCCATCTTTCCTCACGTAGCTTAGTGAGCTAGTCCACACAATAAAATGCATATTCGTATGGCTCTCTCATCCTTTATTAAGTTCTGCCTTTGAGAAAGATGCCAGGAATTTGATCCTTTAGACGCACTGACATTAACTCATTTCTATATTAAATACCATATTTATATAGAGCATGATGAAAGAAAAGTCAAAATACCTCACATGTAAACAACACCAAAATTTTCACGTGAACATCTCTTACATTTCAGCTAGTAGTATTGAGGGCCTTCAAACTTTTGACTTTATAGTATTTTATGAGTTCATGTTGCTTGCTAAAATGCTTATTTTAAAGGAAAAGTATTCTGGAGAAAGAATTAGCAGCTAGCACATGAAAGAAGTTTTAAATATTGTCATTTTCTATAAAGAAATTTAAAAATTTGTCATTTTATATCAGTGATATAAATTTTTCCAAAGATAAGCCTCTAACTTTTTCCTTTTCATTTGATATGAGCAGTTCTAGATTTAAGTCATGAGAGACAGAAATTGTATACTTTCATCTTTATGCCCCTCTGCCTATGGTATCATCTAACAGTGTTTGAAGGCTGCTTTACCTGTATTATTTCATGAAATGTTTATAAAAACACTGTCCTTTTCTGCATTATAAAGATGAAGAAAATGGGATAGAGAGATATGAAATAATTTGCTAAACATTACAAATTTTATAAGCAGAACAAAGAGAAATAAAGGCTGTCTAATATGAGAAAGCCCATTTACAATTGCTATGCACTACTGACATTGTGCTATGCACATGCTCTTTACATAGAGTAGAATTACATACACATACACACACACACACACGTGCATGCATGCAAATAGATTTGAAAGGGGCACATACACAGGTCTACTTGCCACCTACTGAATGTTATATTACCTTTAGGAGAGTCTTGCAAAATACAATCCTACCTCAATAATCCAGAAAACATTTTAGCCCTCTTGAGGTTATGATTATACAAAATTACATATACATAGGGTGGAATTCAATTCTCAAAAACTTTAAAACAAGGAATGGACTGCCACAGTGTTTGGGGAGACAACAGAAATTTGTAACATCTTGTTTGGGGGTGAAATCAATCACCAATGTACAGCAAAAATTTTTCTCAATTATGGGCTGTAATTTACAATGTTCTCTAAGCTTCACTTTTCAAATGCTGATCAGGGTTTCTACAAAAACTGTATCACCAGAGATGAAAAAAATATAGCTAGCTAGCTAGCTAGCTAGATTGATAGAGATATATAGATATAGCTGGTCCTCATGCCAGTCTTCATCAAGGAGAGCCATGTAGGGTACAATCATGCAGAATCAGCAAGTACCTGGACTAAAATGGATTCACATCAAATTTGAGAATCATCTCCCTAAGACAGGAAGAGGATTGACAAACAAGGGAGACAAAGCAAAGGAATCATTTTGCAAGGTTCTCCTACAAGTCAATGCCAACACATGAGCCAGTCATGTCTATGTTGTACTGTGTTTTTCCTCATCAGATTATGTTACATCACCACATAATTATGGTGAGGAAGATGAACACTTTACATTTGAATAAAGCTATATAATAAAATGGATTGAAATATTATTTGTAGGGATAAACAAGAGGAAGCAAATGATGATATTTAGGCAGTGACAAATTTAGAAATGAGTAGGCTCTAAGAGGATTAAAATCCATAGAGAAACATAATGAATGGTTATAAAATTGTGAAAATAGAGCACTGAGGAAAAAGTAGAATCTGAGGCAACTGCCTGGGAACTGTTACTTCAAACTTCAAGATGGAAAGACAGTTACATGACTTTCTGTAAATTAAAAAAATCAGTACACATTTGCTGAAGAAAAAGAAAGAAACTGGATCAAATATTATTTTGTTGATAATGGAACAGAGACAAATACACTCAATTATCAAAAATCAGAAGTTTCTCTACAACACATAATTATTGTATCTGTGTCAGAGGAAAAAAGAGAAAGCAACTATAATTTAAGGAATACATCATTTTTTTCAAGTCTGGTGGGAACTATTGTACCAAAATTAGGTGACTTTTCGTGTGCAGCATTTTTATTTGTAAATATTATATTTGGCAAAATAGTGCAAACATGTTTATGTGAATAATGGATTTGAATAAGTTATGATAGGATTCACTTGATAAATACGTTTTATGTTTACTTTATGTGAAGAAATAGACTAGAATAAATGTATGGGGTATAGAGAAATAACTGAGATGTAATCATCTCTTCTTTTTAGTACAAACAAAAAATAGAAGAAAGACATGAAAATGAAGTAGTAAATAGACGTGTTGAAAGAAGAAGTTAAAATCTCTACTGAGTAGCTTACTATTGAGACTTCATAGAGTAGGAGTTTCAATGGACCCACAGAAAGAGAGGGATATTTAAGATTAAAGAAGCAGCGGGAAGAGTTCAAGGAGATGTGAAATATACTTCATTTTCAGAAATGAAAGAGTAAGTTGCAATGATGTGTTCAAGTTAATTATTACCTTGAGAAAACTTAAGATCAGTGACCATATAAGACTTATACACAACTTTAGTTGAAAAATCAATGGCAGAATTGCCTAAAGACAGACTTTTAGTTATATATCCTCAAGTTATCTAAGAAACTCTAGATTGCTCAAATTACCAGTTAAAATGGACACCAATGTCACAAGTGTTGAACATTGTTAATTGAAAAAGCTAAACTCTTGCAAGAGTTCTATTTAATTGTGATAAATAAGATAGAGAGATCAGTAGTTAGATGGATGGATGGATAGATAGACAGATAGGTAGGTGGATGGCTGACTGGCTGGCTGGCTAGAAGGAAAGACAGATAGGTGTAGAGAGAGAGAGAAAGAGAGATTTGTACACAATTCTTCAATATTTGTGGAATAAGTATTTGGAGCAACACTGAGTGAGAAGAAAAACAGAGTTTATTTTTTCCAATACATGCTTCCAAGCCTTCTCTCTGGATCTCTTACATGTGAGGAAGTGAAAAGAAAGTGGGAGAGAAGTGAGGAGAGAGCTTAGGAGCTGAAGATTATATTTGTAAAGCTTATTAGCAGCTCAAAAAGTATTTCTGCAAATCTGAAGCTACAAAACCATTCAAAAAGAAGAATGTTTTTTTTCTCTATCTGCTGGTATCTGCTGACATTATGTATAATAAGACACAAGTGATTATTTGCAGAAAATTATAGAAACAAAGAATGCAGACTTTGGAATCAGAGAGCCCTGAATTCAGAATCAGGATCTCTCACTTAATATTTAAGACAGTTAACTAACTTCTTTGGATCTCCAATCCCTCTTCTACTCTTGGAGATACTAATCCCTGACTCAGGCCTTACCTGGAAGATGAAATGAGGCCACCCATGTAAACTGCCAGCATGTTACCAAACACACTGAAAGTCTGATATGGAAAAGTAAGTATGGTGTTTGGAGAGAGAGATCCTTGTTATGTCTCCTTAAAAATCTAACATGTGATTGCTATTATTTTATTAACAACAAGCAACCATGAGTCTTATCTCTTATGAGTTAGAATCCAGAAATGCTCTCTGTAATTGTCTTTTAAGCGGTTTATAAATTTTAATTCAAAATTATATTTTATCATTATAACTTTAAATAAAGTTTGAAATGATTCCAGATAGTATGAAGTCTGCACTACATGAAAAAAAATATACCATTAGAAATGTCATTGTAGAAACAGTATTATTTGAATAGTGAAACTTAGAGATTTATAACATTAGTAGGTATCATGGGGTGATAATGACAAGAATATTAGTTATTTATACGACATTGTGTGACAGAGATGGTTAACTCAATTAGATCTTGGTGGTATTAAAGTCAAGGTCACATATTTAATTTCCACACGGGCTAGTACACTTCTGACTGGGAAAATTCTGTTCTCTACTCACAGACTGCACCCCTAACCCCAATCTGTTATTTCGCAATTATGTGCCATTAATTGATGCAATATCCTACTGGTAGTGGGTCATCTGTGCCGTCTGCATAAATGAAGGACAGCATGTCTATGAGGCAGCCGACAGAGAACAACTTGAGGCCAATAGTACCAGAAAATTCACTAATAACCTGTAGTTTTCTTCGGTGGCAGGGGGAACAGCTCCAAATTTTCCAAGGGAGAATTAACTGCAAACATTATTCAAAAGAGGGTTGGAATCAACTCACAGTCCCTTTCTGTAAAAATGAGTCAAACAGAAGCTTGATAGCCCTAGTATGCTTTTTCATTTTTTGAACTTATATCCAGTACATATTTGTCTGATAGGATGTTGTCTCACGTAATGTGTTTTCTAACAAAGGAGACTTTTATTTTGCTGATATTGTTCATTTTCTAACTCTATGCTTCCTTGTATTAGTTCTAAATTTTACTGGGAATATGTAACATTTCCCAGCGCCACCCATTAATAAATGTAATGCACCACCTCGTGTGATTAACAGGCATACTGTAACATACACAGGGAGTAATTGGATATTCCTCCTCCTTCACTTGAGAGATCTAAGTTCTATACTCTGGCAAAGAACTGAACCAATGCAACATCATAACATAAAGTCTATAAACCAAGACTTATAGTTTAAATAGAGGCAGGCAGACTTCTAAGCCCTGACTTCCATGTCCTCCTCCTCATTTAGGAATTCTCCAAAGCTCCTTAGCAAAACCTTCTTTAAGAGAGTGATTGATGAAAATCTTTAAAATTCTTGTTAATTTATGCTGAAAATGTTTAATCTATGAGAATAAGGATTTGAGGTGCTATCTATCCAAGAGATAGAAGCATCTGTCTCCTATTAATATATTTCAAGTAGCAGTCACCAGATAGAACAAAATTTTGTGTGTATGTGTTGGGGAACATCAGGACACCCTACACAAATATTTCTTCAAAACATCTGTGTTGGAGGCCTTGTATTAGCAATAGACTTAACAGAATATAAAAACTTGAAAGTCCCCATGCTGAAGGATTTGGTATCCTAATGAATCAGAAAATTAAAATGTAAAGAGAGAGAGAGAGAGAGAGAGACTATTTTTGAGATGAGAATCACATTTTTTTTTTTAATTTTCAAATTTAATTTTAACTATTATGAAACTGCCCTGAGCAGGTCCCAAAACACTATGATTTTGATTCCACCGCAATTAACAAATTTCAGAATTTTATAGTTCAGATCCCCTGCCTTATATCTGTCACTTTTTGTGAATACTTTTCTCCTTCTCTTTTCAATCGAGCAAAATTCTACCTCATTATCAGGTTCAACTTCTGCATTATATGTGGCGCCTTTCCCAGATACAAAATGGAGAAATCTCTCACTGTTCTCATTTCTCATGACATCTGGAGTCTATCTCTACTGCTAGACTCATGAGACTCTGTGCTTGCCCCTTCGTGCTTTAGCCTTCTAACCACCTGAGATGGCAATGCCCAAGCTGACTATGGTCCCCACGGACTGAATCATCACAGCCTCCGTCAAACCGGGTCATTAAATGAATGTGTGGAAATTCCAGTCTCTACCTTGGAATCAGCTTGAACTCTTAGGTGAGCTACAGATAATCTATTATGTTGAAACAGTTATACAGTTTTTAATTTATACATTCCTGTAGCCTAGACTTCCATAATCAATACACCCCATAACCATTTTGAATATATCCTATAAATAACTTCTACTTTACCAATACTACTCTTAGAGTGTGTATTAGTCTGGGTTCTCCAGAGAAACAGAGGCAATAGGAGTATAGGTATACAGAGAGATTTATTATAAGGAACTGGTTAATGTGGTTCTGAGCAGTCCCAAGACCTCCAGTCAGCAAACTGACTGGAGACCCAGGGGAACCCATAATATAGTTTCAGTCCAAGTCCTAAGGCAGAAGACGAATGTCCCAAATCAAAAACAGCCAGGCCGAGACAGCAAATTCTCCCTTGCTCTGTCGTGTTCTATTCAGTTCTCCAGTGGGTCAGATGAAGCCCACCCACACCGAGGCGGGCAATCAGCTTTACTCAGTCTACAGAGCCAAATGTTAATCTCACCAAGAAACACTCTCAAAGACACTCCCCAAATACTGTTTAATCAAATTTCTGGGCAGCCCAGGCCCAGTCAAGTTGACACAAAATTAAACATCACAGAGAGTGTTCTCCAAAACTGAGCATAATTCTATGACGCAATCTGACCACAGTAAATAGTAGAATAAGATCATTATCTCCCCTACTTTAAAGATTGTATTTCTACTAATCAAACTAAGTCTATAATTTTCAGAAGCCCATTAACGCATTATGCCTTCTCAGGGCCACACAATTCAGATAATTGATCAACGTATCAGTCACAATCTTATTCTTTTAGTTTTAGAAAGAGTTAAATAAGAACATTATAGAAGGTGAGTAGATACTATACGTTGATTTTAATCCAGATAATTTAATCATAAAGGTGATTTTAGGTATCATTTTGCATGAGAATACAGGACAAAATCCCTTTTTTCTGCTGTAAGATAGTTGTTTATTTTTGGCTAAAATCTAAAATATAGATGGCTACAATAAAGAAAAAACAGCAAAACAAAACATTGCCGATGTTTACATTGTGCAGGCTAAAAAATGCTGTGACCATCAGGTTATAACCTCTGCTCTAAAGTGCCTAGCCACTAAATTTCCAACCTTCCAACAAACATACCAACAAAACAAGTCTTACTTTTCTCAAGAACAAATGGACTATTTAACTATACGGTGTCTCTGGTTCAAGCAGCAAGGCATGAGTGAAAGAACTAAAGTATCATAAATAGAACAGACCAAAGGTAAATTCTCTCACTGCTCTTTGGATGCCTCTCTTGCAGGCCTTTTCAGTATGGCACCTAATCTTTGGATAACACCATTATTTTTCTACTCCTGTGCAAAAGGATGAACTTAGAATTGTCTCCAGTTTCTTAGCCCTTGGAAAAGCAAACAGAAATCAGCACGCTAGACTACACTCAGTTTCCTTTAATGACAAGATGACTAGACTGGTTAAAAGAAGTTAGTTCAGCATACTGATGAACAGTAAATTAGACTTGACAATTCAGGAAATATTTATAATTCTATAGTACGAGACTGCTCATTCCTTGAGAATGAGGTGACAATCTGATGGACCAAGTCAATCCATGTTCTAGGGCTACATTCCTCTCTGTTCATCAAGTGACATGTGAACACTGTTCAGTGTGTTATAATTAAAAACTTAATTCACTTTGGAGTTATCAGAAGTGGCCATGGAAATTATTTATTCTTGAGTAATTAAGTTATTTTGTTGTTAAATGTCAAAATTTACTCTCCTGTCTTTAAAACTATAAAACTCAAGGTGAGAGAGATTTCTCCTGACTGTGTTTGCTGAGGTATCCCAAATGCCTAGAGCAATTAGTGGCATATAAGAGATGTTTTATAAATATCTATTGAATTATATGAAAGACTGAATGAATTATTTACTTGATCATCACACTGTACCTTCTTTCTGTTTTTAATATGCCAAGTTCCTTCTGGTTTCAGGGGCTTTTGCACAAGTTTTTCCTTCTCCTTGAAGCTTTTTTCAGCTAATTATCCCTTACTCATGGTGGAGGTCTCACATCTAACAGCTCTTTCTCCACTGAGGCCTTCCTTGAGCAAAGGCTTTCGTCTCTGGTCTTTCTCCAACATACTATTCTACTTTATGTCTTTATAGCATATGCCACTTTTTCTGCACTGGAATAGGTGTATGGAGGGTCAAGATTACACCTGTCTTTCTCACCACACTCCATTGCCCGGAAGGGTGTTTAGGGAAAAGTAGGGGTTTGACATACACTTGCTGGTGGCTTTAAAGACCACTGCGTCCCTGACCTTATGCTCATGCTGAACATACACCAGTGAACAACTGCTTTCATGGAACTAACGGAAAGAAAATGAGCAAAAAACCCAAATTATTGTAAGAATTACAAAAGAAATGAATATGGTAATATGAAAGGGAATAAAAAGAGAATTTATTTAGATTTTTTTGATCAGCAAATACCTCTCAGGTGGAGACACAAACAAAAGCTAAAGGATGAGGCAGTGGTCATACGGAAATCTGGGGAAAGATCTCTACAGGAGGAGGAAACCACGTGTGTTAAGGCCCAACACAGAAAGAACAAGGTGTGTTTGAGAAACTGTAAGAAGACACTGGCCAAAGCAAGGCCAGAGATGTACACAAAGGCCAGGTCAGATAGGGACTTGAGTAAGGAGTTTAGATTTTATTGTTAAGAGTAATGGAAACAAAAGATAGACATTTGCTTTGCTTTAAGAAGATCACTGCATCCACTGCGGAGACAAAAGATTTGAAGAGTGAAGTGAAAGTGAGGAGAGAAACCGTCTGCGGAGTCTGTTAGCTGATCTAGAACGACAGCAGTATTGACAGAGAGAAGAGGCTAGATTCCACGTACTTTTTAGAGATAAAATTGACAGGATATAATGATTAGCTCTAGAAAATCACAGATGATTATGTTGCCATCTAATTGTTGTCTAAGTGGGACAACAATTTTGAAAGGAAAATGAAGTACTATTAATAATTATGCCTGGACAAGTGTTTGTCCAAGGCAAACTAGGAAGTATGGTCACTCTCATGCTGTTTTTAAATATCTGGTGAACAATACTGTTTTTCTTTAAAATGGAGGCAATTCAGGAAGAAAAATGGTAGTGAGGAGTTGAGCTAAAAAGTATTTTTTGGGCTTTCAAGACAGAAAGATCTGAATGTGCAGAAACACTGAGAGGGAGACAACATGACAGGTTTCAAACTTCACAAATTGTTTGACATAACCAAAATTTGACCAGGATTTAAAAAATATGGGCTAGTATTCATCATATGCTATCATTAATTACTTATTTGTGGGGGTGCAGCTTTACTACATTTGCCAAGCATATTCTATGTCCGAAAATAACACGGCTAGTAATAAAAAGCTAGTATAGTTTTCTACTTGCTGAAATTAACATTTTAAGTTTCAGTAGTTTAATCTCCCAATAGTTCTAAAATGAATCATGACTCCTTAATTATAAATACTTAGAGATACTTAAAAGAAAATTGGAGATGCAAAGAATTTATTTTGCTGAATTGCTCTTGAAAAAAAAAAAGGACTAATGGCAAACCTTATTCATACACTAATAACTATTAGAATAGAAAATATTGATGAGTTTTTGATGTAACTTGAATTTAAATGCCTAAGGAGACTCAGAAAATCCCTACATCTATTTACTCCAGATTGGATCTGAAAGTCCATTTTCATTCAATTTCTTAGCGTTATTAGTAGTGAAATATAAAGCCAGGATTACTGACCTAAGTGAGCCAACAGATTTAGAGAAACTCATACATCACATAACTTTGAATACAGATTACTGGGCAAGTGACTGTTATTTTGAGTTCAGTCAAGTTTGATAGGGTTTTTATGACTGGTTCAAGAAATGAATTACTGAGGTTCATCTTTACAGAGAATTTGTTCACTGCAGCCTTAATGTGAAAGTCAGATTGAAAATTCATATCCATAGCAGGTACAGTAAATGGAATTTTTTCCATAGATTAGAAAATGAAATTATTATTAAGAACTGTTTCCATTCAAAAAATTGTTTTGATGTCAAACCCCTGATAGGACAATCCTTATCTATGTAGTTATGCTTCACCCGGCTACATTTTGATCATTGTTTAAATGCATAACAGTATGCAATCTGCTGTCCTGATGGATAGGCTTGCTGCAGATATGGTGCAGCTAATGAAAAGATGGCACAAACACTTAAAAGATACATAAAGATTTATGAATCAATAAGAAAACCTGCACCAAAAAAAAAAAAAAAAAAGAGAGAGAGAGAGAGAGAGAAATTGTACTATGCTGATTATGCTTAGAGGATTGTGGTTCCAAATGTTTCCACTTTTTCTCTTCTGTTTGGACTATTCTAGAACCTATACAGGACTAAAGAGATAAATGCAGACACTATTTTCCAAAATGACTTTGGGCCAGACTTCTTAATAATTTTGAACTTTTTATGGAGGAATAAAATATATAGAGAGTGCACAAATCGTGACTGTAGAGCTGGGTGACTTTTCATGAACTGAACACACCCATGTGACTGGCACCAAGGTCAAGCAGCCATATTACCAGAACTCCCATGCAGGCAGTCACATAACAAAGGTTAACTGCTCTTTGACTTTTAATATAGTGAAGATACATCTTTTGCTTTTGAACTACTATATACAAATGGACTCTGACAGCATGAACTCTTTTTGGGTATGACTTCCTTCATGCAATATTGTATTTGTGAGATTCATCCATATCAGTGAAGGCAGTCACGGTATGTTCGTTCTCATCGCAAATCACTATTCTGTGTGTGAATATTCTGTATTTTTTTTTTTTTGTCCATTCTGCTGCTGGGAATATACGTAGTTTCAGTTTTTAGCTATACAGTGCTGCTGTGAACATTCTAATAAATTTATTTAGTGAATGGATGTACATATTTCTGTTGCTTACATACTTAGAAATGGAATTACTGGTTCCTAGTGTATGCAAATAACCACTGCTAGTAAGCAGTGCCAAATCAGTTTTCAAAGTTATTTTATCAATTTATATCCCCACAACGTTACCAACATTTTGTCATTGGCTTCTGTTTCAACTCAGTGGTAGTGGTAACATACCATAGTTACATTTTGCAATTTGTAGAAGATGAATGAATTTAAAAACTTTTACCTATGTTTATTGGCCATTTGGATGTCCTCTTTTTAAAGGCTTGTCCAAATCTTTTGCTTAGTTTTTCTATTAGATTTCTTTGTCTTACTGATTTTCAGTGGTTCTTAATACATATTCTGACAAGTCATTTGCAAACACATGTATTGCAAATATCTTATCTCACTCATTGGGTTGCCTATTCACACTTTTACTGGAGGGATTTTATCTTAATGTAGTCTAATGAATTATTTTTATTTTGGTCATAATTAAAGCTCTCTTCATCCCATTTAAGAATATTTTGCATACTTCATGGTTATGAAGATATTTTCTCAGATTTTCTTCTAAAATATTTATTGCTTTACTTTTCATATTTAATTCTGTAATTCCTCTGGAGTTGATTTTGTATACAATGTAAGATAGGAATTCACTTTTTTAATATGTAAAACCAATTGACCTAACACTGTTATTGAAAGGTCATTATTTCCTCACTACCCTGCAGTGTCACCTTTGTCTTAAAGTGACTATGTATACAGTGATCTGATTTTGAACTCTCTACTCTTTACCACTGGCATTTCTTCCATTATGTATGAGAAGTAGAGAAGTAGGAGTTACAGAATTTTAAGTATTTTTGTTATTACTTGCTGTGATAAAATGCATGAAGTTCAAAAAGTAAAATATGGTATAAAACTAATAGTAAATATTACAAATAGTAAATGATACAAATAAGCAGAAAGATATTCTATGCTCATGGACTGGAAGACTCAATATTGTTTAAATGTCCATACTACCCAAAGCAATCTCCCAGAGTCAATGCAATGCCTATCAAAATTCCAATGGCATTTTTAACAGGAACTGATTAAATAATTTTAAATTTTATATAGAACCACAAATGGCCCCAAATAACCAAAGCAATCTTGAAAAAGAAGAATGAGGGTGAAAGTATCACACACTCTGATTTTAAACTATATCACAAAACTATATTAATTAAAACAACATGGTATTAGCATAAACAATGGACACATAAATCAATAGGATAGAATAGAGAGCCCAGAAATAAACCCATGCATATATGGTCAATTAGTTGATGACAAAGGAGCCAAGAATATACAATGAGGATAGGACAATCTCTTTAATAAATGGTGCTGGGAAAGCTGGATAGCTACATGCAAAAAAATTAAATTCAACTACTATTGTACATCATACAAAAATTTATTCAATATGGATTGAAGACTTAAGCATATGACCTGAAACCATAAAATTCCTAGAAGTAAACACTGGCAGTAAGCAACTTGACATAAGTTTTGGCAATGATTTTTTTGAATCTGACACCCAAAGCAAAGGCAACAGAAATGAAAATAAACAAGTAGGACATCATACTAAAAAACTTCTGCACAGCAAAGGAAATGAGGGGAAAAAAATGAAAAGCAAGTTACTGAATGGGAGGCAGTATTTACAAATCATATATCCGATAAGGGGCTAATATCCAAAATATATAAAAGCCTCATATAACTCAATAGCAAAAAAGAAACCAATTAAAAGTGGGCAGAGGATCTCAATAGTTTTTTTTCCAAAGAACATACAGATGGCCAATAAGTACATGAAAAGATGCCTAACATAATTAATCATCAAGGAAACGTAAGTCAAAACCACAATAAAACCTCAAGCCTGTTATAACAGCTATTCAGAAATAACAAGAACCTTTGTCCACTATTGGTAGGAAGGTAAATTGGTATAGAAAACAGCATGGCAGTTCCTCAAAAAGTTGAAAATACAACTATAATCTGGTCCAGTAATTCTACTTTGGGGTATTTATCTGAAGAAAACAAAATAATTAACTTGAAAAGATACATGCACTACCCCCCATACTCATTGCAGCATTGTTCACAATAGCCAGGAAATGGAACAAACTAAGTGTTCACTGATGGCAGAATGGATAAAGAAAATATGTATATACAATGGCATATTATTCTGCCATAAAAAGGAATGAAATCTTGCCATTTGTGACAGTATGAATGTACCTTGAGGGCTTTATGCTTAGTGAAATAAGTCAGACAGAGAAAGACAAATACCGTATGATTTCTCTTATATGTGGAATCTAAAAAAGAAAAAAAACTAAAAGGCCAAGTTCATTGATAGAACAGACTGGTAGTTGCCAGAGGCAGGGGTGGGAAGTATGAGAAATGAGTAAAGGGGGTTAATAGGTAAAAACAGAAATAAACTGAAAATGGCTTAAAGACTTAAACATAAGAGAAGACACCATAAACCTTCTTGTAGAGAACATAGACAAAACATTCTCTGATATAAATTGTAGCAATGTTCTCCTAGGACAATCTACTCAGGTAATAGAAATAAAAACAAAAATAAAGAAATGGGACCTAATTAAACTCATAAGCTCTTGCACAGCAAAGGAAAACATAAATAAAACAAAAAGACAACCCACAGAATGGGAGAAAATACTTGCAAATGATGCGACTGACAAGGGCTTAATCTCCAGAATATACAAACAGCTCATACAAGTCAATAACAAAAAAGCCAAACCACCCAATCCAAAAATGGGTGGAAGACCTAAACAAACAATATTTCAATAACTTGTAATGACCTATAATGAAAAAGAATATGAAAAGGAATATATACATATATATATGTATATATATAAATGAATCACTGTGCTGTACACCAAAAATAAACACAACATTGTAAATCAACTATACTTCAATTAAAAACAAAAATACTGTCAGAAAACAAAAAGCAATTACAAATTTTCATAAGAATGTGGTAAAACTGAACATTCATTCACATTTTGGAAAACAGTTTGGCAGTTGTTCAAGAAGTGAAACATAGGTGTAACACAGCAATTCCACTCCTAGTTACATTCCCAATAAAAATGAAAACATATTTCCATGCAAAAACTTGTACACAAATGATTGTAGCTACATTATTAATACCTAACAACTAATGAACAGAAAAACAAAATGTCGTATATCTATAAAATGGAATATTACTTGGCAATATAAAGAAATAAAGTAGTGATCACACTACAAAATGGATCAACCTTGAAAGCACACTAAGTGAAAGAAGCTAGTCACAAAGACCATAGATTGTATTATTCTACTTACATGAAATGTTTACAATAGACAAATTCAAACAGACAAACTTAGAAAAACATCAACTTGGAAAAAAAACAATGAGAAAATTAGGTGAAATTTCAAGGTATAAATAGGCACCAGACCAAAAAAAAAAAGTATCATATAAAATAACCACCCAAGGAATGCATACAATTTTTAAAACTGTACAATCCATTACTGGTGACAAAATAGAGAATGAATAGTCTCATATTTATAAAAATATAGTTGTTCAAATTATAGTGAGTATTTTCAGAAATAATTGCAATCTAGCAATTCTACTCTAAGTATTTAGCCTAAAGATACTATGAATTCATTTGTGCAAATATTTAAACTTTTGGTTGTTCTTTATAGTATTGTTCAAACTATTAAAAAATTATAAAATAGAAGTGCTGTCAAAATACAAACTTGCTTAAAAAATTATGTTTCCATACAGTGATATAATATTCAGCCTGTAGAAATAAAGTTGCATATGAAAATGTATTAGCATAAAAGCTTACCATGATTTATTGTCAATGAAAGCAGTTTCAAAAAAGTGTGTCTGTGCTATGGCCTATGTATTACACATATGCACATTAATGCAGAAACATAAATTTACAGTGAAAGAGAGAGACACAAGGGAGAGATAGCTAAAAGTATATACTCATAAAGACATTAATGGTTTATAGCCACTTAATAATCATTTGTGTAGTACTTTTATTTTTAGGGAAACAAATATACATATATTTGTTCAGATGAGTGTATCAATTAGGATATTTTAACTGTCTGGTGTCCAAAATTAATTTAGAGATAAGTCATGATTGTACCCTTGATATTACATACTTGAAATCACTCCAAACTTTGTCCAGTTGTAACGTCTTCCCTTTCCTTGGTGGAGGAGAAGAGTACTAAGGGAAGTGGCTAATGTTTAAGTAAGCATTTTGATGTATAGAGAGTGTAATGTTTTCTAAGGTTGTGACCTGGTTCTGAGGCAAAATAGCGGACACAATTACAGTCTCAACAATCACTGATGGACTCGAATGAAACGAAAATTAGTGCTTTAAAATTTCATAAAATCATGCACATAGGCACATAAGGAATGACGCTAGCTGGAAAGTAGCAGTGTTATATTTCATAGACAAAATTATGAGAAGTAACCAATTTAGAAATTTGTAAGTCATTTGAGCTATATTAATAAAGAGTTTTCAAAGTGCTTTCTTTATAGTGCTTTTTCAGTATAACATATAATTTATTATAATGTCTGAAAATTGAGCAAAATGTATATATGTGTCGAAAGACTCTTCCTTTTTTACAATCCTATATATTGTCTATTATTATTTCATTGTCTTTCAAGAGTGACATAAATTGAGTCAACAAGGAAAAGCATTTTTAGCAAAAAATATTATTTGCATAAATAGCAGCCTCTTTGGAAATATCTAAGAATGAATATAAACATAAAAATTATAACAGTATGCTAATGTTTATGGTATATGAAAATATAGTTATCTATTGCATTAAAATGTAGATCCACACAAGTGAAAAAAATGTTTTAATGTTACCATGTTTGCTTCACACTTCTCTTTGTTTAAATGATGGAGACAAAGCGTGGTATGGACAAATGAGCATGGGCTTTGTACTCCAACAGTCTTGAATCTATTTCTGCCCCACCACTAATGGATTGTAATACCTTTGGAAATTTCCTTAACCTCTGTCAGTGTATTATCTACAAAAGTGGTGACAATAATATATCCCTCTTAAGGCTGCCCAGAAAGCTGAATGAGATAAGCTGATTAAATGGATGTAAAGTGAGAACATCTAGGACATTATTAGCTATGTTTTCCCATTAAAGAACAAAGAGGAAACATGTCTTAAAAGTACAGTCCATTCTGCTATAATTCTTGTTTTAGAAATGCAAATTTATTTCAATACTTGGGAACAATTTGAGCATAAAACAAATTTCAAGCTTACTTATACATAATTTCACTCATGACAAATAGCAGGTGAATGCATAAAAGTGCACTGAGCTGAACCAAGTCATTCAGGAATAGCATCTCCCATCCCAAACACACTGTGTGTGTGTGTGTGTGTGTGTGTGTGTGTGTGTGTGTGTGTGTGTGTGTGTGTGTGTGTGTCTGATGAGGTACACCCATCCGCATCTTGTGTTACCACTTTGTCTGATCAGATAACCTCCACCACCGTTTATCTATAATTCACAAGCTGCAACCCTTCCTGTGACCACTTTTACAGGCACAATTCAGGTCCTTTTCAAGGTAAAGCCCATATTCACTGTAGTATCTGTGCATTCCCTAACAATTTGACCTGTGTAAAACTGTTAATGTTTTTATCATGGCTCACCTCTGTGTATGTGTGTGTCGTAGTCTATTCAGGCTGCTATAACAAAATACCACAGACTGGGTAGCCTATGAACAACAGAAATGTATTTGTCACAGTTCTGGAGGCTGGAATTCTAAGACCAGGGTGCCAGTATGGTAGGGTTCTGGTGAAGGTCCTCTTCCAGGTTGTAGACTATCAATTCCTACTGTGTCTTCACATGGTAGCAGGGAGGAAGGAGTGATTTCAGGCCTCTTTTATAAGGGCACTGTTCCCATACATGAGGGCTCTGCCCTTATAGCCTAATTACCTCCTAAAGGCCCCACCTCCTAATACCACCCTCTTGGGGGTTACCACTTGAACATATATAAATTTGGGGGGACCCAAACATTTATTAGTAATGTGTCACCAATGAAATTTTTGAGTGTTGTGTCTCTAATACCATTTTTCCCATGAAGCATGCTGTTTTTATTGTACTATGTTGCATAATTTTTGCACATTAATTTTTATAATGCATATGTCACGTTATATGATACTAATGGTTCATAGTTATTATATCAATATTCAATGCTTTTCAAATTCCTCCTATCCCTACAATTTATTTTGTTTTTTCTTGAGCAAATATACCAGAGTCATGATCACCTTAAGTTTAGGGAGTGAGAAGAGACTGATTTATCTATGCATTTCTTGACTAATCCTCAATATTCCAATAGTCACTTCTAAATAACAAGACTCTTAATCCTCACGGAATATGATACTCAATTTTTTGAATGTTGAATACACAGAAACATCTTTGTAAACACGACTATGGTAGTTAAGCTTCCTGAATCCAAAACTTGTAGCAGATAATACAGTGGGTGCCATAAATGCACTACCCAGTCCTCATCAAGAAAGGACTTGCTGACCAGCTGCAAAGAAGCTGGTCAGATAACGGCCTGCTAGTTGTCTGCTATTTTATGGTCAACTACAGCTGCAGAGAACTGCCAAAGAGGTCACATCCTTCCCAAAGCAGCCAGCCCACATTGGTTGAATAAGCAAGATGGAGATAAAACTGTTGGCCATTTGGCCTCATTTCAGGTAATCTGATTGCCAGTACATGCTCCAGAGCTTCCAACAGGGTTGACTCCATCCAGACTGTATTGCAGTTTGACTTCTTCCTCTGACCAATTCTGCTTTTTCCCCTCCCTTCACTAGAATGAATCACTGATAAACATCTTACAGCCCCCACTTTCAGCCTGTCTGACGTTAGAGAATTCAACCTACAACAGATAACTCTTTGAGATCAACATTTCCCTTGGTAGAACATTATAATAAGTGTCTCAATAAATAAAGGCACGTAGTGGGGGGAGGGTATAGCTCAGTGGCAAAGTGCATGCTTAGTATGTACGAAGTCCTGGGTTCAATCCCCAGTACCTCCATTAAAAATAAATAAATAAATGCATATAGTAAATCATCTCAAATTAAGGTAGGTTAATAATACCAAAGAGGCCTGTTTGTGTGTTTCTTTTTAACAGAGAGTTCCATTTCCAAGGATTCAGAATGATTTAGACATGTAATAACTTGCTTATAATGTTGGAGACTTTGCATGATTGATTTTTCCATTTTCCTATTTGTTGTTGTCAGTAGTATTAAAACTTAAAGTAAGTTTGATATGGATCATAAAACTTTACAAAAAAACCAGTCTGGTATATCTATCCCTACAACTTAAATACAAGACCAAGTGATGAATGCTTGTTGATTTGAGCGTCTTGAACAAGGGAGGGAAACAATTGCTGGAGAAATGTCTGGGGGTAAGGCTGTCTATTAGAAAATGTTTACACAACAAACATATTTTTGCCAATAGTTTCAAAATTCTCTTTTTGTTATATTCTGTCAAACACGAGAAATGTTTTTTCCTTTCAACTGAAAACGTCTGGAGATCAGAGTTTCCTTCCCGTTTTCAAGCAAGTCTGATTCCTGATAGAAAACTTTCTATGAAGCATAACTATTTTCCTATTACTGGCTTTTCTTTAGAATGAGTTTTTATCTCATCATTCATCTTCTAAGTGAGGCAGACAAGGAAATCAGTACTAAGTGTTATGATAAATTTTTCTATTGGGTAGCATAGAAAGACGGTAGAGAAGCATGTGGTGCTGGTATGTTGAATAACATGACACATAGATTGCCATCAAAATGCAATTTGACTGTTTTATGCCATCTCATTACATCTTATTCAGGGGAAGTAATCTTACTCTGCCATTAGATCTCAACTCTGGTAAGCTCATAACGTTTCTATCCACTCTTGGGTAATAGACAGTCCTACCATCACATTAAGTCAGAAACAGACTCAAACAATTAGAATGCCTAACCCCATGTAATAATTAAAACTGACCAAACATACTTGTTCCCTTTCCTTGCTGGGGGCTGCTTCAGGCTGGATGCCTGCTGTGAGAAAGGGATATATATAGTTGCTTGTTTCTGTTTCTGGTCTTGCTTCTCCCGGATTGCTCAGTCCCTTCATTGCTAATATTTGGAGACCAGGGAGAGGAACAGAGGAGGTTACAGATTCACTTGAGCTGAAAGTTTCCAAAGCTGGGTTTGCCTTTTCTGGTGATGGTAGTTATTGAAAGACAGAGTTCTATATGCCTTGTGACAGAGTTCTCCATGGCTACAAGACTTTGTATAGATCCCTACTAGGCTTGTTGATCTTACAATTCC
This sequence comes from Camelus ferus, assembly GCF_009834535.1. Lineage (NCBI taxonomy): Eukaryota > Metazoa > Chordata > Mammalia > Artiodactyla > Camelidae > Camelus > Camelus ferus. Next base: position 35,273,861 of record NC_045701.1, on the reverse strand, counting down.
CTTAGTCTAGGCACCTCAAATCCAAGTACTTTCTGCTAAGGTCTTTGGTCCACCTGGTAGCTCCACTGGAAAAGACTCAAAATAATTTCATACTGTTCCTCTCTCCCACAGAGCGCACATCCACTCCACGGTAAATCATCACATAGTCCTTGTCCCCCTGACTCCAGATATCACAGAGCCATACTCAGCTGGCTCCTTCATCCAAGCAGCTGTCAGCCTTTTTCTTCCTTCTTGATTTCCCTCTACAAGGGTCAGTGCCCAGTCCAGTATTCACCCAGGAATGTCAACTGTTAGTTTGGTACTATCCTCTGCTGTGCATATTACCCCTACAAAAAACATATTTCAGAGCTTCCCAAGGCTGCTAAAGGCACAGAGATTAAAATAGGTAAAGGCATGAAGACCTACAGAATGTGAAGTACTTGAGCAACTTCCCTGTGAATTTACTGTACTTTAACTGCAATTCACTACCCCTTTCTCATAGTCTTTCAAATCTAGCTCCAGATTTCAGGCTCCTGGCAGCTGCCCATGTCCTAGGTCAGTTAGCACTCCCAGTCTTTGGAAACAGCACACTGTGTAATAGATACGGTGGAGTACTAAAAAAAAAAAAAAAAAAAAAAAAAGAAGAGTCCATACAATGAAACTTATAGATAACAAAATATTCTTAGAAGGGTTTGAGGCTGTTTTTACAATTGTTGTTTAATAGTGTAAAATAAGAGATTGGGAAGTTGTCCAAATATCTATCAAAATATTCTAATACACCAATACACTGACATAAACTTGAAATTTACATTACCACAAACTAACTGCCCACCTAGATTAAGGCATTTAAACAAAAGAAGCAAAAAGCCAGAATAACTGATAACTGATGTCCTTATATATAAACAATGGAGCTGGACTCTTACACCCCTGTATTAGTTATCTATTGCCGAGGGGTGTGGTTCCTCACTGCTGTTGGCTGTAGGACCACCTCAGTTCTTGCCACTGTAACATCTTTATAGGACCACTCACAACATGGTAACTGCCTTTCATCAGAGTGAACAAACAAGAAAGCAAGATATGGGGAACAAGAGAGAAGCCAGAGTCTTTGTAACCTAATCTTGGAAGTGACCTCCCATCATGTTTGTTGTATTTTCTTTTCTAGAAGCAAATCATTAGGTCCAGTAAACACTCGCTGGGAGATGACACAAGAGCATGTATAAAGAGAAATGGGGTTACTGGGAGACATTTCAGAAGTTGACTACCACAGTCCCCCTCCTGTTTTAATACTCTTTGATCCAATGATACCTTGCTTTCTTAATGACAATAGAGCACCTACTGATAAATTAGTAATATCATAAACTGCAATTTATAGCAATGCCCTACTTGCTAGTCTTTAAGAAAAGTTTTGCTTGGAAGAGTTGCAAATTTTCTAATTGTGTTGACCAATCAGAAGAAGCCAATGAAAAAATCATGTTTTCCACATACTCCATCATTAATAAGCTCTTCTGCCCAGGCCCACAGACATGAGATAAATATAAGGAAAAATTAAGCACAAAAATAAAACAGAAGTAGACATAGGAAAGCAAAAGAATGGTAATGCTCTTTCTCTTTTGTCACTACTCTGGACTTCAGAAAAGAAAAAAATTGGCAAGAGAAAAAGGGTGGTGGCTGGAATGACATGGAGATGAGAACTCCAGAATAATTTAAAACTGATGACAAATGGGAAAGGAGGAGACCTGCTGCAGAAGAAGAAGAGTAAGGCCGAGCATAACTGAGTCCTAGCTAGTCTTGAATATGCAAGCCTTCAGTTTTATTGAAATTTATGTCCCCCTACAAAACAATACATTTATTTACCATTTGGGAAACATGAATCTAAGATTTTATTAATAACAACCCCCCCCCCCCGAAATTCCACACTGTGGAAGAGTGAGAGTTCTGCTGTGTTTAAAATTAATCTTTAAAAATCAGGTGCTAGGTTTTGACTTGCATAAACTTTAGGCAAAATAGTTATCGATAAGAACACTCTTAATCTAGAAGATACAGTTTTTATATACTAAGTTATGATTAGTTCAGTGAGTGAATTATCATAAAAAAAGGGAACAGATTCAACTCCTTATGACAACTGTGTGATACAAGGTTAAGTAAATAAATGCAATTCTTCAAAACAAACATCCTAACAAATGTTGTTTCTTATAAGTACATGAATAGTTTCAAAGTTACTAGTTATTAATGTTTGTCAGTTAACTATTGAAACATCAATTCAGTGTCATGGGAAAACATTTTCTCTTTCTAGTAAACAGATAGAAACTTAACTATATGATGAAAAGACACAAAAAGTATACATTAATGTCCTTTTATTGAACGGAGGCAAATATTTGCTGACCTTTAAAGCTTTTCTGCGCAAATCACAAGGATAAAGCTTGTGCTTAGCATACTATCAAGCACTTTTGTCAACAACTTCTTTACACAGTCTATTAAGAGATACTGAAACTTGTTCCCAGTGATTTAATTAATTTGCAGAATGGCAAACCAAAGAATGTGTGGTTTATCATCATTATCTTTCACAAACATAAATGAAAACATATGTGGAAATTGGAGAGGAGGTCCAGATCAAGATGGCAGTCAGGAGATGCTGAGCTACCTCTTCCCACAGACACACCAAAACTATAGCTACATAAAGAGTAATTATTACTGACAGTGACCTGAAGACTAGTAGAACAAATTTTCTATAACTAAGGATGTAAAGAATAGGCCACATTGAGTTGGGTAGGAGAAGAGACATGATTAGTCAGAACCCCCACCCCTAGTGTAGCAACAAACAAGCAGGAGGGAAATCACAAATGCGGAGGTGCCCTTGAGTGGTGAGGGGTACAAACTCCAAATCAGACTCTCCTGCCCTGGGGGCCTGTACCAGACAGACAAGCCCCCATAAGATCTGGCTTTGAAAATGACCGGGGCTTACGTCTGAGACAGTTGGAAGGCTGTGGGAAACTGAAACTCCACTCTTGAAAGGCTTATGCATAAACTCACTCCCTCCACATCTCAGTGCACAGACAGCAGCTTGAAAAGTACTTGAGTAATCTGAGAAGGAGATTCATTGACTAATTTCAGGCTGTGTGCTGGAGGGTCAGGGATCTGGTGGAAATTTCTCTGGGGATAAAAGTGCTAGCGGGTGCCTTTTTTTTTTTTTTTTTTTTTTTTTTTTTTTAACTCTCCTTCCACCTAGCTGTCCTTGTGCTGGTGGGCTCTATGTCTGTCTCTCTCTATTCACCTTGCTAACACCATGCACCCTGCCCTGGCATTCCCCTGAGGAATAGACCCCGTCCAATCTGCCCAACCCAGCTGGCTTCTCCAAAGTGGCTTCCACCCCACCACACCCAGTGGGGGACCATGACAGGCACCAGCACCCCTCCAACATAGCTGCAGCTCCAGGAGGCCAGCTCCACCTTACCTGGCAGGCAGTCTCAGACGGCACCAATGCCTTTTCAAAGCAGCTCCTGCTCTGAGGGGCCAGTACATAAGCACACCTGCACCATTTGTGGCTAGACCTCTCAGCCAGCCAGCCAGCCTGCCTAGGGGTATACCCACAACAATCTGGCCCAAATAAAACAGGAGGGTATTTGCAGATCACAGAGGGGATATCCCTGGAGAATCTGGCTCTGGTAACAGGGGGATTGGGCACCTGGGCCTCATAAGACATTTTCAACATAAGGTCACTCTTTCAAGACCTGCAGACATAGCAGATATATCTAATACATAGAAACAAATACAAAAAGTTAGGAAAAATTAGGAGGCAAACAAAAATATTTCAAATGAAAGAACAAGACAAAACCTCATAAAAAGTACTAAATTAAGCAGAGATAAGCAACTTGCCAGATAAAGAGTTCAAAGAAATAGTCATAAAAATGCTAACTCAGGAGAAGAATAAATGAACTCAACGGAGAACTTCAATAAAGAGGTAGGAAGAAAAAAAAAAACATCAGAACCAAATAACCCAATAACTAAAATGAAAAATATACTACAGGGAATCAACATCAGATTAGGGGATACAGAACAGATCAGCAATCTGGAAGATAGGGTAGTGGAAACCACCCAATTGGGACAGAAAAATGAAAAAAGAATTTTAAAAAATGAGGGTAGTTTAAGGTACCTCTGTGACAACATCAAGCATACTAATATTCACATTATAGGGGTCCCAGAAGGAGAAGAGAGAGAGAAAGGGACAGAAACCTATCTGAAGAAATAATGGCTGAAAACTCTCCTAACCTGGTGAAGGAAACAGACATTCAAGTCCAGGAAGCATAGAGAGTCCCAAATAAGATAAACCAAAAGAAATTCACACCGAGATGCATTATAATTAAAAACTCAAAGGTTAAAGAGAGAATATTAAAAGCACAAGAGAAGAACAACTAGTTATATACAAGGGAACCCCCAAAAGACTACCTGATTATTCAGCAGATACGTTACAGGCCAGAAGGAACTTGCATGATATATATTCAAAGTACTAAAGAAAAAGAATTTATGACCAACAATACTCTACCCAGCAGGGTAGGAGGGAATGTACCTCAACAATAATAAAGGCCATATATGACAAACCCACAGTAAACATATACTCACAGTGAAAAGATGAAAATTCTTCTTTTAAGATCAGGAACGAGACAAGGATGCCCACTCTCACCACTTTTATTCAACATAGTATTAAGAGTTCTAGCCATAGCAATCAGAGAGAGAGAGAGAGAGAGAGAGAGAGAGAGAGAGAGAGAGAGAGAGAGAGAGAGAGAAGGCATTCAAATTGGGAAGAAACATTTGCAGATGACATAATGTTATATATAAAATATCCTAAAGACTCCATTAAAAAAAAAAGTTAAAATGAGTAAATGGATACAGTAAAGTTACAGGATACAAAATCAATGTACAGAAATCTATTGTGTTCTGTAAACTAATAACAAACTGTCAGAAAGAGAAACAATTCCATTTACAAGCACATCAAAAAGAATAAAATACCTAAGAATAAATTTAGTCAAGGAGGTGAAAGACATGTACTCTGAAAACTATAAGACATTGATTAAAGAAATTGAAGATTATACAAATAAATGGAAATAAATATCACGATCATGGACTGGAAGAATTCATATTGTTAAAATATCTAGACTACTCGAAGTAATCTATAGATTCAGTAAAATCTCTATCAAAATTCTAATGGCATTTTTCACAGAACTGGAACAAATAATCCTAAAATTTGGATGGAACTACAAAAGACAGCTTATATTGAAAACACTGTTAAGTAAGAAGAGCAAAGCTGAAGGTATCATGCTTCCTGATATCAAAATGTGCTACAAAGCTATAGTCATCAAAACTGAATGGTACTGGCACAAGACAGACGTATATATCAATGGAACAGAACAGAGAGCCCAGAAATAAACCCACATTTATATGGTCTATCAATTTACTACAAAGGAGGCAAGAATATACAATGGGGAAAAGACAGTCTCTTCAACAAATGGCATTCAGAAAACTGAGTATCTACATACAAAATAAGACTGAACTACTTTCTTACACCACATACAAAAACAAACTCTAAATGAATTAAAGACTTAATCTAAGGCCTGACTTACAAAACACTTAAAAGAAAACATAGACAGTACATCTTTGACATCAGTGTTAGCATTATTATTTTTTTGGATCTGTCTCCCCAGGCAAGGAAAATAAAAGCAAAAATAAACAAATGAGACTATATCAAACTAAAAATCTTTTTCACAGTGAAGGAAGCCATCAACAAAGTGAAAAGGCAACCTGCTAATTGGGAAGATATATTTGCAAATGATATATCTGATAAGGGTTAATAACCAAAATAATAAAGAGCTCACACAACTCAATATCAAAAAACCAAACAATCCAAAGAAGTTCTACACAGAGGACATATGTTTGTTAAAGAGAAATTGCACTGACTCTGAAGAAGAAGGAAGGAAGAACTGAAACAAGGCTGCCAGATGCCTAGGTGGTAGCATTTTATTGGGCAGAAAATTACAAGTAACTTTTTTATTATCATTTTTCCCTTTTCATTGAGGCAGCTAATTTCCTCGCTCTCTAATTGCATAAGTACAGCAAAAGATTAGAAATGAAATTTCATGTTTTTACAGATCTAGAAACATCAGAGTTCAGATGCTGTTAACACGGCTTAAATGTATTTGCTGGTGTGCAAATTCTAGCAAGGTCACAGTACCACATTAAGAAAATAATTATATGCATGTTAGAATAATTTGAGCATTGTCTTTCTTATGAACATCTGATCTCAACGGGTCCCTCTGAGGAGAATATATTCCATTCTGGGTCACACCTGCCAAGCCTTCCACATCAAAACCTGTGCACCTGCCTCTGGTCCGTCTCCCAGATAGTACATTTTTAACACATCATCTGCCAGGGGGAAAAAGATCACATAACAGAAGCTTGCTTCAAAAGAAAGATTTTCTGCCAAGAGGATTGGGAATTATGCTGCCAGGCTGGCAGATGATATGGAAGCATAAATCTGAAACCTATTCTTTTATGTCATCTGGTTTGAGACACTTTCATTACCATTTCAACACTGGATTCTATGCATAAATCTGTATTAAGTTAATTTAAATAAATAAATAAATTTCAAGCATTTTAAAAATTATGAGTTAATTTTTCAACCAAATTTAAAATAGAATCTTAACCATATATATTATAGAATCACTGCAAATTTTTTTCACAACACTTGGTTTTGGCCTCAAATGCACAGATCTGTCATTACCTTTAGCTTTTACCATTGTCTATTACCTGGCTATTCCTCAACATTCTATAAAATAAACAAACAGCTGTTGCTAACACAATGTTATTTGGTCAAACCAGCAGAAGATCAACCAATTGAAAGGATTAAAGATTGAGTCCTAAAATATTTTGGATAGTCAAACACATAATCTAAATTCCCTAGGGAATGACAATCATTCACTTATATATTTCATGCATTCAATCCATAATCGGCTCAGAGAATATGTTCTTAGAAGAGTTTAATAAAGTCATAGAGACGTGGTATGACAGGCACTGCTAAGTGCACTGTATGCATTCTGTCCTTTCTTTTTAGCAGGGGCCATACACCTCCTCAGGAAGAAACGAATGGAATGAAAAATATGCTTTCCACCCCGCCCCCCCCTTGCAGCCAGATTTGACCATATGGCTAGACCAGCTAATGCACTGCAATAGAAGTTTGCTAGGAGATCCTGGGAAAGTTTTTCTTTCCTAAGGTCCTCCCCACCCTTCTCATGGCTACCGGGTTTGTTTCTCTCTCCTTCTTTCTGCCTGGAACACAGACACTCTGGCTGAAGTTGAAGCAACCATAATGCAATTAAAATGAAATCCAAGAGAGTCCCAGAGACTGTGGCATCCTGATAGCACAGACAGTGACACTCAGCAAAAGACCTCTTGTTGCATGGGAATAAATAAACTTCTATCCATTTTTATTCTTTTCTTTTCTTTCCTTTTAGTTACTGAGGCGTAAGTTACATACATCAAGGTACACAAATCTTAAATGTACAGCTTGGTGGACTTTTAACAGATGTATACGTTCATGTAACCACCACCCATATCAAGATAGGTTCAGCTCTCCAGAAGCCTCCATCCTGACTGATGCCCTTCTCCAAAGGCAACTTCTGTTCTAACCTCCAAACCCAAGTTTCTTTAAATCACTGTTTTAGTCAATTTTACTGCTACTTATAGACAAATATAATTTTACACAATTCTTTTAATAAGCAAATTTCTGTTGATGTAAGTTAGGATTATATTAGGTGCCCCCCACAATACTTTTTAAAGTTTACCTTTGAAAAAGGCTTTTTAATCCTACATTAATTTCAACCTCAACTCTGTTTTAAAACCAATTTTCTAAAGTCAGTGGACTTGAAATAAGGAGTTTGTATAGATAATTTATTAGATGTTACAAAATTTTGCATAGCATGTGATCACATACTTCATAATTTCTTTATCCCTAAATCTAATTTCTAATAATTTCTATGAATATATGCAAACATTTTCTTATTTGATACAGATTTTAATGATCAATGTGAAAGAAATATTAAGTATATTTAGATAAACAAACTTTATCACTTTATTAAAAAAATAAACACTAACAGTTTCATGGGGATTGTTTAAATGATAAAATAACCCAAATGTTTAACTATAAACAACAAACATATTTATTCCTACTTGTTAATCATTTCCATACTGAAATTCATGCCTAAGAGAAAACTATTTTGTATTCTTCAATAATCCAGAGATCAAATGGCTATTTTACTAAACTTGTCAATTTTTATTGTATTTATTAAATACCTTTTAACTCTTTTCTAAAATAGTGAGAATGATTAGGAAATAATTGAAGCATTTATCTATTAAAACCTAACTTTAAAATAGTAAACAAGATCATTCAAAATTAACCTTAAATCTTTTTCACAACAGGCAAACTTTCATTTTGGTCACCAAAGTAAAATTAATACTGGAACTTACATTGTATGTATCGAGGGTGAGTGATTTTAACTCAAAATTGAGCCATAGTTCATTAGCAAGTATTAAGCAAGGTTCTTTCGAGAATTAAGAAAATTATCCATTTTTTGGTCAACTATAGAGAAGGGTACATCAGCTGTGTTGTAATGTTCAAAGACCATATAAACCCATGGATAATCTTTAATTCTGCCTCTGATTGTAAATAACACGATGGGAAGAAGTTTAATAAGTATGCCAATTTCATAATTTCATAGGAGTTAGTTTAATGCTAAGATTGTTGTGTAAAATAGGTATGGCACAACCAGGGATTTTGCTTTCCTCACCTTGCTTTACTAACCCACTTCCACATAAACCAAGGCCACAGTACTACTCCTTGTCTTATCAGACAGTTTGGGCAAGTCAAACGATCTAGAGAAAATAGTTGGGCCAATGAAACTCAACCAGTTTCCCAGATTTTATAGGTGTGAATTTGAGGTTGAAGTAGATAAAAAGGAAGAGCTCACTGTGTCAATTTTTTTTAAATCAGAGAGTAAAGAGAAGCTTTCAGGTGGACTTGGGTCTGATATTGACTCCTGCAGGGTCTTGATAGGTTACAGAGCAATAGCCTGCAAAAGCCATGAATGCGAAACAAGTCAGGCAGCCCAAACTGTGATGCCTGCAGCTCCTCCAACTGGTCTCTTCCAGCAGGGTCAATCTCTGGGAGACAATGAAGAATTTGAGGAAAATGTAGGAGAGGTACACTACTTAGAAATCGACAGACATTTCAGATTAGACTAGTTCTATACCCATCAACTTTTCAAAGATCTTTTTATATGCTTCCTTCTTTATCACTGATAATACAATGGATTTGTTATGAATCTCATGATTGTGAAACTCAAGGATGGTCTGATATCTTAAATGAAGGTCTGAAATATTGCCAATGATACTCTTTTCTCCTGTTATCAATGATATTTGTGCTCTCTGCTGTATTTTCACCATTTCTCAATATAAAGGTCTACGTCAAAGATTTGGCCACTTACAAGTTGACAGAGGTGACATATAAATACATAAATAGATTAAAGTTACCCAGGTAGATAGTATTGATTAGTGAGTATGGTTTTTCACCTTAAATGGGTTCTAACAAAAATTTTAACACAAAGATAACAAAAAAATATTCTTTTTGTAACGAGTATAAAATTAAAGCAGGAAAAATATTCTTGAGCTTGACATCTACAGAGGCATTAAATTTTAGTCAATTTTTTCTGAATATATAACTGTACTAAAAGTATAAAGGTAAAATTTCTATAAGCAGATTTCTCTTCTGTACAAAATTTATAATTTCCTGGGATATCTTATCTCAGACATATAGACATTTTTCCATGGATATAAGAAGCCAGAAGATAAATGTGCAGCATTTGATTGTAAAGTGTCAATTCTTCTCAGTGGAATATCCTTAAAATATAAATATATATTACAGAATGTAACAAAAGAGACACATATTACAGCATAAAGAACCCAATTTGTCTAAATATTTCAAGATAAAACAGCTTCTCAAAAAAGCATCAACTATGGACCAAGTTTCAATGGTGTTTTGATGGAAAAACTTAACAACCATGGTCATAATCTATAGTGTAAAGACAAATGCAAAATTTCTAGAAGGAAAGATATAATTTATGCTAACAAAAATATAAGTCAATATTCCCCAAAGATTCTTTTTTAGTAAAATCAGTAGTAATAATATAATGAAATGAATTCCTTATAAATCATTCAATGAGTAAAGTGTTTTACCTACCTAATTTGAAAGTTTTTTTTAATGCCTTATGTTACTTCAGTCAAAGAAATTAACAGCTATTATACTGCTCTAAACATGCGTTGTCAATAACTCTATGTCAATAACTCTATTTACTTCCTTAGTTTATTGGGTCCTTTCTACATACTCACTTGTTACTTAAAATAGAGTTAATATGTCTCAAAATAGCCATTAATATTTCATTTTTATCATCTAGAAAATATTTCAATAACATCACACAGATCCCCATCAGTTTATATTGAGTTATGTTCACATCTCAGTTAACATATCATCTCTCAAATAAATTCAACACAATAGTATTGATGCTAACAAACTAAGACTCTATGTGAGAACATAGTTTTTTAAACTATGAAGTGATATACTCATTCACGCAACACATATTTATTGAGTGCCTACTATTTCTTCTATAATGTCTCTGCAGTAAATAAACTACTCCTATGATAAGATATAATAGAATGCTTCCCAGAGGAAATGATAAGTAGACTTGAGAGGACGAGCAGCATTAACTCGCAAGTTTTAGGTACTAGCATTAGAAAGAGGTAGAGTTAACATTAAAAGTAGGGAAGTTGACTTTAAGTCCACTTTTTTAAAACCACGAGGCACTATAGACACACTTACAGTGAATTCTGCTTGGATTGGAATCTTGGTAGCATATGAGAGAGGCAGGAAATATCCTGCTTGGACCCCAATTCTTCTACACAAAATGGCCCAGAATGGGATGAGGAAGAAAGGTTTTATAAAGGTCAATTTACTCTCTGCTGTCAATTATTTCAAAGCAAAAGAGATCTAGATTCAAGGTAGAGTGCAAGAGGAAAGCATAATCATTTACCCAGGACTCAACCTTAGAGCATCAAAACAAAAATAACTGAGACAAAACTGACCAAAAGAGGCAAGGAGGTCCAGCAACTTTGCTGTCTCTGCTCCTGATCATACTACCTAGCCTGACGGCCATTAAATTTTCACTGCAATAGCCAAAACCTGAGGGGAGCATAACCACCTCCCTAGTTAATACTCCTGAAATGCAAGTCAATATTGAAGGGAAAAGACATGAGAAAATATATCATGATACCCATTGGCTGCTGCCGCCTGTCTCATTTTCTGACTCACTAATAACAGAAAGCTGAACAAAGAAGATAATACATCCTGTAGCCCAAGAATCTTTTTCAATTTCATTAAAAAATTATGATCATCCTCCTTCCCGTCCCTCCAACCCAGTTTTGATATGAGTGTTATCATCTACTGGCTTGATATAGAAGACATGGCTCTTGCTTTATGCTCTGGAGGATGGTAATTAGCATAGACATTAGGTCTTCGTTGAAAGTTGGAAGGAATATACCAGTGCATTTGTCTGAGATTGAACTTAATTTCTAGCAGGTGGGGAGACTGGGAATGGCAAGACAAGAGTAGCAGTCTGATGTAATTCTCAATATTTTCCATTGTGATCTCTTTATGTATTTTTAAATACTTTTAAACAAATTTCAGGTTTAAAGATTTTTATGAGGGACTTTCAGTTAACAGTCTAGCATATGAGGAGTTGGAAGTGTCTGTTCTAATGAGTTAAAAGCCTAACAAACTGAAGAAAAATCAACAACTCTTCTTAGATTCTTCAGAGAATTGATGTCACACAGAAATCAACTGCCTCAAGTTTGATAGACAAATAGGTGAATACAAAGAACCACAACTTACTAGAGCAGGAATCCACAAGCATGTAATTCTGTGGGAACCAGTGCCGGAGTACAAAAACCTAAACTGTGATTGACAAATTTCTGGAGGTTCAGTGCGAACGATTTTGAGACTTAAGAACTCCAGGGGGCCCCTCATGTTCTTGTGAATTTTACCTCTAGGAGTCTGATCAGGTTCTCACAGTGAACTTGAGAGTAAAATCTCCTTGTGCTTTTGGCAAGGGAAGGGGAAAAGATACCATTTTGAACTATCCCAGATCATCACTTTCTTCTTAACAAGACCTGCCCTCAAGAGAAACTATTTTACCAGAGCCTAAACTTTTAGACTTTTATTTTTTTCGAGAGCCTAACAAACCTGAGGGGAGAGAAATACTCAATTCCAGTTTATTCTAACCATCCTGCTCCACTTAAAGAGAGGAGGCAGGGAAACTGAGAAGCACTTGTGGGGTTACCATCCAGAGTCACAGGCTCTCTGAAAGATTGAGCCCTACTCATAGGGCTATAAAATGCTTCCCCTTCCGCCACACATTAGCACTGAAAGCCTACTTACGACAGTTATTTTTACCCAGAACATCATATCCAGCCATCAAGAAAAAAATTACAAGGCACACTAAAAGGCAAAAAAACACATCCAAATTGCTGGAACAGTCACATTTTCTATTCAATACAGTAAGTCCTGGATGAATGGAAGACACAGATTGTCTGAGCCCTCAAGGAAAACCAGTCATCCTCCAAATGTAATTTTCGTATCCACCATCCTTTTAGCTCATTTATCTCTCCCTGGAACCTTTCTTCATGGAGCACCGAGTTTATATATTCTTGAATTGGAGTTAGTGAAGTACATGTGAAGAAATGCTGACCAAATATAAAGTGATTAGTAGAACAAAAGCATTTGCAGAACCCAAACCCATTCCTGAAGAAGAAGAAAACAAGAAATAACAAGAAGAAATACAATAATAAAACACTTCTTATCAAACTCAAAAAAGAAGTAAAGCTTCTTGGCTAAATTCACTCAGGCTTCTATTCGGATGTTCAAAGAAAATGTTAAATCTTTTTTTTTCCCCAATAATTTGACCTTTCTCTTAAGCTTTCACCTTGCTGGCTAGTAGGGAAAATTAACTAAGTATCTATTCAGCAAAAACTGTTTTAAAAACTTACTAAATTTGTATTATAACTATTATACTATTTTATTATAATAATTATAATAAATTAATTATATCATATAAGTATTTTATAATTTTAATTTAAAGGAAGTATTTTTTATCTTGCAAGTCACTTTTAGATTAAAAATTGCTATCTCCATTTCTTCTTATTTTTTCTGTTTTTGAGGAAAAAACTGAAAATTAAAAATGAATAAATAATATCTAGGGGGAAAAATGCCAAAATGAAGCTGTCTTTTATTGTCTAATCCTACCTGTTCTATGGGGCAATATCTCTTGTACTCCCTCTGCTTGCACACTTACATTCAAGACTGAAATTTACAAAGGATATAACTTGTGATCTTGTCTTGGTCAGAGCCTGGGTAAGAGTCCCTGGTTGACTCAGTGGCATCCCAGGCCCTTGTAGCATTGTAGTCATCTGAAATACTGGGCTCTGACTTAATTAGTCCCAGAGAGGGTGGTCTATAACACAGCCCTCAGGGCAAAGCAACTAAAACCCTGTCCTCAAGCTCTCCTTTGACAAGCTCCTAGATGCACTTTCAGCTTTCTGCTTCAATTCCATTCCTCAAGGAAACTATGGGTGGCCAAGAAACACCAAGACACAAACTTTTAGGACCTCCTTCCATCTGAACATTTGCTGTCAAAGTTTCTTTGATTTATTGATCCCATGTTAATTCTCTGCAGCTCTACACTCAATCTTACTCTCAGTAATTTCAGTTTTAGCAGCTTTGCAACTCCTAGAGCCAAAGTTTTTGGTTTTCCTTTTCTCTCTCCTATATTGCATACTTTTACCGTAGAACACCACACTTCAAGAAATTGTTGCCAAAGATAAAAGGGTCATCTTGTCTACTTTACAAGTTAAAGTGTGGTCCTACTCCCTCAGCCATGGGAATGATAAATTAGCATTAAAAGAACTAGGAAAAATCTCTCAAGAAAATACTTTGGCTTTTAATGTTAATATATTACTGCAAAATCCTAGTTTTGAAGGTTAGATTTTTTTTTCTCCCAATCTTCTAGGATAATTCCTAATCGTCCATTCACAAAACATATACTACTCCTCAAGCAATTAATACTCAGACCAACTGAGGTAAGTATTCTGTAGTCAGAAATGACAATTGAAAAAACACATTAATAATTATTTTTAAAAATTATCACTATTGCATATGTAGTTTTAATCCACACAATTATACTCTGAAAAATCCATCAAAAAGAAACAAATGCTTATGTGATAGGATAAGTTTATCCCCTTTTAAAAACTGCAAAACAATAATAACAAAATTCTAGATAATAATTATTACTTTGTGCCAAGTACTACTGATATGAAAATATCTCAAAGGCATATTGTTAACTGAAAAAATACATCATATTAGAATAAGTATACATAATAATACAATCTCCTTTAAATAAAAATGTTTTTTTAAAGAGATACATGTGCATAATTATGTTTATTTAATGTGTAGATAAAATACCAAGCTAACACAATCAAAATAGTTAACCATAGTCTGTGGTTATGTCTGGAAACAAGGAATTAATCAGTTAGGAGATTGAACTTGGACATTCACTGAGTTTTCCTCCATATAATTTGATTCTTTTGCCAGAATATATTCACATATTTAGTTGTATACCTTTTTTGATAATTGAAAAAAAAAGTAAACTGAATTATTTACATATATGTTTAAGGGATTTAATAAGAAGGTTTTTATTAAGATTCTAAAGGGAGAAAATGATAATCCAGGTTACTAAACGTGCTGGTGTCAAACCTTCAGTGACATTTGTTTCTGAGTCTCTGCTATCTGACAATTAAAAGCTATTTGCTCAAAAAGAGAAATCGCACACAGCAAAGTGGTCTGTTGCTAGGATTCCAGATTGCACTAATGTAGAAAATGTTGAGGAAAATAGTACAAAAGAGGTTGTATTTACACAGCGTGAAATGTAGATTTTCAAGCAGTGTCAGCTGACATAAAAATGGAGGCTTCAAAAAAACCATTTTTTACTTAAATGTAGTTGACAAGCAATTTGAGGGTTTTTTTTTTCAGTTTTAAAGAAAATGTCTTTGAAAATTTAATCTTGATTTGAAGAAGCTCAAATGTCTGCATGTTGTGAATCATTTGTGAAACAAATGTGAAAATTCTCATAGAAAAAGATAAAGTTATTTCAGGTGCTTTTTAATTTGTGAATTTTTTGCTTTCTGTTGGAGGAGAAACAACATTTAAATTAAAGAAATTTCCAAGACATTCATCTCAATGTTATTTTTAATATTTCCTTTATAGAGCTTTTATCATTTATTGGTGAATATAATTTTATTCAAAGTAGATAAATTGCTTTTAAAATGAGATGCTAAACAATTATACAAATGGCATGCTGCTTTCTGCTCCTTTTTGGATTCATGAAATTATTTTAAATGTCTTGCAGGCACTTATTGATATAGCAAATACCTTTTGATATTCATTTTGTGAATGCTATTTTATGTATCTTGATTTATTTCTACCATAATTAGTCAAGAATAAATAATTTAAAAAATGCTATTTGATTACATTTTTTCTTTTTGTATACTTTGTAGCTCTTCTTTGATACAAATATGTATAAATGCATGTATCACATTCCTTTTAATTAACATCTATTGAAAGATGCCATGAAAAATACATAAAGGTAAATGTGCAAAGAAGAACTTGTTCATAATTTGAAGTTTACTACAATCTCAGTGAAATGCTATCTATATAAAATTGTAAAAAAAATCTTGTTTAGTTAATACATATTATCATTTGGCTCAGAATTCTTATCAATTTCTTTTCCTGATAATTATTATTAATATAATAAATGTAGTTTGATTTTTAACTAGTATATTTTAAGAAGTACATTAGGTTAGATGTACTATTAAAAGAAATTATGAATAAAATAATGCCATTTGCTGCAACATGGATGGACCTGGAGACTGTTATTCTAAGTGCAGTAAGCCAGAAAGAGAAATTCCATATGATATCATTTATATGTAGAATCCAAAAAAAACAAAAAGCAAAAAAAACTTATTTACAAAACAGAAACAGACTCACAGACATAGAAAACAGACTTACGGTTACCAGTGGGGAAAGAGGGTGGGAAGGGATAAATTGGGAGTCCAAGATTTGCAGACACTAACTAATATATATATAAAATAGATAAACAACAAGTTCATAGTGTATAGCATAGGAAACTATATTCAATATCTTGTAACTTACGGTGAAAAAGAATTTGAAAATATATGTGTTCATGTATGACTGAAGCATTATGCTATACACCAGAAATTGACACAATATTGTAAACTGACTATACTTCAGTAAAAATATATATGAAAGAAATTATGAAAGTTTACACTCAATGTATAGTCATACTCTACTATTTTTTTCAAAATTGTTAAATTTGTTTTTATGTTTGAAACAACCTTCACAGAATAGGGGAAGGTAGCTCTTTATTGATGCCTTTTTTTCATCTTGGCCCATCATCCAAAATAATCTACTTAAGATCACTAAAATTCAGGTTACTCTCAACTACTCTGTTTACACAATAGTTTCCTGGACAAGAATCAGTTAAAAAAAAAAAAAAAGAAAGAAAGAAGAAAAATCAAAATAAAATAAATCAAAAAACATCTAGGCAACATAGTTATTGTTATTATTACAGTATTAGGATATATAGAAT
The DNA here is from genome assembly GCF_009834535.1 of Camelus ferus. Lineage (NCBI taxonomy): Eukaryota > Metazoa > Chordata > Mammalia > Artiodactyla > Camelidae > Camelus > Camelus ferus. The sequence goes on along the minus strand of NC_045701.1, from coordinate 35,257,068 downwards.
AGCGTTAAGCATATTTTTGCATGGAAAGAACTATCAATAGATAAAATGACATTTGCATCTACAATATAGTCTAAAGGAAATGCAGATACATATTTAATCATAAATATTACTTGAATTATCACTTATAATAGGACAAATGAAGAAATAAATTAATCCTGATTTATTCATCTAATGAAACTATATATGTATATAAAAATTACATTTATGAACATTTTAATATGAAAATAATTACTTTAAATGTTAAATTATAGATATATTAGTCTTTAACAAACAATATATTTTAGACAATAATTTTAAAATTTTATATATGTGTCTAATAGAAAAGCCACAAACATTAATTTTCCTTACTCTGTGAAGGAATAATGAGTGAATATAATGATTTCAATGTCTTTATTATTTAAAAAATATTATGCAACAATGAAATTATAGCATGTTTAATTTCACTAAATAGGATTTTAGTCAGATCTCTGATTTCACATTTGGCAAAAGCTTTTCATCAATTCCCAAAGTCTTCTGTTTTCCTTCCATTATCAAGCAATTTGATTAACAAGTCTTACGAGGAGATTTCTTTATTTTGCTTAGTCACACAAAAAGCATTTCTAATCTCTTTATAACCTGAAGTTAAAAGCTACAGTCACTCATAAACCTTTACAGGTATCCACTGTTTAAAAGCTATGATCACATTTCTGTGTCCAATTATGCAATTGAAAGAGATAAAAAGCACTTAATTTTTGTACCTTAGACAATGAAATCCATTAAACTGAAAGTAGCTATCTCTGAACACCCTCCGCCCCAACATTCAAACTATGTCAATCACAAATCAAACTGAATAAACAAAGATTCTATATTAAAAAGTATGATTGAAACTGTCCAATATATAAATCAAGTCTTATGGGCATTACTACTGTCACTTCAAGATACAAAAACCATAAAAAAGACACTATCAACAGATTTTTGGAATAGGACAAAACAGTGTTTTGTAGCAACTGTGGCACATGATTTACTTTATCTTTGAGAGTTTTGTTTCTGTTCCTGTTTTTTGGTTTCTGTGTTTTGCTAACTTGGTTGAACTTAAGCTGTGATATTTGGTTCCCCTGCATTGTTTCCCAAGATGATGTCTGTCATCAGATCTTATAGTTTTAATTTATACTTTTTAGCCTGGCTCCTGAGGGACCAGACTTTTATTTGCATAGTTCAGTGGTCAGCAAATATTTTGGCAGACATTGTGATCAGATACTTCAAGCTCTGCTGACTAAGCTATATGTTGGCTGAAAGCATTCAAACTTGCAGCCAGTTCTCAAGTATTTACTTGAGTTTCATAATTTGCTGTGCTTTCTTGGGTCTCCTGAATATATAGTTTATTGGTTAGCCAGTATATGTGAAGACATTATCTTTACCCTATGGATTTTTCACTTTCAGATTCTTCCCATTAAATTTCTGGCTTGTCAGCCAAATACTCCAAAATGCATTGGAAAACTGCAAGTTTTCCCTTTCTGTTCTAACTTGTGATGCTGGTTTTTATCCCTGATTCTGAATTGAATCTCTACCTCTGGTAACTACAGTTGTTTGATCCCCCAGCCAAGAATCTAACGAGCTCATGGGAGAGGGATGGGATGGAGCAAGCTGCTAAAGACTCAACACATCTTTTTATACAGAGATCTAACAATTTTTAAGAAGTATTTTATCTTACATTTATCATATATTTCAAGTGTCCTTAAATGATTATTTTAGAAAATTGCACCCCAGATTTTCTTATTTCCTGCAGAGAGAAATTGTGACCTCTATATTTCTCCCACCAAAAGTTAAAAATTTCCAAGCTATTTATTCAACTTAATTTCTTTATTTCTTTCTTTTTAAGACTTGTTTTGTGGCCTAACATAATGTGCTCTTTATGGAGAATGTTCTATGTGCACTTGAGAAAAAGATATATTCTGCTGTTGTTGGATGGAGTGATCTGTACATGTCTGTTTAGCTACAGTTGGTCTACAGTGTTGTTCAGGTGCTTCATTTCCATATTCATCTTCTGTCTGGTTGTTCTACCCATTATGGAAAGTAGGATATTAAAGTCTCCTACGATTATCATAGAGTTATCCTTTTCCTTTCCTTCAAGTCTGTTAAATTTTACTTCACATATTTTGAAGCTCTGATGTTTGGTACATATATGATTACAGTCTTCTTAATGAATTGCCTATTTTATCATTATATAATACTTTTCTTTGTTTCTTGTAAAAATTTTTACCTAAAGACTATTTTGTCTGATATTAATATAGCCATCTCTGTTCTCTTTTTGTTACTATTTACATGGAATACTTTTCCATCCTTTTGTTTTCAACCTATGTGTGTTCTTAGATCTAAATTGTGTTTTTTGTGATAATATACCATCGAATCCTGCATTTTTAATACATTTTGCCAAACTCTCTCTTTTGACTTTTCTTTTTTTCTTCTTTCTGCTTCTCAAACTCAGAATTTTTTCAAGTTTTCTGATTCTTCCTTCTGCATGTTCAAGTCTGCTGTTGGACAATACCAGTAAATTTTTCAATTCAATTATATTTTTCATCTCCAAAATTTTTGTCTGATTATTTTTGTAATTTCTCTTTTTTGATATTCCCATTTTGTTCATAATTAAAAATTTTTCTTTAATTCTCATCCATGCTTTCCTTCAGCTTTTCAAACACATTTAAAGGAGTTGTTTTTAAGTCACTGTTTACTGTGTCTTTTGTGTGTTTCCTCAGAGACTATTTCTGAGGCTTTGTTTTGTTCATTTGAATGGGCCATATTTCCCTGTGTCTTTGTTTGCATTATAATCTTTCATTGAAAATTTGGCGTTTGAGGAAACAACAACTTCTCCCAGTCTTGGCAGTCTGGTGTGGAAGAGCTTTACTAGTTAGCAGGCTGTTAAGTCTCAAGATAAGCCTGATGTACAGATATAATTTCTTCAGAGGTGTATTGTGGTATATGTCCTGTCTGGGTCCATGCAGGTGTGCTTCTTTTTCCAATTTCCCTCAGCTGCTTTTAAACTATTTAATTTCCTGAAGAGTTTCACCCAGCATTTTTCTCAGGGTCTTACATAATCTGTTGTATTCCTATGTTCATAATCTCTTGTCCCCAGGCATCTGTTGAGTCCTCAGTCCTTTAATTTTTATGAACTGCACCACATATCATGCCTTTATGGCTTCCAGTTTGAGATCCTAACAATGCTGTCATTCCCACCTGATCTCCAAGTAAGGTAAGACAGAGAGCAGTCTTTTAGAAAGCCCACAGACGAGTCAGTATATTGTAAGCACTGCAAATATTTTCTGTTTCAAGGAAAAAAATCTGGAACTGAGCCACTTCCAACTGTGTAGCACTGGGAAGGCAATGAAGCAAGGGTGAATAAAAATGCTATGAAATTTTCTACCATTTTGAATGACTTTTTCTTGTTTGGGCATTTGCTTAGTTGTTGTAGATTTTTGACTGGTTTCCAGAGCTCCTAAAGTTATTTTAATCAGCCTGTTGTTTTCCATTAGATATTACTGTTTGGAAATGAGCCTAGAGCTTCCTGTGAATTTAGTTTCTCAAAGGTAACCAAAGTCACCGTGGAAAGAACATAGTGACTTCTCCTCCTCATTGGTTACTACGTGCCTGATTCTCTAGTTATGTGTTCTCATCCCGCCAAAGAAAACACACTAGTGGAGCAAAACAAACTCTCAACATATTACTTGGCATGCAGGAATTAGATTGCCAGCTTCTTTACTCTTTTCACTTACTCAACAGGAGTGCTGGTGTAGTGTGATCTCTACATATATATGACTGGAATCTCTCTAATTACGTGGAAATAAGTGCTCTGTGAAACGTAGGGTGTTCATTGCTATCTGTCCTAAACTGAAATAACATTTGTCTTTACTCTCATGGAAATGCTTGATAATTCACTTACATCTATCACATTCTCCACAGTCATGAAGATTTAACACAACAGATCAATCCACCTTAGGTTTCTTTTGTACTTCCTCTTCAATTGCTTCTGGTGGTAGATTAGGGACGTTTGGATAGTAGCATTAGCTAACAACACGAAATAGGTCATGTTTAGGTAATTATTCCATGCTAGTATTCTTTAAAATATCTCCTATTTTTAAAGATAAATCGAGCAGCACACTATTATGAGCCTCTGGCTATCACTTACCGTTGTTACCATTTCTATGGTTTTTACTAGGGTATAGCGAATATTTTTCAGGAGCAAGAACAATACATAAAACGTTGTAATTAATATATTAAATGCACATATGTACACATACATTTACAGACACAAATGTATCCCATAGCTGTCTCACATAGGAGTTAAGACTTTGGATCCTGGCGCTAGTCTTCCTGAGTTTCAATTCTAGTCCTATTATTTACTACTTCTGTAACCCTGAGCACATTACTCACCTATCTGTAACTCATTTCTTCCAGGTGTTAAATGTGGATAAAGTAACATGCAGCAAAATTTTGTTATCAGAATTAAATTACTTGGTACCTACAAAATGTATAGACTATTTCCTGGCATATAATGTAGCCTTAATAAACTATATACATATATATGATAAAAATCATTTAGCTTTGAAAAATTTAAAGTATAAGTGAAATACACATATACTTTAAAATTTTCAAAGCTAAATGACTGCCTAAGTTGAATTTTTCTTATGTGCAAGGTATACCAGTTCTTTCTTTAATATATTACACATTCCAGCTTTTCTAAATGAATTTTATTTTTTAAAATATAAATACCTGTATATCTTTAGTAAATACAGTACCTATTAAAATGCTGGCTCTAGCCACTGAGAGAAACCACCTATATGGTTTTCATATGCTATATAAATAGGATGACAAGAACAAGGGTAGCTATATTACTAAATACATTTAAGAGTGAACTTGGCAATATTATTTTATGACATGAAAACAAGCACATTCTAGAACTTTTTCAAAAAATCCAGGAGATAAATATTAGATTTACGTACTTAGTAGCTCTAAAGGCCATGGTGAAACCACCAGGATATAATATAAATTATCAGAAAGAATGTAGTTAAATAGAGGTAAAATGAATATTGCCAAAACAGAAACTGTGTCACAGTTCAGTTCTAGCCCTAATATGATTAAATTGGCTAGCCCTATTCCATTTGTACAGAAAAGAATGAATAAACTCTCTCTTACTGAAAGTAAAATTATCTGATGCTTCTATACTTTAAAAAAAAAAGTTAACAGAGAAAAACATGGAATATAAAATAATATTTGATTAATTTAAGAAGACAAGGAGGGATAAATTAACATAGGTAGAAGAATTTGGAAAAATTAGACATTAAAAGTTAAATATATCAGTAATAATATTAATTATGTAAAGACTAATCACAAAACAAAGCATATCAGAGTATATTAAAAATTTAAAAGATAGGCTATAAGGCATTGTAATTATAAATAAAATGATGGTAAAGTGTATAATGCAAACTACTGAAAGAAAAAAAAAGGAAAACCACAGCTAAACTCATATTCAATGATGAAAGATCGAAAGCATTTCCTCTAAGATCAGGAACAAGGCATAGATCCCCACTCCTGCCACTTCTATTCAACATAGTGCTGGAAGTCCTTAGCCAGAGGAGTTAGACAAGAAAAAGAAATAGAAGGTATCTGATTGGAAAGGAAGTAGTAAAATTATCTCTGGTCACAGATGGCATAATCTTATATGCATATATGTATTTGACCCTAAAGATTCCACAAGAAAAACTATTAGAACAAATAAACACATTCAGCATAGTTGTAGGATATAAAATCTACATACAAAGATCACTTGCATTTCTATACACTAACAATGAACAATCAGAAAGGAAATTAAGAACACAATTCCATTTACAATAGCATCAAAAAGAACAAAATACTTAGAAATTAACTAAAAAGACAAAAGACTGGTACACTGAAAACTACAAAACATTTCTGAAAGAAATTAAAGAAGATACAAATAAATGGAATGTTATCCCATGTTCACGAATTGGAAAACTTAATATTGTTAAGACATCAATACCATCCAAAGTGACCTACAGATTTAATGCAATTCCTATAAAAAAAATCCCAATGATGTTTCTTTGAGAAATACAATCTCAATACCCTAAATTGCCAAAACAATCTTGAAAAAGAAAAAGTTAGAGGTCTCACACTTCCTGATTCCAAAACTTATTACAAAGCTTCTGGAATCAAGGATGGTGATTTTAATTCAGTGTAGTTCTGAATTCAGCAAAAGAATATTTGTAGAACCATACCTGTTTTATTGCTATACTTCGCAAATACCCACTGAGATATTTAAGGCTACTTGCCTTGTAAAAAATGGCTTTACGTTCAGTGTTCTTTTTATTTCTTTCGACTGATGTTTGAGTCTTTTCCCCTTATTTCCATTCTAGCACGGTCAGTAGGTATGAACAATCCTAATCTGTGGCTTGCAACATTTTATTTTTAGGTTTGGAAACAAGTCACACAGATTATTAGAAGCCTAGGTAAAAAGTATTCAGACTCTTGTGGAGTCTTAACAACTTTCTCACAATTCATAGTTCTGAATACATGAGTTATCATTTGTATGCTTAGAAATGTGTCATCTTACATTTTTACTTTAAATATCAATGATATATTTTATGCTGAACATTGTTATTATTTAATATGATCGTACTCTCTCTTTTTTAAAATTGAAATCCCTTATAGCTACTAAGGAGAAAAAAGGCATTATTTAGAAATATAAAGTTGTCCTATCATTATATTATCATCATGAAAAATATGAAAGGATACTGTATGAGTAAAGATAGCCCATATATTGCTGCATAACAATCCTCTTCCCTCCCCAAAATTCTCAGAGGCTTAAGATAGCAAATATTTATTTCTGGTTCATGCTACAGGTGCAATGCAGGAAGTTCTGCTTAATATATTACTGAATTAAGCTAATAAAGGCTTCATTTCAATACGTACTTCTATACCTGAGAAATTAAAAAAAAAAAAAAAAAAAAAAAGAAAGTGTGTAGGTAATGTAGAATCTGGCTCTCAAATATTTCACGTTGTATTTTCCAGAGCAAGTCAAGCTTAATTTCACAGTGGCCAAGCTTAATTTCAAAGAAGCAGGGAAATTCATGTCTCCTACAAAATATACAGGAAACAATTGGAATATCCACCCTAATGATCACTACACGTAGTTTTAATAAATCTCTAGGAAATAATTTAACAGGGTCCATAAAACTGTGGGAAGTCTAATAAATTGCACGTGTATGAATTCTGTAAAAATGTTTGAAAAATTAGATGTAAAAGGGTTAGATCCAGTGCCTTTGTCAGATTATCAAGGATTCATAGACTCCTTTCATTAAAAAAGCATGAAGAAATTATATTATGTATCAGAAAAATAAAGAAATATTTCCAAATAGGCAAAGTAGTAAAAAATACTGTATAGAATTTTACTCATATAAATGTGACTATCTTTGAAGTATACTAGAAGATTTCCGTCAGGACTATATTTTTGGCCCTCAAATCTTTGTGTAATGTAACAAACAGTATTACTTCTTAGGATCTCACTTGTTCCACTTCATCTGTGCAGCAACAAAATCAGGACATATGCTGATTAAAGGAATTGGTTTAAATTCACTGGAACAAATACCACCTTGTAACATTAATTTTAGAATTCTTCCCAGCTTCCCTTTTCCCATTTGGAACATCGAGTTCTAGGTTAAATGATGAATCTGTGATCTTGGAAGAAACCAAGGTAGATAAAGAGTTATATTCTGTACTAAATTGGAAAGTTTTATTTCCTATTTTCAGACCTTTAAAGTATAGGGAAAATTCATATTGCTCTTTGTGCTGACATATCTCTTCAAGAAATGATCCACTTTTTTGCCATCAAAATGGAGTAGATGAATCCAACTCATTAAAAAATGTTGTTATGAAAGAGGTTGTGATGATGCAGATTAACTTCCTACCATTCAGTGCTTTAGACACTTTAGAACATTTATTATTGCCATGTTTATGTGCTTGTGCAGTTCAGTAAAATGACAGCAACATTTTATCTCAAGCAGTTAAAGAAGAATGCATTTTTGAAATACATTTATTGGGCATTTTACTGAAATACAGGGCTGTAATAATGCATACAACAGCATTATCATAAATAGTAGCTATAATAAACAATAGTTAAAAAGATTTTATGGGAAATAATAGCTAAAAAACAGCAGTGCTCTCTCACTATCTAGAATATGTATGTTAAAACTATTAGTTTTCCTTCTCCTACAGTTAATGGAATGTTTGTATTTAACTAACAGAGCCAAAAAGTTGATAAAGAATTGTCAGTATGATTTTTGTGTGTCAGATGTTAATAAATCTTTTGCTAGCTTAATTTCATAAGCAGTGCTGAAACATGCAAAGTGAAAGAATCAGACATTACCTAGAGTAAAACAAATCCCTTCCCCTCCTTGTCTAGATTTTTAATGTATGGAGGTATTCAGGCTTTAAAAAAAAAACTTTCAGAAAGTTATGTGAAATTGCCCTTTCCCATATTGTTAGTAAGAATGAATAATATTTGATTACACTAATCATTATTAAACTTGAATTTTTTTAATCAGAAATGTACTATGAAAAATAAGATTAATTTTTTAAGAACATAAAGAATTTGGGATAAGATTTTTTAATTGAATGATTTTTAAGTAAAGCAGATTGAGTAAATAGCTGTATGTCAGCAAATGTGAGTATTGAGTTCACAATCTTTATCTGCATTTCTTATAAAATAGACAAGAGATTTTATAGGCGAGAGATATTAACCTCACTCATCGTAAAGGGCAATCAGACAAGCCACAAGATTTCAGACTAGGAGAGGGGACACATACTTCACAGCTCCTGTGAGATTTACAGCACATAAAATAGACTTTTATGACCCTGGATGAGATTGTGCTTCAGTCCTGGACATATCTGCTTTTTATGGTCATTAAAAGTTATTGAGTTAACTGCTCATTATACAGTTTAATCTGCACTCTTACTTTTGATCTACTTTTAGGAGAATGAAAGTAGTTAAGTTAAAACAAGAGTTCTCTCAAAACTCTGAAAATGTGTAAAATTTGACCTCAGCTATAAATGTGTTTGAAATTCAGAAAGGGTTTGTTGATTTAATTATTCTTATTTACCTACATTGCAAATACTTTTCCCAGTCCATAGCTTTAATGCATAATCTTTTTAATGCTGGCTTTGGGAGAGAAGGTTTTAACTTACATGCAAGCAGTCCCATCTATCAATCCCTTTCCTTTACTGGTTAGTGATTTATGCATTCTCTTTAATAAAACTTTCTACACCACAATTCAGAAATGAATTCTTTCAGCACTCTCTAGAAGCACCAGGGATTTATTTTTCTTCTATATTTATGTAAATAATCTACTTGGAATGGATTTTCTGTATATGGTTATGTTGGGGGTGAGGTCAAACTACACTGAGGTCATTAAAGTAGTTAAGGGAGGAAGTGTTAGACTGGGCTGGCTCTAATGCCTTGGCAGTCTTCACAAGCAAACCTAAACCTAGGCCAAAGCTGAAGCATGCAGATCTGAGAAAATGAAACTTAAGAACAACCAATCACAAACCACCAACTACGCTTTCCCAAATAAGGCAACTGCTTAAGGTACAGCCAATCAAATAATTTCCTTGCTTTGCTTCAAGATTTCTCTATAAAAAGGTCTGCCTTAGATCCTGCCGGGGCATGCTCCTAATCACTTTTGGTCTGGCGCTACTGGATTTGAATCGGTGTATGTATGCACAAGTAAACTCTTGAAAATTTTAATTTCTGAGTCAATCCTTTAACAAGATAAACTCAACACGGGATTGTACTATTGAGTAAACATAAAAGAACTGAGCACACTAACAAATTATAGCACTTCTTGATAAAAACAGTCAAATATTGAGGCTATCTCTGTATTTTAGAGATGGAGACAGCTTCATATATATGTATATATACATATCCACATATATATTTAATTATGAAGTAAAGACTGAATTTTATACAGTATACTTTCAGAAAGAAACCATACTATATAGGCAATTAAGACATTCAAAATGATTAAAAGTTTGATGTTTAAAATAAGGAAGCCCTTCATTACTCTTTCTAGATATTGATTCTGTAAAATGGAAAGGGCTTATTTGAATTCCAACTATCATAATTTGTTTTATATATCACACTTCTTTACCTAAGCTTCCTAAGATTATCCAAAATATTGAACTGGATTTTGATGATTCTTCTGCATAACACACACCTCAAATTTGCTTAGGGCTCCTCAATGATACCTTCAAACTATCTTTCTTCCATGTTCATGTACATACTCACTTGTCCTTTGATCTTATCATTTCTGGTTTAGCTATTTTCAATCCCTCCTTGTGCTTATCTCATATAATAATCACCTGGTCATTCACTTTATTTACTAAAAGACTTTATATCTGTCATATAGACTTTTTGCCAACCTACAATTCCAACTTGAGACTATAATTACAGTCTTATTTCTTCCTTTCAACTTCTATCCATCCATCCATCTGCATATTTATACATCCTCCTCCTTGCCCTGTACATGGGTGGTTTAGACTCCAAATACAATGTTAAGTCATGCCAAGGGGCATCATCTTCCCATTCTCAGTCTCAGGGAAAAGCTTTCAATATTTGAAAAATCAGTATGAATTGTTTTGTAGAGTTTTGTGGGTGCTACCTACTGAATAACAGTTTTCTTTTACTCCTGATTAGTAGTTTCTATAAGGAACGTAGATATTTTTTAATTTATTTTTTTCAATTAATTAGGCATTTTTTTCAATTAAATGAGGGTATGAAATTTTTCTTCCATATTTTTTAAACATAGTGAATTATGATAGCTTAATTTCTAATGCTAGATTAATTCTAAAATCCTAGGTTAAACATATTTATTTGTGTTTTTTAACATTTTTAATATATTGTCAGATTTGTGATTTTGTCTTCTGTGTTCCTGAGGAGAGTTTACTCATAATTTTTTTTTTCCCCTGATGATTCCTAGTCTGGTTTTCTTGTTAAGATAATGATAACTCGATAAAAATAAACTTGGAATTATTTACTATTTTCCTGATTTTCTAATAATTTTATTTAAATGGCTTTATTTGTTTAACTATTTGGAGGAAGTTGTTGATAAATCCCACCTGGGCTTAGAAATTTCTCTGGGAGGATATTTTAAAATATGGATTCAATTTCTTTTATAGATTCAGGACTGATTAAATAGATTATTTGTATTTTTATCAGTTTTGTAAATTATGTTTTGTAGGGATTTGTCTATGTCTTCCAAAATATATTGGTAGAAAATTGCTCAATATCGAGAAATCTAGCTTCTGGTTAACAAATCTGCCTCCTACATGTGTTTTTTCAGGCCTGCCCTCACCATAGCCAATTACGAAATCTTACCTGTCAGGCTTTATGGAGGAAAGCTGCCCTCCTCACACCAGACTTGTAGCATAGCTAATGCATTGCAGCCTCTGAAGAAGGTGCACTCAAGGACTCAGTTCCCAGGCTAGCCACGCTCCTTTACATATTTACAGTGCTAGCCCCAGCACCTTCATGCCTGGGTCTCTTCATCTGAGACCTCAGGCAAAAGTCTTCATCAGGAGGGAGGATGGGGAAATCCTGAAGACATTTTTCCCCACTCTGACTTAAAATCCTATACTTTTCTCTCTTAACCCTCCTCCTTCCCACTGCTCTCCATCTACTCCCCCATGCCCCCAAGTCAAGGTCCATAAAACATACTATGTGTCTCTTTCCATGCCAACACAATACTGCTTTGGTTTACTATAGCTTTGTAATAATAGTTAGGAATCAGGAAGTGTGATGCCTCCAGCTTTGTTCTTCTTCCTTAAGATTTCTTTTACTTTTCAAAGATTTTTGGAGTTCCATATGAATCTTAGGATTTTTTTCCTATTTCTGTGAAAAATGACATTAGAATTTTGACAGAAATTAAACTGATTCTGCAAATTGCTTTAGGAGTATGAACATCTTAACAATATTATTCTTCCAATCCATGAACACAGACTATCTTTCCTTCATTTGTGGGGTACAGAGGGAATACACTCAATACAATAAAGGTCATTTATGACAAGTCTACAGCTAAGATCTTAACTGTGATACACAAAGTTTTTCCTCTAATATCAGGAATGAGAAAACGATACTCATTCTGGCTACCTTTATTTATTTTTAACTATATTTATTTAAACTATAGCTTTAATTGGCTACTCTGACACATGGCAGTTCGGATCTAACTTTCATAGCAGAGCTGAACTCCAGAAATGTATGTTAATAATATAGAATATAAAACATAATGTATATTAGCATATATATCAAATATATAACATATATGCTAATATATAAAATACATTAGTATTATTTGTTCAACAACTCTAAAATGTGCACAGATTTTTTTTTTTTTGCACTTATGAAGTTCTTTGAATCTTCCTTCTCTCCCTCTTTTTTCTCTTTCTATTGATTGGTCTTTCTAGAGACTTTCAGTATCCAACTTTTGTCTTTATCTGTATTCTCTAGTACATTTTTTATTTAATAACTTTTTCATAACAATTTATTTGATAATGTTATCAATTTCTGCTGTAATTCTGTTATTTATAACTTTAAAAAAATATGTAATTGATTTTCAGCATCTTTATTTCTTAATATACATGGTTTTAATGCTATAAATTTTCCTCCTACATAAATTTAGCTGCATTCCACACTTTTTTAATGTTTTATTTTTATTATCATTCAGATGATATTTTCTATTTCTATTTTCTAATTTTCATTAAGATTTTTTTTCTCTGACTCATGGGTTATGTCAAATGTTATTGCTTACTTCCAAAATATTTAGGGGATATTTTTTTCTTTTTTAAATTGTATTCTAATTTAGTTTCATTACAGTTAGACAATTCTCAGAATAATTTTAATCTTTTAAATTGTACTGAGGCTTTCTTTATGGCCTAGTATATGGTCAACTGTATAAATGTTCTGTCTGTTCTAGAAAAAAAATATACATTATGCAGTGTTCTATATACATTGATAATTTAATTTTAAATTTTATTCAGATTTTTAATATTTCTATTTATTGCTTGTTTATTTTCTCAACCATTAAGGTAGATATGTTAAAATCTGCTGATTGTGGGTATATCTATTTCTTTAATTATCTCAAGTTTTTCTTTATATATTTTGTAGGTATGTTGTTACTTATATGTAAATTTTATATATTATATATTCTTGATGAATTGACCAATTACTTAATAACATTAATATTATATTATTCTGTTTTTTAATCCCAATGTCTGTCAACTAGTAGTCACTCAATACATGTTTCTTTAATTTAATTTACTCAATTGATGAAACCTCAGCTATCTTTTGTCATACATTATTATATCATGTGCCTTACTTTGCCCAACCCCAGACATAGAACTTTTCAGAGGACATTCTGGGGTGTGTATTTCAAATATTTAAATACTTATCTCAAGGGAATTTCATAGAGTAAAATCCATTGTTTTGAGAATAATGACTTAAATTTCTACAAATGGTAGAAAACAGGTAAAATTTATCTTATAAATGCTATCTATTACAAAAAACTATTTAAAAATATGAAATTTCTTAGAGTTTCTGATTTTGTACATATGAGCCAAGAAAAGCCATTATACTTGACTTTAAATATGATGGCTTTATTATTTCTTAGCTATCCTATTATAAATAACTATCTGCTAAAGTCATATTAAATAAAATGAAGGAATTAAAGGAGACAAGATGAAGATGAGATAACTAGTCACAATTTGTAGAGCTCAGTTACTTCATGAATGGGCCAACTGAAAGGTTAGAATGAATTAGAGAAGCATAGTGTCAGGAATTTCTATTATAATCTTTCATATACTCACAAGGCAATAAATACACTTAAATTTTTTCTACCAATTTCCAGTTTAAACATACAAATAATTTATGATGCCAATTAACTCAGTATTAATTTCACTTAATGTTTCCTGGAAAATGACAGAGCATGGAATATGACACTACTTTTATATCCATAAGACAAATAAGTTACATAGCATATTGAGGTCTTTGAATCTTAGCTTTAGAGATCATTACTACCTTATGCTTTTTCATATAAGAATAAAATTTGAGGACTGAAAAGACTTGCTCAAAGTGACCCAATTAGAAAATAATGAAAACTGCCAAACATTCCCATGCTTCTTCCAGAAGAGTATTTCCACATGCCATTCTCTTTCATTAAGGTGTATCTGAAAAATCTTTATACCTGCAATTCTAAACCCAATAGGATACCATGCAAGTGAGCTATATTATTATAAGGTACCTAAATAAGGTAATTATCCAGTGAAAATAAAATAGTCAAGAGTTTATGGCAAATATCCTAAATGTATATCAACAGATGAATGGATAAAGAAGATGTGGTATACAATGGAATTTTACTCAGCCATAAAAAAGAATAAAATATTGCCATTTGTAGCAACATGGTTGGACCTAGAGATTATCACACTAAGTAAATCAGGCAGAGAAAGACAAATATAATACCAGTTATATGTGGAATGTAAAAAAAATTTACAAAATAGAAACAGACTCATAGGCATAGAAAACAAACTTATGGTTACCAAATGGAAAAGGGAAGAGGATAGGGTAAATTAGAGAATGGGATTACACATACACACCACTATGTACAAAATAGATAAACAATAAAGATCTACTGTTTAGCACAAGGAACTATATTCAATATCTTGTAATAACCTATAATGGAAAAGAATTTGAAACTGTATACCTGAAACTAACACTATTATAAATCAACTATAGTTAAATTAAAAAAAAAAAGTTTATAAAAAAAAACAAAAAGTTTATAGCAAACAGAAGAATGAATCAAGGTGGTTTTCAAAGGACTTAAACAAAGGGAACAGTATCACACAACTGTGGTGTTAGAAATGTTTAGTGACAAAGGGGTTTAATTTATATCTATTGTTTCCCAAGACAACTTCCTCAAGCTTTCTACAAAATATTTTCAAAGACTGAGAAATAGGTTAAGAGCTCAAAGAAATTTTAAAAGAGAATTAAGAATTTACTTTTTGCCAATAATCTGGAGAGATTTTACTAATTAGGTCAAACCTAATTATTTCATTTTATTTTATTTTTGTACAGGTGCCAATTTTTATCTCAAAGGCATAAATCCCAGAAAGTGACAATGAATAGTGTATAATTTCAACCAATAGTTGCAAGCTGGGTTAAAGTCATGGAAAATCTTAGTAGTACTATATCTTGGAGATTCTAGTTTTACATACACCTCACTCTATGCAAACTATCAAGGAAGTATCAATGAAAATATGAGAACATTCTTCCCAATTTTCCTCTTAGTGAGTAGCCATATCATGAAACTTGAGTATTATCCTTGATCTTTCTCTCTTTATCTCCTGCACACAGATTCACATATACACACAAAGTCAGCAAGTACTAACAATTCTATATTCCAATTAGTTTTTGAATCATTTATGTTTGATCCTTTATCAATTCTTAAGTGAACTATGCTCATCACCTAACTCATCACGATTCTCCAGTACTGTCAATTTTCCGCCAAAGTACTTTGCATAAAATACAAATATGATTATATCACTGTTATTTAACCTAGTCTTAAAATGAGTTCTAATATGTGAAATTTATCTTGACATGTCCCTTACTATTTGACCTACTTAACCTTTCTTCATTGTGACTTTTGTACTTCCCTTCTTCCACTAAATGACTTCCCTCAGATCATTAGATTATTTATTAAAAAGTATTTATTGATCACCTACTTTGCACTCGGTGCCATGCAATACCTGGAAAGAAACTATGAAAGAAATATTTAAATGAGAAAAGCTTTCTTTTACTTCTGGATCTTCATCTGGACAAAAGGGAAATATACTAACTTTCATCCTACCTATCATAAAATATATTCACTGTGGTACAAATACCTATAATTTCAGGAAATTCAAATAGAAATATTAAAATGACAATAATCACAAAAGCAAGCCCCCCCATACACACAAAATGTAAATTGCTAATAAAAGAAAAATCTGCAACAAAAACATTACACCTATTTTTTATTACCTAGTGAGAAAAAAGATGGTGAAAACACTTTATCACAAAAATTTTTTAGGAAATGTTTAATAGTTAATTTTAAGTATGCGGGATATGTAGCTTCAATAAACTTGGAGCAGAATATACAAAAAATAAATTAGGAGAAAGAACAGCAGAATGGATTAAAAAGGGTTTATAGACACCAGAAATAATTTCAAGAAATATAACAAATCACATAGGAGAATTAAAATTTGTAGTTCTGTCATAGAGATCAGAATTGGCAATGAAAAATAAATTTAATGGTCCTACCGGAAATACTCTCACGGTAAAGTAAATGCAAAATACCTTGCTCCTAGACAAATACATGGGAAAGTGAAGAAGATATGAGTACCTTTTATAAATGGTAAAAATAGCATAGAAAGATTATACAAAATATGTGTCATGAAACATAGACAATGTTATATAGAAAATAACAAAAATATCTGATTACGAACTCTAAAATATAATAAAACATTGGGAAGAGAGGGGAAAACATGAGAAAATAGTACTAAATTCATTGCCAAAAATTATATTTTTCCATGTTATTTAAGAGTATTTAATAAAAAATAAATAATAAAATGAGTGAAGAACATAAAAGACACAAAATACAAGCAAAAGGAAGAATATAAGAACATGTAAAAGAGACAAGAAAGAATCAAAACAAAACTTATCCTTAATGACAATAAATGTAAATGGATTAAATCTCCATACGAAAAGCAAATTATACTCAGAATTGTGTGTGTGTTTATGTGTATTTTAAGTAACTACAGTTAGCCCATGGTACCCATGTGGATTCAACCAACTGTGGATCAAAAATATATTTTTTTACTTTCCAGGAAGTTCCAAAAAGCAAACTTGAGTTTGCTGCACGTCAGCAACCACTTACATAGCATTTACATTTCAGTAGGTATTATAAGTAACACTGAGATAACTTAAAGTATATAGGAGGATGTGTGTAGGTTATATGCAAATACTACACCATCTTATGCAAGGGAAACTGAAGCATCAGTAGATTTTGGTATCCAAGGGTGGTCCTGGAACCAATCCCTCAGGGATACAGAGGGACAGCTATATATCCAACTAAGATGAGGAAAACCCAAACAAAAACATAAAACATAAAATGCTTTAATGTTATCTATAACCAGATTTTCCATCAATATTTCTTGCACCTTTGTGAATTATAGTTTCACTTTTCCATGGTAAAAGTAAATCTATTGGTAGACTAGGTAGCACACTGTTTCCTTAGGAAAAAAAAAAAAAAAAGCTAAGTTGCAGAAACTCACCTAACTCAGCATTCAAAAGAATTTTTTAAAGATTACAGAAACACATTATTATTTTTCATATTAAATCTTTATGGTACCACTCAAACTATTTTAAAAATTTGGGGAAGGCAGAACAAGCATAACCAATAAAAAGTACAGAATAAATGTAAAAGTTTGTTTTCTACAGCAATTTCAGGTAATTTAAACAAATCTGAAATACTAAAGACAAAAATCACAATGAAAATTCTAATTTCTGATGTTCTTTCCGTGATGGAAGTAAACATATCATATAACTGTAGTGTGAATTAAATTAAAATATGTATCAATCAAATCACCTTGGTGATAAAACAATGAAGTCTTAACATCTGCTATAAAAAGTTGGCCCCTCCTGGCAACATTCTCAGAGATATTAGGAAGCATAACTTAAAGTGACATTTATTTGGATATCAAATGCTTGAGGCCCCAGATAATGTGAGTGTTCTGTCAACGTCTACAACCCAAATATCCAGTTTTTAAAGTACCGGCAGAATGGTTCACCTTTCTACAGCATTGCCTTTTACTTAATTGTAGATGATTTCTCATAGGTGGATTAGAGAAAAAATTCATTTCCAGCTGCCCAAAAGTTTCATTCACATCGACTAGATTGTAAGAATAAGAGCAAAGAATATATCTCTAAATTTTTAAAGATGAAGCTGTAAACATCAGAGGCCATTGCACGTTTCAGATTGCATAGTGTATATAAAAATGTTTATATAAAATGGAAGTAGTATTTATACAAAATGAAATATAGTACAAGAAAACTGTCTAGCTTAGAGAAATGGAAGTTATGAGAAAGCATTTTTTTTTGTTCGAATTTTCTCACTACCTTAATAAAATATCTCATTTACTCATCACAAAGTTTCTATTAGGTACATGTCATTATGATCTTTTGACTTTTAAGGAAGCATTTCTCAGAGTTGTTAAGTAATCTGCTACCTTTCAGACAATAAGCAGGTGACAACCAGGATTCAAAGCTAGTTCTGACTGATTCTGATAGTGTCTTTTATGGGTTTTAGGTTTTTTGCTTTTGTTTTTCGGCATTCATTATACCCAAATGAGGCTACGTGTATTTCTACTGGAGGATGGACTTCAGAGAGGAGGGAAAGGCAGTTTGGGGTTCACCCCAATGACCACCAGGAGGCTCATAACAATAGACTGTATAGGGGTACAGAGGAAAATGCCTCCAATCAAACCAGCGTCCAAGTAGAGCTTCAATTCTCGAACTCAGGCTAAATTCGAAACAGTGGTGGGGGCCGTGCTTTTGAGAAAACATATGACACTTATCTTTGTTTTGTAACACAAAATGCAGAAAACATCTCATGAATGGACTCTCTTTAAGGACAAAGTGAGCCTGAGAGACACCTGATAATTTCCATAAAAAAATTAACTTTCATTTCCTATCACAAACAGGAAAGTAGTTACAGCTTATCATTTTGATGTCTCAAAACCAGAAAGAAAGCAGACAGGAAGTAAGGTACCATCATAAAGACCCCAGAACCTATGTCTCTAGCATAATGATGAGAAAAAAAACTTACATAAAACTTTGAATGAACAGGTTGTTCTGGCACACAAGAAGACATCATATTCCTTTTTAACCAAATCCTTATTTTCCACTGAGGCTTGGAATACGGAATATAGGGTGAAATGCCAGGAGGAGACTGGGCAAGTGGGGAGATGGAAACGTCTGGTCGATACAAGCAAAGACTTGGTGACTCCATGTTAAATTAGGGAATTGATTCAAGAGCGAATCTGTTTCTCCAGGGAAATAAAACTTTCTCCAGGAAACATGCAGCAAGCCCTTATATTGGGGTTTTAATAACATTTCAGATGTGGGAACAGGAGTCCAGGCCCTTTAACCAAGGCTGCACACCGGCTGAGTTACCTGTCTGTTCCCTACACACTCAGGCTGAAGAAAAAGTAGACACATTTCAAAATTCAAACCTCCAACTGTAGCTCAACATGAAAAAGTGGAGACAAATTCATCCACAATACATCAGAGTGAAAGCGCAGTCCATCTTAAGCCCAGGAAGCCAGAGAATCATGGCACGTATGAGATTAGTTTACAGTAAGAAGACAAGGCAATAAAAGAACATAAAAGAACATGCAAGCAGCAGATTTTGAATTCATTCTATAAAATATAATCAAACAAAATGACAAAATGCCCCAAGAGTAATCCTACAGAAAAATACCATGAGAACATTAATTCAATAAAATAAGAATCTACCAAGGAGAAAAAAAAAACAAAAACAAAACACACTAGGTTAAAATGAAATGAAAAATCTCATAGCCAAAGATATACACCTGTGGCCAAAATCACATTGTTAAAAACATTAAGAAAATTAGACACAGGGAAGGATAGAAGTGATAACAGTCTATCACACTGAAAATTTTAAAAACAGTTTATAGAAACCAAGGTTTGCTGAGGGTGTGACAAATAAGCACTGTTTTACTTTTGTCTGTGGCATCATAAATTGGTGGAATTTTGCACAGGAAGGCAGTAATATGGAGCAAAATTTAAAGTGCATGTATGATTTGACTTTACTATTAATCTCAAATTTTAATATAAAACATATGCCAAATTATAAACAAAGAGGTTTATTGTAGCATTACTTGTTTTGCATCAAATTTCCAATTGATAACACACTGGAAACAAGCAAAATGTCTATAACTGGTAGACTTGAAAAATACTATACAACAACTTAAAAACTAAGATATATCAAAATATCTTTGTAGGTTTAGGGTAATACAAGCTGAGAGTCATCCTTCTGAAGTAATGCATGAATATGTCATAAACACGAACAGCTTTATTATCTACAAAAGTAAGTCAAAAACTACATCACGAACCCTGGCCAGATTAACTACTTTATCTCCAGAAGTAAACATATACGCACTACAGGGAGGGACTCCAGATGTAGGGGAAAGAGCCTGGTAAACTCACTGAATTGAGGTCTATAACCAAAATGAATTGAAAACAGACTGCTCCCAAAAGAGACAGTGGGCTGAGACACATATTTTGACCTTTTTTGTCTCAACCTCACCAATCCGAAAATTCACGACTTCCTGAGAGAGAGATGGGAGGGAGCAGAACCGAGAAAGTCTTCTTCCTAACTGTGCTCTCTGGGGAGAATGAACGGAAGTTTCTTACTCTATCAGCCACAGTTGAAAGAAATGAGAGAGAAGATATTTCTTCTAATGGTGTGAATAAAGCCAGGTGTGGAGCAGTGCTAACTTATAAACCTCTTTATGCAAATTAAACACTTATTTCTCGTAAGAATTGATATCACACCTCATAAATGAAATCCAACTTGTAGAAAATGAAAAAGATGGCTTCAAAAAAAAAAAAAAAGAAGAAGAAGAAGAAGAAAAGAATTCTTTATCCATAAGGATAATTTGTATTTGCTTCTGGGCTGAATTTGCCCATACAAGCATTTTGAATGAGGTACTTTATCTTGAGCCTTCTTCATCTTCAGTCTCCCTTTTCTGTTTCTCCCTTTCTGTTTCCAGATCTCACTATTTTTCACTCCCACCCACCTTTCCATGCATCTTCAAGCTATCAGTGTCCTTAGTGTCCTGGACCCTCATCACATAATGCAAAGCCTGGTGGTAATTTCAGTCACTATATAACCTAGGTAAACAGGTAGGAGGGGCAGATTAAACACAAGGTTAGTAGAAGGATCTGGGTTTGAATTCTGTTTCTTTTCCTTAGTTTTCTAGATGTTCTTAAGCAAGTCACTTAAGATCTATTAAGATCTCATTTTTTTAAGTGTAAAATACAGATATCTAAAATTATCAAGGTTTCTGTTATAAATTCTTGGAGGAGTATAAATTTAATTAAATTGTAACTATTAAGAAAAAAACATCAAGAAATTTTTCTAGTAGTAGAATAGATATCAGGACTTTGTTGTAGTCTGTTAAATAATTTATTTTTAGAAGAATTTTTCTTCCTAGAATCCAACTATTACCCTGGAAGTATGGAAATATCCAAATATCTTCTGAATTCAAAATATGTAGCCCACATAGATACAGTTTAGAGAGTATATATTACATTTGCATGATTTTAGACCTCATAATGTAATATTGAGGAGTACACACTGTGGAGATAAACTCAGTTTATAATCAGAGCACTAAAGTACTTTAAAATATTCATATAATCACTTGTTTTGTTTGCCCCCCCAAAAAAGCATTAAAACATGTTAGAATTGTGTGAAGCATCCCTTGTTTTATAAAGCCAAAGAGAATTGATTATTTATGAACATTTACAAGAAATGCCTAACTGATATCAAAACTGTTAAACCAGTTCCGTTGGTCGGGGTGGGATAAGGGTACCGCATAGAAAGTTTAATTCAGTTACAAACTAATTGGCCTAATACCAGTTAATACTGGATTTCCTTTCTAGAAGACACACAGCCCAGAGCTCCAAATTAAAGTTCATCATACTGTGACAGAAAAATAAATTCACAAAATACCAGCAAAAATTGTTATTAAAAATACATAGTTACAGTTTATGACAGATTATGAGCAGAAGAAGGTAAACTTGGCAACAAAATCTCATTCTTCTCCATTTGATTTTTATTTGTTCTATCTGAATCAGAAATAACTCCAAATATCTGGAAATTGACCATTTAGGAGACCTGTGGCTCATTACCCTGGTAGAGCACATTGACATGTAGCCACTGAAGTTGTTTATTGAGAAACCATCTCAGAGGCCAAGCAATCCTGTTCTTACATCTATTTACTGAACAATCCTTTCACTCTCTTCCCCTATAGTGTTCTGATAGGGCTGACTTTATATAAATCACACTAGTTACTGTAATCAAAGACATTCCTATGTCAGTCAGCTACCCTTCCATTCTAAATACACACATACACATACATATTACACATTTTTTAGAAGGGAGATAATCAGGGGGAGGGTAGAGCTTAGTAGTAGATTGCATGCCTAGCATGTATGAGGTCCTGGGTTCAATCCCCAGTACCCCTATTAAAATAAATAAACCTAATTACCCCTCCTCCCCCCAATTTTTTTTAAAAGGAGATAATCATATATATCTTAAATATATATATATATATATAATATATACATGTGTATATAAAACAGAGGCATAGCTTCAAATCCCACAGAATGACTTTTTATTCAGTTGTCACATAGCCTGCTATCTCAGGGGAGAAATATCTATCGGTTTCTTTTCACAGCTGAAAAAAGAAAAGAAAAGAAAAAACGAAAGCCCCTCCTTCCAATGTTTGTCATTTAAGTCCCAACTGTGCTGTAGCCTTTAACTGTGTAAGACAGCAAGACAGCACATTTTGCAGATTAAACCAATAAACTCGCAAACATAAAAGAAACAAATCTCATAATTGTGGATTTCAATTAAAGGAAGGGGGATCAAAGCAAACATTCTGCTGGAAATTACACAGCTGCTATCTATACAAAATGAGAAAAACGTCTAGCGCCTGCCATAATTTTGCAGAGGGAAAAAACCAGGCGGCAAAGCCTGCAGTAGGACAGATTGTCTATGCTCCTCACGTTCCAATCAGTAATACAGAAATATTGAGTAATAAATTCCCTGCCTCTCTCGATCTGAAAAGCTCCCACCATCTGTGAAAGACGATTTGTAACAGCCTCAATATTAAGATTCAGTAAACAGACAATCACTCCCATTGTGCCAAGCCGTGGCTACATTTGGAGAAAAGCATAAAGCAAAACAATTAGTAACACCAAAACCCCTCCATTACAAATTAGCCAGCCACCAAAACAACTAGTTTCAACTGCAGAGTTTCCCATCAACTGGAGAGGAAGGCAGGAGATTGTGCAGACCTGGCTACCTCTGTGGCCCGGATGGAGGCCTCGTCCTAATGCAGTGAATTATTATTGATGGCTGAGGCAGTTCTGCTCTGTTGGTGAACCAATAATGTCAAGGCAGTACCTGCAAGATTAATTATAGGAGAGAACAGGCTGAGGCTTCCCGGGACTGAGACATTAATATAGACTGAGCATTAGTTTCAGGGGACTCAACAGACAGCTGAACCAACGCCTCCCACAATGTGATCCACACTAAATCCTGGCAGCTGTACCTTCTCAGCACTTGGAAGTTTACAATTGTTTTTAACTGTGAGACGCAACGCATCATGTAAAATAATAACAAAAATCCGAAAAGAAAAACGTGACAGTCCTACCTGAGTTACAAATTCAACCTGAGCTCTACCCATGGTGTAAACAGATGACATCATTTCACAAGAGAAGTTGGTACTGCTTTTGTTTTCATGCCTTTGTCCTTGGAATATTGTAAAATGTGTGCTTCTCATTTACTTTATTTTCTGGGGTTTTGAGCAGGGTGACTCAAATTCTTCCTGGTCTGCCTGAGTGATTATTAAAACTATACCCATTTTACTCTTAAAGTGCCCAGTTTGGATGATATGATCACCCTAGTTTATAAAGCATATGGAGCCTGAAGTATTTTCTCTCGGTGGCTAAAGCAATCTTTTACCTAAATATTTTATCTGCCTATGATATATGGGTATTTATACACTTTCAAATATTGAAAATAAAATTCATAAAGAGAAACAGACATGTATAGTTAAATACAGTGAAGGAAACATTATTTTCTACTCCAGTGAAATTCAGTTTATAGCTTCCACTTAATTTTGCCAAACTGAAAGTTGTATAATATGCAAATATATTCATATATATGCATATACAGACATATATGCATATATGTGTATAGACAAAATGCATGCACATATGATATTAGAAAACATTCATTTAGTTCTTACTTACTATGCCAGAAAGTTGTATGCAGACTTGACATATGTGAATTCTTTCAATGTCTATAAATACATGTTGGTTCTATACATATTTTATTAATATTTATAGCTAAGAAAAATGAGGCATAGAAAAGTTATATTTTGTAACTATGGTTAGAAGGTGAAAAAATAATAGTGCTCAGATTCAAATCCAAAAAAACTCTAGCCTCAGTGCCCAGTCTCTACCAGTAGACATGCTGTCTTGTAATATGTGTGTGTGCATCTGGTACACACCAGAGAAAACCACAGTCATGGTAACAAAATTATGGGATGGCCAGAGGCTTATAACCATGTATTGCTGAATTTGTCATTGTAACTGGGAAGCTCTCTTATATTTTAATACAGAATAATTATCCAGAAATAATTTATGTTGTGAATTAATGCTACTCTCCACTTGGTCTCTGTTCTCTCCAAGCAGCCATCATTAGGGAGGTGATAAAATAAAACCCAAGATAGATTTGATCTATTGTGTTAAAACTTCATGACTGTGGAGTGTGTGATAGAAATGAATTTATCCGCATGAGTAAAGACAAATGTCACTGTCAATCCTAAATAGACAGGGAGGAACACTCTGCTGGTAAAATAACTTCAATTCCAAGTAACTGGAAGGATTGCATTTATATATATGTATAGATCACCTATTCACTGGCACTCTTGTTGAAAGTGTTTCAGTAGAAAATTTAAAATTTAAAGAGGTTTCCAATGTGACTTCACCACATAAGATTATACAGGTTAATATAATTTTTAAATTATAAGATAACAAAAATTTAAATTTTAAATTATACAATAATTTTAG
Organism: Camelus ferus; assembly: GCF_009834535.1. Lineage (NCBI taxonomy): Eukaryota > Metazoa > Chordata > Mammalia > Artiodactyla > Camelidae > Camelus > Camelus ferus. The sequence goes on along the minus strand of NC_045701.1, from coordinate 35,232,056 downwards.
TCATGTTATTCTCTGGCATGAGGAAAACACAAAGATAGAGCCCACGTTCTCTGCTAGTGAGAGGAGATAAAGAACAGTCAACCCTTCCACCATACTCTTCCCTGGTGCCTAAGTCACATTTAAAAGAATAAGTTAAGCAAATGGTTTCGGAAGAAGTTCTAGCTCTTCTATGACCCAGTAGTTCTACTTGCCTACGGGGAATTTCCACGCCAGTTGACAGAACTATCCTCTTTCCTTTGCTCTTCATCCCAAATATACTCCTCAGTTACTAAGCGTTCATCATTTCAGGCACAGATCAACAATTTTGATACTGAAACTTTGAGGCAATTTCCCTAATTGTCATTGTTCTCTTCCTTTCCTTACCTATGAGATTTTCAATGACAAAAAGGATGTTTAACACATTTTTTATGAATAGCAGCTATGAAGTCTTTAGTATTACTTTCTTGATTTCTTTCTTGTTTTATATAGTTGGCTTTCTGAAATGAACATCTGTTATTTTTTTTAGGTTGCTTCTCTTTAGTATTGAGTGTACAATATGTCTTTATATTTGTGACTGTCTAAAATTTTGTAAGGTTTTTAGTTCAGAATTTTCTCGATTTGAATCTTATTATTATTAAAATATGCTTTTAAAGTTGGGATTCAGGTACCGTGTGTTGAAATAAGTTCCCAGCACATCAGCATCATTGGTTATACCACAAAACTCTTCTTTTCTTCTGTTTATTTGTTTTATTCACTTTATTTCTGTATTCCCCAGTTGCATTGCTCTCTCCCACATACTACCAAGAAAGCCATTCTATAATGTTGAGTATGGGATTAAGTTTTGGTATATATTCTTTTAAAACAGACATTTATATTCAGTGTTTGGATTTTAATTTACATAATGGAAATGCATAATCAACTTCAAAATAATTCTTTTTTCTCCACTTTCTATTAGGTTTTAAAGATCCATGTATGTTGTCTTGCCTGTATCTAATCTCTTACTTTAACTGCTACCTACTGTTCCATGGAGTGTGACCATCAAAGCTACCTGTACACGTGCCTAATGACATACAACCTGCTACAATAAATCACATGGTAAAAAACAAAAAAACAAAAAGACTTAACTCTAATATGTTCCCTCATACATACCTGTGTAATAGTGTTTATGGATATATACCAAGTGGAATTTCAGTGTCATGGTTTATAGAAGGAAAGGGTTAACAGCAGGCTATGGTCTATTTTTCCCATCTATCTGGATGTCTGAGACAGAAAGAAAGATCAAATCACCTTGTATATATATTAATGTCTGGTATTCTGCAAAACACGTAAGATTTTCTATATGTGGGAAAGCCCTTAAGTTTGGAATATTTGGGAAGGCTCTATCAGTTTTCTAGGGCTACCATAACCCAATACCACACACTAGGTGGCTTAAAAGAAATTTATGTTTTCATGGTTCTGGAGACAAGAAGCCCAAGATCAAGGTTTTCCAGGTCTGGTTTCTTCTGAGGGCTCTGTCCTCAGTTTCCAGCTGTCTTCCTTCTTGTAGTGTCCTCACGTGGTCTTTTCTTTGTTTTCTGCATTTCTGGTTTTCTCTTTGTGTGTTCAAATTTTCTCCTTTTATGAGGACACAAATCAGATTGGATTAAAGCCCACTCTAATGGCCCTAATTTTAACATAATTAGTTTAATTTCATTTTAAATTAATTAGAGTTTTAAAGGCACTATCTCCAAATATAGAGACATTCAGTGATACTGGAGGTTAGGGTTTCAACATATGAATTTGGGAAGAACACATGTGAGCTCATACACAAACTATAGCCGGTCCATCTAAATTGCTTGCTATAAATTGACTTGGCATAGCTCTCTAGAAAATGTCATGTAGACAAAATAATTTTCAGCGTATAAAATGGAAATATTTCATAACTCACATAGCTCTCTTTTGTGTAGGTGGTGTCCCTCAAGAACAACTGAGAATGCATGTGTTGAATCCATGTCAGACAAAATGAAAAGGAAGGACATGAGGAGTGTTACTGATTGTCCTGGTTTTCTTCATGCCTCTCCCATACTTCACAATCATCCATGTCCTTGAAATTATTAGTAAAATTTGATATTATATGAGAGCTCAGATTCAACATGTCTTATTACTAACTCTTTATATTATCTAACACGTGTAGCTATGAAAACTGACATGTTATTCTATTTTTGTTCTTATGTCTGCAGATTGTAAGTCCTTCTCTCCCTGTTTTCGTAAGGATTTTAGAATCATAAGACCTAACATTTTTAATTTTAAAACATATAGGGAACCTATCAATCATATCTTAGTGCCATCTTTCTTAAAAAACTCATTGTTCTGTATTATTAAAAAGTAATCTTTGTTCTTTGTGTTGAAAAGAGATGTTGGAAAGCATTCAGAAAGCCAGAATAGCTTGTAGTAGAGGAAACACTAACAAGTAAAATCTTCAAAAAAGTAGATGAAGGCAAGAAGACATCTCTGAGAATGAGAGGAACTAAGGGATCAAGACTGGGTACTAAAACAGTCAATTAATCATTTATACAATTATTTAACTTCATTGAGAAACAAACCTAGAATTATATAGGAAAACCATAGGGAAGTTCTTTCATTATTTTCTTCATTAGCAGTAAATTGTAAGAAGGGGGAAAAAAAAAAAGCCTCGTTTGATGCACCATAAATGAGGATGGCCATCCCAAACTTCCCTGCACTGTCAGAAGATTATCTAGATAGAGTGTTAGCCCCCAGTTAAAATCAAGATGCCTAAAGGGTAACCAGACTAGCAGTCCAAAAGATTCAGTAAGTTTAAATATAGAGAATTAATAGGAAAAAACAGCTGGAGGTTATCTGCTCCACTCAACAGGACTATTGAACTACTAGTTCAAAAACTGAGTATACCATCACTAGGTTTTTATTTCTAATCTACAAAAAAGTTAACTTAAGATACAACAAATATGTTATTGTATTAAGACTACATTTGCTACAAATAACAAAAAACCCAAATGTCAGTGGCTTAAACATAACAAGGATTTCCTGTTTTCTTATCAACCAAAGATGCAGACCTAAACAAGCAATTTTTCAAGGGAGAAATACAAATGATCAATAGGCATATGAAAAAATGCTCAATATTGCTAAATTATCAGAGAAATGCAAGGCAAAACTACAATGAGGTATCACCTTACATCAGTCAGAATGGCCATCAGTTAAAAGTCCACAAACGATAAATGCTGGAGAGACTGTGGAGAAACGGGAACCCTCCCACACTGCTGGTGGGAATCTAGGTTGGTGCAGCCTCTGTGGAAAACAGTATGGAGATTCCTCAAAAGACTAGGAATAGAATTACCGTATGACTCAGGAATCTTGCTCCTGGGCATATATCCAGAAGGAAACCTACTTCAAAAAGACACCTGCACCCCAATGTTCATAGCAGCACTATTTGTAATAGCCAAGACATGGAAACAGCCTAAATGTCCATCAACAGACGACTGGATAAAGAAGATGTGGTATATTTATACAATGGAATACTATTCAGCCATAAAAAAGACAACATAATGTCATTTGCAGCAACACGGATGTCCCTAGAGAATGTCATTCTAAGTGAAGTAAGCCGGAAAGAGAAAGAAAAATACCATATAAGATCACTCATATGTGGAATCTAAAAAAACAAACAAACAAAAAAAAACACAAACAAAGCATAAATACAAAACAGAAATAGACTCATAGACCAAACACAAACTTGTGGTTGCCAAGGGGGTGGGGAGTGGGAAGGCACAGACTGGGAGCTCGAAATTTGTAGATACTGACAGGCATATGTAGAATAGATACACAAGATTACACTGTATAGCACAGGGAAATATATACAAGATCTTGTGGTAGCTCACAGAGAAAAAGAATGTGACAATGAATATACGTATGTTCATGTATAACTGAAAAATTGTGCTCTACACTGGAAATTGACACAATATTCTCAACTGACTATAACTCAATAAAATAAATGTTAAAAAATAAAAATAAAATAAAATAAAATAAAATAAAATAAAATAAAATAAAATAAATAAAATAAAATAAAATAAAATAAAATAAAATAAAATAAAATAAAATAAACTACATTTGCTACAAATTACAAAAACCCCAAATGTTAGTGGCTTAAACATAACAAGGGTTTCCTGTTTTCTTATCAACCAAAGATGCTCCTTTAGGTAGCGACCTCTATTCCAAGTAGATAGAAGAAGGAAAACAGGAAAAATTTGTGAAACTTCTTTTTTTATCAGAGAGGCACTAAAACTCTCCCTGAAGCCTATTACAGAATTCCACTTAACATATCATTGGTTACAACTCTATCGCATGAGCAAATTGTGTTGCTGCAGAATGTTAAAAGGTGGGTATTTTGAGCTGTGCACCTAGCTGCTTCAACTGGGATCTTTTTAATGAGAAGAAAAAGAGAGTAATAGATATTGAGTAGACAACTAAGAGTGATTGCTGAAGTTATGACTCCTAAGCCTATCTATAGAGACATTGAATATTTGAAACAGCAGATCAAAGAACCTATATTAGACTTGGGTTCTCTATTTATTTTAAATCAACATAACAGTAACTGTGTTACTACAAAGCACATGGCTGTTAAATTGCTGTTCACAAATAAAAAGTTGGTTTTATTCAAAAAAGAAAAAAAATAATTGCACAGTATTTTCTCAAGAAATTTGAGCAAACAATGCCAAGAGAAAACTTTATTTTTGATGTCTGTTTCACAACACTGTGCACATAATAACTATCAGAAAATGTAAAAAGGGAGCCTGGGTCTTTAGTAAATCTCTGACTCATATCCCTTGCAATGATCACAGAATCTTTATGTATGTCATCTTCTTATATAATCTTCACAATTACTGCTCCCACAAAGTAATCTCTCTTTTGCCTAGAATTTTTAACTTCCCTTATTGCACTGATCTATTGTTACCTGGTGATATATTTATTGAGATTTCTTGTTGATTTAACTATGATATCAGACAAGTGTTTTAGTTACTTATGTACCCCTTTATCATCTATCCAATTTTCAGCAAAGTAGGTTTCTAACATATAAATATAGAATGAATGAGTCTGATGAGTACCAATGACCTCATTATTCCATAAACTTGTAATGTTTAGTGAATTTGTCTAAAACATAATTTCAACCCTAAACTTCATCCATCTAGACTAACCTTTGTTCTCATGGTGTGTGTGTCTGTATGTGTTGTATGTGTTATTGCATTTTACTGACACTGTATAAACCAGAGAAATTGTGCAAATGTAAAGGAAATAGTGGGATTTTGTTGTTGTTGTTGTGTTGTTTTCAGTATATTTACAATGGAAGGAGAAAATCTGCATTCACAGATATGCTGAGAAATATGTAGTTTCTTTATTCCAAAATTTTCTCCTTTTTGATGAGAGGAAATATAAGCAAGTAATAATGTAAATTTTGGTCCATGTGATAAATTTTAATTTTTGTATATATTTGATTTTTTTCCAACTTCAACTTTTGGAGTAGGCATTATAATGCCTTTCTCCCAAGAATGTCTCAATTTCCATAACCTGTGGCTACGTTACTTTACATAGTAAAAAGGACTTCCATGTGTGATTAAATTAGACACATTGCCAAAGAGAATATATCCTGGATTACCCAGTGGGTTCAATGTAATCACAAGGGTCCTTGTAAGAGGGAGGCAGAAGGGTTAGAGTCAGAGAGAATTATTTGAAGATATTACACTGTTGGCTTTGAAAATGGGGGAGGGGGTCATGAGCCAACAAACACAGGTAACTTCTAGAAGCTAAAAAAGACAAGGACAAATTCTTCCCTGGAGCCTTCAGGAGCAACACAGCTTCACCAACACATTGATTTTAGTCTAGTAAGACTCATCTTGGATTTCTGACCTCCAGAACTGTAAGGTAATAAAAGTGTGTTGTTTTTATCACTAAGTTTTTGGTAAGTTTTATAGCACCAATAGGATACAAACACAACTCGTTACCACAACTAATTGAAAAGATCTCTTTTGAATGACACTTCAGCGGTAGGGGAAATATTGTCTCAAATTCCTGCCTTACCCCTATTAGTCTCCAAATATAAGGGATGACTTACAGTGTTTTATAAAAAAAGAATTAAAAGGAAACTTTCAAAACTGTGCAGGGTCAACAGCTCCTATGTCCTACATCAATATTGTTCTTTTCCTGATTTTGCTGCAATGATTGGAGTATTAGTCAGTCTTTCACCTTTAAGTATGTTGACTGTAGGGTGTTTGTAGAAACTCTTTATCAAGTTGAGGTAGTTTCCTTCTACACCTATTTTTCTTAGAGTTTTTTAAGTCATAAATGGGTGTTGAAATTTTTCACATTTTTCTGCATAGATTGATATATAGTCATGCAATGTTTCTGCCCAATAATAAGGCAGATGATATTAAATCATTTTTGAATACTGAACCAACTCTGCATCCTAGAATAACCCCACTAGGTCATGGCGTATAATTATTATCTGTTGCTGAATTGTACTTGTTAATATTTTGTTAAATACTTTTGTGTCTATATTTATAAATGATATTACTCTATAGGGATTTGTTAAGGGGAGGCTTCCTTGTGTGCTATCAGGTATTAGGATAACAATAGCTTCAAAAGATCAATTAAGAGTTGTTTCCTCATTCTGAAACATCTGTAAGAATTTGTATACAATTTGTGTTAATTCTTTAAAAGTTTGGTAGAATTATACATAGAAATCATCTGGACCTGGAGGGTTCTTTTTCAGAAAGCTGTAAATTACAAATCAAATTCCTTTATAGCTATAAGGCTATTCAAAGTATCTATTTTATTTTAGATGAGTTTTGGTAGAGTTTTTCAAAGAACAAGTCCATTTTGTCTAATTAAGTCCAAATGTATGTGTTTTAGAGTTCACAGTATTTCTTTTTTTGCCTTTTAATGTCTGCAGGATCTATATTGATACCCTATCTTTGACATTGATAATTTTTGTGCTCTGTTTTTCAGTCTTGCCAGATGTTTGTGAATTTTATTGACCTTTCAAATAATGAACTCTTTGTTTCATTGACTGTTTTCTATTGTTTATTTTTCCATTTTCTATTTCATTGATTTCTGATGTTATATTATTTTCTACCTTCTGTTTGCTTTCCATTTGTTTTAATCCTCTTTATCTATGTTCTTGAAGTGGAAGTGTATATGCTTTATTTGAGAATTTTCATTTTTTCTAATGTTTGCATCACTGCTATACATTTCCTTCTCAGCACTGATCTAGCTATGTGCCACAAATTTTGGTATGTTATCTTTTCATTTTCATTCATTTCAATGTATGTTTAAAATTTCTCTTGATATTTCTTCTTTGACTCATAGATTATTTAGGTGTGGATTTTAGCTCCTAAATATTTGGAAAATTTCCCACTATCTTTCTGCTATTGATTTCTAGGTTGACTTCATTGTGACTGAAGGACATACTGTTCATGATGTCAATGCTTTTCACTTCTGAGGATTAAAAATAATGTTTCGGGTTGCCATCTGTCTTTGAATTTGTTTTTTGGACATTTGAAATTAATGTGTATTCTTCTGTTGTTGCATACATAACATCTTCCAGAAATTTTTGTTAGATCATGTTGGATGATGATGTTGTTGAGTTTTTATATATACTTGCTGATATTGTTTAGTTAATCCGTAAGTTACTCAGAGCAGAGTGCTGAATTCTACAACTGTGGATTTGTGTTTCTCCTTTCAGTTTGATCGGTTTTTACATACATATTTTGCAGCTCTGATTTGGTGCATACACTTTTAGAACTGTTATGTCCTCTTGGTAGAATTACTCTTCTATCATTACATAGTTTTCCTTTCTGTCTCTGGTAGTGTTTTTTTATGTTTTTGGGTTTTTTGCTCTGAAATTACTTTATCTATAATAATAGATATCAATTTGACCACTATTATTTCCTTTTGATAATAATAGTTATCTATTAGGCCACTATTATTTTCCTTTGATTCAAGCTTACATATTTTTATCCATCTTTTATTTTCAACCTATATATAACATGCTTAAAACAAGTTTCTTGTTGACAGCAAATGATTGGGTCAAGTTCTTTAACTCACTCCATCAATCTGTCTTTTATTTGGTGAATTTAGACTAGTTACATTAATGCATTATTGATAAGTATGGTCTTAAGTCTGCCATTTTGTTCTTTTCTTCTATTCTATTTGTTTCCTTTTTCCTGATTTTATAGTGGTTCTTTAACTTTTTTTTAGAATTCCATTTCTATTTGCCTACATTTTCATATAGTTATATTCTTCTTTGTATAGACTTTTCTGTGGTTGCTCTAGGCATTACATCATATATACATAAAATTACCACAGTCTATTGATTTAACCAGTTATCAGTTTAGGTAAAGTATTATGTTGTTTGTTTGCTCTTTACTTAAACTCCCTTATTTATAATATAAATTTAAAAACATTTCTTCTACACTTAGAATAAAATCAATAGTATTATGTATTTTTTGTTTAATGTCAACAATAATTTAGAAAACTCATGAGAAGTATATTGTACTTACTGAAATTTTTCCTTACTCTTTTGTTCTCTCTTGATATTACAAAATTTCATTTTTTTCTTCATTTTGTTTTAGAGAAATTTCTTAATCCATTCATTTAGAAGGTATTCTCATGATATATTCTCTTGGTTTTCAATTATGTGAGAATGTCTTAATTTCCTTTTTATTCCAGAAGGATATTTTCACTGGGTACAGAATTCTGAGTTGATAATTCTTTTCATCCAATATTTCAAACATACTGTGCCCATTCCTTCTAGCCTCTGTTGTTTCTGAAGCAAAATTGCTCTCATTCTAATTGTTTTTCCTCTATTTCATTTTAGATGTTATTTCAGAAGTTTAATGATGATATGTCTTGGTGGCATGGTTATCATTAAGTCTGATGCTTTATTAAGCTTTTAAAATCTGTGTGTTTATGTCTCTTGCCAAATTTGGTAAGTTTTCCTCTATTGTTACTTCAAGTAATTTTTCTGCCCTAGTATTTTCTCCTGTTCTCCTAGGACTCCAATTACACAAAACTTAGATCTTTTGCTATAGTCTTAAAATGATCACATAATCTCTATTGTTCTCTTTTCCAGGCTCTGATCCATTTTTCTTTCCACTTCATTCTACAATTCAGCTCATTCATTGCCTTTTTTAATCCACTGAATTTTTTTTATTTTTGGCAATTGAATTATTTATTTCTAAAATTCCCATTTGGCCCTCCTATATATACCTTCTATTTCTCTGCTGAGATGTTTTCTTTCTTTGCTGAGGCAGACTATTTTTATTATTTGTTTCAAGCATGTTTGCTTGTTGAAGTATGTTTATCATGGCTGCTTTAAATACATTTCAGATGATTTGGATATTTCTGTCATCTCAGTGTTGGCAGCTACTGAGCATCTTTTTCATTAATTTTGACATCTTCCTAGGTCTTGGTATGATGCATAATTTATTACTGAAATCTTGACATTTTTGTATTATAGTATGAAACACTGGATCTTCTTAAACTTTGTTTTAATAGGATTTCTGAGACACTGCTCCAAAAGAGGAGGGGTTGAGTAAAATTTTATAACTGCCAGATAGAAATAGAAGTCCAAGTTCCTCCCTCAGCCTCCATTGATACCGAAGGAGAAGTGGTCTCTTTGTTACTGCTAGGTGGTCGGGTAGGAGTTCTCGCTCCCCACACGCAGTGTACTGACACTGTGGTGCAAATGGGTTTGTTACCACTGGGAGACGGTGAAATTCTGATTCTCCAGTAGGCTTCTGCTGAGTGCACCTCAGCATAGAGGGGGATGGGCACCTCACTCTTGGTTCTCTATTCAATCTATCTCTACCTTTCACTTGGAATTTTTAGCACATTTATCATTAATTTACTTTTTGATAATGCTGGGATTAAATATGTTATCGTTTCACTTTCTTTTGTTCTGTGTGTTCTTTGATTCTTTTTGTTGTTGTTCTTTTCCTGGTTTCCAAGAGATTATTTTTAAAATCATTTTATAAACTGCAGACCAGAAAATAGGGAGTTTTTTTTGTCTATAAAGTCTTGAAGCACATTTTCAGTAAATTCTCGTAATATAGTAATTGTTTGACTCTTGTTTTTTCACTGCCAAAATTAACTTCCAGAGTTTTGCGTGTGACTGTCTTGACAGTAATGCCTTAAAATGTGTATACAATAGAATCACAGTGATTACTCCACAAATTATATAGTTACTTTGAGAGTATTCTGTAATTATATATTTGATATTCCTCTTTCCCACTAAAATATGTTTCTAAAAGTGAAAGACATCTTATTCCTACTTGTATCTCTAGTATCTGGAAACGTGGTACATAGTTGTATTAATCTTCTAGGGCCACCATAACAAAATACCACAGGCTATGTGGCTTAAACAGAAATTTATTTTCTCACATTTCTGGAGGCTGAAAGTCTGCAATCAAAGTGTTGGCAGGTTTGATTTCTTTTGAGGCTTCTCTCCTTGGATTGCGAATGTCTGCCTTCTTGCCATGTCCTCACATGCTCTTTCCTCTGTGCATGAGAATGTCCATGTTTAATCTCCTTTTCTTGTGAGGACACCAGTCATATTCAACTAGGGCCCACCTATGTAACATCATTTTACCTTAATTACCTCTTTAAATGCCTTATCTACAAATACAGCTACATTCTGAGGTATTAGTGATTAAAATTTTAATGTGTGAATTATGGGGAGACATAATTTAAGCCCATAGCTGATATATTCAATAAACAAATGTGTGCATAATAATTGTGACATATAGGAATGAGCACTGGAATAATAAAATAAATTATGGTGTCTTCTCACCATTGATACTAAGTTGAGCAAATCAAATGTAGTTGTAGATGGTTTTAGTTGCTTAATTTTTCACTTCTACAATTCTGTTATACTACCTGTATTAAACCACTGTAGTTTACTTGCACAGAAAAATTATTTACATACAGCTTCCAAATTTTTAACTGAATGATCAAATTAATTTAAAAATATTGCTGTTAGACAAATAAATCTGATAAAATAAAATATACTTTATGATGCAGGCCAACATTATCTATTCCAAATAACATTAATATGTATGTACAAAAATTGCACTGGAAATTTTCACTACTTAGGAATTTTAGTAACATTTCTTTTATTTTAATTAGTGTGTTGATTATTTACATGGTGCTGCATTTTATTTTTAGATTTCTCCAAAGATATAATCATAAATCTTTGTAAAGAATTGTAGGCATAAACATAAAATTTTGAAGTTGGCAATATTTATTTTTACTGTCTTCTATTTTTCCTTCTCCTCCTTAAGATGTGTAAGAACCCGTGAAGACAAGCATTTAAATTGCCAAAAGACAGGAAGAAAAACAATTAACTCATTCAATCAACTGGATGAGTCCTTGAATACACCAGGGAAGATTATCAAGTTTATTGTCTATAAGCAGCAAAATTTCCAAAGTAAGGGTGTAACAGAAAATTTTGTTGCAACAAAATAGTTTCAAATAGAGCTTGACTACGTACTGGTTTTTCAAAAGTGTTTATACACTAAAAGGGGAAGTTTGCACAGCATAATATCTAGTCAGTATTTTTTGAGAAAGGATTTTATGGATGATCATCATGATGATTCCCCCTTGTTCTTAGTAAAGGAGACAGTACATGTTTATGTCTCATTATGCAACATTCTGCAGTACTCTACTAAGCAGATATTGTGTTAATATTTTCTTTTATTGCACCATGTCATGCTTCTCAAGTGTTTTTAAAACATAATTAAGAATATTCTGTTAAAATTTAGATTGTCTGTGGGTAAGCATTTGGATTTCAAAAAAAAATTGTACTATTCAAGTTTAATGTGTTTCATTTTTATTTAAAATAATATTCCATTTTATATGTTTATAATATTTTAAGAAGATAATCTTAATGAATGTATCAGCTAGGGTCTAATAAAAAGACAGAAACCACGAAAAAATTTAAATATGTAACAGGGAAAATAATATGGAGAATTAATAACTATAACTGGGGTAATGAAGAATTGGCAAAGAGAACTCTCAATAACATAAGAATGGTAGATATAAGGAGCAAGCAGTTGATGGACAGCCCATAGGAATACCCCTCTAAGACTGAGATCTATCTCATGTTGAAGACAGCATGATTATTGTTCACTGAAGTGAACAAGGGAAGTTGCCGTAATGTTGCTATTTCTTATAATTTCTTTTCCAATATTGGACATCATTTATTGATGCCTATTATGGAAGATGAAAATTTAGGTATCATCTTGCTGCCATCCCCCTATCATCATAGAAATAATATTCTCTTCCCTGTTGTTCAAATATAGTCAAGAATAAATTTCAAGTCATAACTTAATCTTTACATTGTTTATTGACATAAAAGCTAAGCTGAGCCTTACAGTAACAGTACACTATAATTATTTTTCATTTCTTTGACAAGTTTTGCTTTTCTTGGAGTTAATCATTAATTTCTTGTTTTCATTTGTTAAAACTTTCTATTTATTGAACGAGATCAACTTTCAAATATATCTTCTAACTATATTTCCAACATAATGGCAGATTTTTCTGATGTCAATTATTTTTTTTCTTGAAGATATCACCTGTAGATCATTGTCAATTTTACAGCAACACCAACCCTTGAAAACATCTTCAGTTTAGAAGAGAAGCCAAGAACTATATTTCTCAGTATCCTTTTATTCATATAGTTCCAGGCTAGAGTGGACCCATAAGAGGTACTTGTGTTTAGATTTCGAAGGCAAAGGAAAATGAGAAGACAATACTCAAGGAGGTTGTTATTACCAGATGTTTGTTCCTATGTGAGTAGAACTATGATGTCCACAGAACCAACCTCAGTGCAGCCAAAGCTGAATTTGCAAGAACTGTCTTCAGTTTCTTGAGAATGTCAGTGGCTTCCTACTTAGGCAGATTTTTAGAACCATTTGTCTTGAAGCCTCAGGCTGAAACCTTAAGTGCTACTGTCCCTGACTATGACTCCTCAATGTTTCCAAACAGAATTGTTAGCTTCCAACTCCGCCTATTCAAATTCATACCGGGATCACACAGAATGCTTTCTACTTCCTTGAACAAATTCTGATTAACATTTTGTCAGAAGCCTAGTCGCTAGTCGCTCACGTTCCAGTTGGAACTTGCCACTCTCTAGGCCCACTACCCAACTGTAATGACTGGAATTCCTAGGTCATGATCTTGGGAAATCCATCTTCTCTCTCCAAATATTTGATCCCTTCTTTCCTGAGTACATTCTTGGTTTACTCATTTTTTTGCAGGACATCAGCCAGAATCTTTTTGAAAAAGGTGCATAGGAGATACTGGTTTGTGGCTGTTGTTTGCTTTTATCCCTTGCAAGTAAGAAACAATTTTATTCTTTTCATTAGTAAATCATTTGGTTACAAACTTTGATGTAGGAATTCAATGCTGCATATACTTCTAAATTTCAGTTTAACTAATCCATTGTATGACTCCTATTTATTTGTTTTTATTTGTCTTTCCAGAAGTTCTTTGGCATTTTTTTCTTTGTCATTAGAATTCAGAATACAATGATATGCCTTGGTGCACAGTCACTTCTTTGAGGTAAAATATGTATTCAGTAAAATTCTCCAGTTTAAATGTATAATTCTACATGACTTGGCAACTGTATAAAATCATGTGACTATTCTTACAATTAAGAATTAGAACATTTTGATCACTCCATTCTGTTACCACAGTTTTGACTTTCCTAGAATTTCATGTAAGCACACAGTCTTCAGTTTGGCTTATTTAACTTAGCATACTGCTTTGTTTTAGATTTGTCCAAGTTGGTTTTTTTGTTTTTTTCTTTTTTATCAGTTGTTTTTCCCTTGTGGTTGCTGAGTAGTATTCTATTATGTGGACATATCAAATTGCCCTATAAATTCACAAGCTGGTGTGCATCTTGGTGGCTTCTAGTGTTTTGGTTATTTTAAATGAAATTGCCATGAACATTTATATACATATCTTTGTGTAGACATGTATTTCCCTGCTCTTAGGTAAATACCTAGGAGTAGATGAATGTTTAACTTTAGAAGATGCTGTCATTCTGCTTCCCAAAGTGGCAGTATCATTTTTTTTTTTAATTCCCACCATTGTACTGACGATCATTGGCTTTTTAAATCAGGAAATTCATGCCTTATTTTTAGAGAAATTTTGTTATAGCCTGTCCTAGATAATTTCCTTTCTTAATCTATTCTCTTTTTACCAAACTCCCATTAGTTATTTTGTATTTGCCATAGGCAAAATATGTTAATACTGAGGTATATATATTAGATTTGAATATAAAGTTGTAGAAATATATATGTATATACATTTATATATTATATTTGATACTAAAATGTTTATGACATTTTATTGGATTTTAAAAATTCTAACATTATTTTATAATGGTATTTTCTTTCTGATTTATTTTTAAAGGCATTTACTTAAAATGAGAATAAAATGGCTAAACTCTACTTCTTCAGAGTGAATAAAAACAACTCAGCAAAGCCATTTTCATAGAAGAAACATCAAAACTCATAAACAAACAGATTAAAGCATCTTCTTAAGAGATGTGCTTAATGAAAGCTTGAGGAGTTAAATACAGAATTTCCATTAAAATGACTGAGAAATTGTGTATGAAGTTTCCTATTTGCCTTGATGAACATTCTGCTCCTCCTATTGAATTTGAAAAATGGGAGTAATTCCATAGTTTAAAGAGTAGCTGACAATCTTGTCAACATAGACATTCTCTCATACCAAGTATAAAGTGTTTACAAGTATTTCTGAAGTTCAAGCTAACAATAGGTGTACTTGTTTTACATTTTGCTCCTATGTATCTTCTTGCAATAGTGCAAAGTGTCACTTAAATTTTTTTCATTACATTTAAGAAAATTTAGTACTTAGTTATTTGACTTCCTTGATGAACAGAGTCAGATTTTTCTAGCACAAAGTTGATTCCTGGCAAACAGTGTGCTAAACATTTATGATACAAAAGAATTAAGGAAAAAAACATTTTTACTGCATTTCGTCTTTACATTCCTAGGGGAAATTTTAAAATCCCTGACACCCCAGTCTTACATGTCAACATTTAAGGTATGGCTAGATTCTTTTAAACTTTTGCTTACATAATGATGTTTTTAAAAATCCACTCATTTAATAAATGTACCACACGTATTATAGATGATATGGTTAAACTGAGAAGTTTAATAAAAAAGAAGAACAAAGACCAAGGTTAGTACAAGCAAGGAAATAACAAAGATTAGAGCAGAAATAAGGGAAATAGAGACTAGAAAGACAATAGAGAAGATTAATAAAACTAAGAGCTGGTTCTTCAAAAAGATTAAAAAATTGACATGGCTTTAGTTAGATTCTCCAAGGAAAAAGAACTCAAATAAATAAAAGCATAAATAAAAGAGGAAATGTTACAACTGATACCAAAGAAATACAAAAGAACAGAAGAGACTACTATGAACATTTATATGCCAGTAAACTGGACAACATAGAAAAAAAATTCTGAGAAACATACAATCTACCAACACTGAATCATGGTGAAATAGAAAATATGAAGAGAATGATTACTAGTAAGATTGAATCAGTAATCAAAAACCTCTCAACAAACAAAAGTCCAGGACCAGATGGCTTCCCTGGTGAATTCTGCCAAACATTCAAAGAAGAATCAATAACAATCCTTCTCAAGCTGTTCAAAAATAGAAGAGGAGGGAACTCTCCTAAAGTCATTTTACAAGACCAGCACTACCTTGCTCCCAAAACCAGACAAGGACACCACAAGAAAAGAAAATTATAGTCCGATATCCCTGATGAACATAAATGAAAAAAATCCTCAATCAAATATTAGCAAACCAAATTCAACAATACATTAAAAGGACCATACACCATGATCAAGTGGGATTTATTCCAGGGATGCAATCATGGCTAAATATCTGCAAATCAGTCAACGTGATACACTACACTACCAAAATGAAGTATAGCAATTATATGATCATCTCAATAGGCGCAGAAAAAGCATTTGACAAAATTCAACATTTACTTACGATAAAAACTCTCAAAGTGTGTATAAAGGGAATGTACCTCAATATAATAAAGGCCACATATGACAAGCCCACAGCTAACATCATATTCAACAGTGAAAAGCAGAAAGCCTTTTTTCTAAGCTCAGAAACAAGACAAGAATGTCCACTGTCACCACTTTTATTCAACATAGGATTAGAAGTCCTAGCCAGAGCAATTATGCAATAAAAAGAAATAAAAGGCATACAATTAGAAAGAAGTAACAGTCATTATTTGCAGATAACATGATATCATACATAGAATACCCTAAAGATTGCATTAAAAACCTGTTAGAATTAATAAATTAATTCAGTAAAGTTGTAGAGTACAAAATCAATACACAAAAATCTATTGTGTTTCTATATAAAAATAAGAATTAACATTATTACAATGTTTTACTACTAAAACAATCTACAAATTCAGTCCCTATCAAAATTCCAATGGTACTTTGGAAAGAAAGTAGAAGTATTTGTAGAAAGTATTTCTACAGAGAAATAGAACAAATAATCCTAAAAATTTGTATATAGTCAAAAACAGAAAACTTTAAACCCAAATCAGTAAGAAGAGCAAAGCTGGAGGCATCATGCTCCCTTTTTTCAAACTATATTAACAAGTTATAGTAACTAAAGCAGTATTGTATTGGCATAAAAACAGGCACACATTATCAGTGGACCAGAACTGAGGACCCAGAAACATACCTATGTATGCATGGTTAATTAATTTACAACTAAGGAGCCAAGAATATACAATGGGGGAAAGGATAGTCTTTTTCAATAAATGGTGTTGGGAAAATTGGACAGCCACATGCAAAAGAATAAAACTAGACTACCATCTTACACCAGATTAAAAAACTAATTCAAAATGTTAAAGACTTGATCATAAAACCTTAAACCATGAAACTCCTAGAAGAAAACATAGGTGGTAAGCTCCTTGACATAGATCTTGGCAATGATTATTTTTAATCTGACATCAAAAGCAAAAGCAACAAAGCAAAAATTAATTAAGTGGGAAAACATCATAATAAAAAGCTCTGCAAAGCAAAGGAAACAATTAACAAAATGAAAAGGAAACCTAACTGGATGGAAGAATATATTTGCAAATCATATCTCTGAATAAATATCATTAAGATGATTTCCTCCACAAGATCAGAGGGGAAAATTTAGGTTCTTATAAGCATAGTTTATACCTTTGTATGAAAAAACCATAATTTTGTGTAACACTAATATAATGTATTTATTAAAATATTTAATATCTAAGTTATAAGTTCAAATTCCTTGGACACATTAGGGCTGGTCATTTCAAAGCACCTTTGTCAAAAATCACCCTTGCTATTATGAATCTTCATTATCAAATGGAAACCAATTTATACAGCCTGTAATCTCTATTATTACATCTTTCTATCCTGCGGAAAGGATATGCAATTTTAATTTCATATTTCTATAAATATCAACTTCAGATATTTAGAAAATCTGCAACATACACACTAAACAAATTAAAAAGGAAAATTAATCTTAGTCTCAATTTATACATTTTATGTTTTAAAATTATGTCAGCAGAATTTATGAATATTATGAAATTGTGTATCTATTACACTATATGAAGAAAAAAGTTTCTCAAGCTTATGGAAATGATGATTCATTCGTTGGCTTGGATTACCCATTAGTTTAATCTTCTTATATCTTAACACCTTGCGTTGTTTCTTTGCTTTTCTTCTCCGATTGTCTCATAGCCATAAAGTTGTTGCTTTGGAACAGAACAAATTTCTTTGGATCTCATAATTTATTTTGCATAAGAATCACCCAATGAATTTATTAAAGTATAGATTCCTGTGTGTGGGGTCCAGAAATAAAAGTTGTAATAAAGCCCTAAATTGACACTGATACAGATAAAGATTGTCTTTATAGTATAATTTGTGAAGCATGTTCCTAGAGGGTTGACAAGTAAATAAAGAAAGCAGGAACTCCCACAAATCAAAAGAAAAACACATAAACTGGCAAAATGAAATGGAAGATGGCAATACATGTGAATAGGCAACTTACAGAGAAGAAACCAAAAGTACAAGATATAAAGATATACTCAAGTAAATTATGAGTTAAAGATATAATAAATAAATAAAGGAAAAATTCAATTTCACTATATACCATTTAGTTAAAAACTAAATGCTGGAAAATGTCAATATTAAAGGGGCTATGTGGATATGGAACCCAGTGTCCCATTAGTTGGATGGATGGCTGGTACACTTGCTTTGGAGAGGAAATTGGCAGCTCTTAGTTAAATTAAACGTACACATGCCTTGACTTAGCAGTTCTTTTTCTGGGCAGACACAGTCCATAAGGTAACACATATAAGGATGTGCACTCATCTGTCAGTACCACGGAGGGAGACATTATCCTCGTTCCCTTTCTGGTGTAGTGGCCATACAAGACGTGGTGGATACACACCATGCTACAGCATATAGGGATTAGATATAACAGACCAGATATTCATAGTAAATAAAGCAGATCTTAAATCAAGTACTAAAAAAGAAAGCAATACACAGAAAAAAGTGTATAATAATATGCTATCATATAAACTAAAATCAAAAATAACATACACATTTTATAGGAACATAAACAGACCAAACGTACATTAGATATATCAGAATGGCTCCACAGAGGGAGGGAAGTGGGAGAGAGATATGAGAATAGAACAAAATAAATACTTTAAAAAGTAAGAAAAGGAACTTTATGCACACTGACTACAATAATATGTTCATGAACTAGGGAGTAAATTTTACTCCCTAGTTCATGACATACTGTGTATGTGATTTTTCTGAGCCGTAGTTGTTTACCTGTAGCTTGAATGCTGAGAACTGGCAGATTATACACAAAAAACAAACAAACAAAAAATACAGCAGACCTTTATCTATATACTTCATAGACCGCATTGATTCCATGAAAGGTTTTCATTTATTTCAACCTGTGCTTTCAATTCTGAAAAAGGATTATGTTTGGCTTAGATTTTTACAAATTCTTCTCAAGTAGTTGTTTTGGGCAGTTAATATAAAGATTATGTTCAGTGATGTGCAGAAGCCTGCATACAGACCTTAAGATTTGAGAAAACAGAATGAGTTATCCTAAATACAATAAAGATAAAAGATTTATACAAAATTGTGGTTACATCCAATACTGATTTGTAATAAACAGAAACTTTGTTTAAGAGTTGTGGAGGAAGGTTTAACATTCTTCATAGTGGTTTAGTGGCATTTATTTTAATAATATTTGGAAAGGAGAGTCTGTCATCTAAAAAACCTAAAGATGAAAAGGATATTAATCTTTGTTTCTCAAAGTCTGCACAATACCTCTCCTTCTACTCCCAACAAAGGTAACTAAATGGCATTTAGAATACACACTTTGATGGTTTTCAGACTGATTTCAAAGGCAACCACATTAATATTTAAATATGACAAGATAAAGATATTTATTAAAAATATATAACATTAATAAAGATATTCTAATACACTTTCTAATAGAATACAGCCTAATATAAAGTGAATGAAATAGTCACTGCCCTGTAATACATTTACAGAGCATAGGCTTAAAAAAATACCCTTGTTTTTTATTTCCTTTTCATCTTTTCTTCTATGAAATAATGATACTTTCATTTAAGAAGATCATACTGATATATATTTGTACATGTTGATTCACCTCCAAAAAGGAAAAATGATACAAATGTCAAGAAACTATTTCTGGGAGACCATAAGCAAACTGTATTTACAGTTCAAAGAAAACTATACCTATCAACATCCTTATCTGTTTACAGACACTTCTCTAGAGGCACAAGCTCATTCCTTTTTTAATCCACCTACAGACAATCAATTCTTAAAATTGATAGATTTTGCCTTTACCAAATTGATTCTGATTCACAACATCATTATCTTCATCTGTACTATTGAGACAGCCTTCACACAGTTCTTAATGATTAGCTTTAATCACTTTACTTAACATCTCATAAACCTTCCATGACTATCAGCTTCAAACTCATTGATATCAGACTTCTCATCCTAATATCTGAAGCACTCTATAATGTCTAAGCCTGACCTAGGTTCCAAAACTTCTCTCTACTTCATGACACTAAGCTTGTTGCAATAGAATTACTCTATGTAACCTCTGTATTTTAAATACGTATATACATACATTCTTTATTAAGGTCTCTCTGTCTTAAACATGGAGCCCTCTAAACTTTTTCAACAAGCCAAACTCTTCCTATTCTTAAGGTTCCTTTCCATTTTTTCCATGAAATTGCCTCCTGTTTATTTTCACTCTGAATAACCATATCATTTATTAATTTTTTAATTTAAAACAATTACAGATTGACAGGAAATAAAAAACAAAAACAAAATTATAGAGGGAAGTCCCATGTTCCCTTTAACCAGTTTCCCCCCAGTGGTAACATTTTCCAAAACTATAGTACAATATAAAAATAAGAAATTTTGTATAATTGACAGGGCTTATTCAGATTTCACCAGTTTTACACTCACTTGTTTGTTGTATAGATGTGTGTAAAGTTCTATACAACTTGATCTTTTGTGCAGATTTATGTAACCATCACCACAATCAAAATACAGAACGATCCATCACCCACCATAAGGTTCCCTCATGTTACCCCTTTATATCCATACACCCTTTCCTCACTACCTGCTGCTAACAACTGGCAAACACTAATCTATTCACTACCTCAATAATTGTGTTATCTTATAAACATTATATACATGGAAACATACTGTATGTAACCTTTTGACTGGCTTTTGTCACTAATTTTTCTGAGATCACTCCCAGTTTTTGTGTGTATCAGTAGTTTACTCCTTTTTATTGCTGAGGGGTACAATCCATAAGGTGGATGTATTCTCATTTGTTGAACCATTCACAAATTCAAAGATACTCACTTTATTTCCAGTTTAGGGCTATTACAAATAAAGCTGCCATGAACATTTATACATGGTGTTTTTGTGAACATACATTTTCCTCTCTCTGGGACTGATGTACAAGAGTGTGATTATTAGGTCTTATGATAAGCACACATTTAATTTTGTATGATTTCCAGACTGTTTCCCAGAGGGCTGTACCATTTTACATTCTAACCAACAATGTATGAATGAGCTAGTTTTTCTGCATCTTCACTAGCATTTTGTATTATTGCTATTTTATTTTAGCCACTCTGGTAGGTACATGGTTGTATCACATACTGGTTTTAATTTGTATTTCCCTAATGGCTGATGATGTTGAACATCTCTTCCTGTGCTTATTTACCATTTGCATATCCTCTTCGTCAAAATATCTGTTCATGACTTTTGCCCAATTTCTAATTAGACTATTTGGTTTTTACTGCTGAGTTTAAGAATTCTCTATATATTCTAGATAAGAATGAATTATTTGTTAGACACATGGTTTGTAAATATTATCTCCCACTTATGTAATTTTACTCATTTATTGTATGATCAACATCACTCTCTATCTTGTATTTTAATATTAAATACCTGTTTTTGTTTCTATCCTCTAAAAATGCAAGTTTTTGAAACTTGCATTAACCCTCATGTACAGCTAATTAACCCTCACATATCCCACAAGTGCACAGAGAGATCTAACAACACATTACTGGTGGAGTAGTGAACAAAGAAATCCATTAAAAGAAGCATTCCAATAACAAACTACCTCATAAGATTGTTAATATAAAATAGACTCACACTTCTAAGTGACTAAATATGTTGTTATTTTAATACCTGACTTTTCGATTTCGTATCTTTTATGTAACCAGACTTTCTTTAAACTGGAGGTTTTTTTTCTCAACCTATAAAAATGTGGTATCTTTCATTATATAAGCCTTAGGTGATGCAGTTCTTTAGTTTATCTTGGTGTGAGTTTTTCTAAGTACTGTTTAGGATTTAGTTTAAGCCTAGACTGGAAGATCAAGGTGTGGACTCTCCAGATATGTCTATACAGCTGCATTATCTTTTCTTCATTGGTATCTAATATTTAGATCATAATGCAATTCCCTATTTTACTGCCTTTAAACTGTTAGCCATTTATTGATTCACTTGGGATATAACTGCTTGCTCTCAGTAAGTGTTCTAATCAGAAAAGTGAAGATCACTTTATTACTCCCAATTCCAAAGGAGTCACAGAAATTAGAGATGCAAATAACCTGTTATGTCATCCTTTTAATCTTTTCTCTGGGCAGGGTTATTCCCTATGGTGTATCTTTTAGGTTTTTTTTGTTTTGTTTTTTGTTTTTTTCTTTTTAGTTTTTTGTCAATGTGAACTTTAAAGAGGTTCAATAAGTGTGTCTTCTAATGCTTCCACTCCAAGACTGAACCTGGCAATCTCTCTGGAAGGAATGAAGGTCTATACTCTTACCAGTATCCAGTATCTTATTGGCATGAACCATGATGGTTCTTTTTGCCATTACTGAATAAAATTTTCTGAGTTCTTGGCTGCAAGTTTGATGATGAGAGAGAAAATTCTGCTTTTATGAAGAAGATTGCCTTCCCTTGCTACTAACTGCCAGTTTCATCAGAAACATAATTAACAGAACTGTTACAGCAGTTATAATGGTGATGAAGTTATGGCACTAGGAAGGAAAAGAAACTCAATTGTGTCATTTATATTCACCCTGAATTCCCCTTTCCTGAGTCACTTTTCTTAAACATAGGCCTAATTTTCCTATGAAAGTTAGAAATGTAGGAAGTCAGGAATGGAGTGTAATTTGACTTCAAATACCTCACTGGGGAATAGTATAAAATGATTGCAAGGTTCTGTCAAATATCTTATTATACTTTGAGTGTTGAGGCGAAATAGAATGGGTTATTACCCACATTTTACAGATGATTGTGTTGAGGTTCTGATCTAGTGAGCTGATTTAGGTTACTCAACTAAACATGTTTCCAAAGCTAGTTCTTTTTGATAATATGTGAAATCCAGAAGCATTTATTTTGGGGGACCTATTTTATGCAAAATTGGTCAAAATGTAACAGGCTCCTACATTTCCCCCATCATATTTCCTATTCCTTCCAAGACTTCTTTGTGAGCACATCTTCCTCTATTTTCCCTTAAGTTGTAATATATTTTATAGCATCAATTATCAATTTTTGCTGCAATTTTATTGTATCAATTATCAAATTGCTATCAATTTGAATCACCTATGGAATTTTTAGATATCATGATGCTCAGATCATACCCTAATGTGATTAAATAAAAATATTTAAAGGAGAGATTCAGGATTCAATATATTTTCTTTAAATTCTCCAGTTAATTCCAAAGTGCAGCCGAGTTTGAGAACTACTATCTTAGATTTCTATCCTGAGCTTTCTTCTCTTACTACGCTGCATTTACTCACACATTGTGATTTCACAACCACATGTTGTAATTTCACTTTCCAGTTGCATGTTGATTTCTCTCAAGTCCACATCTCCACCTAGAACTCTGTCTTGGACTTCAGAAGCTTCTCTACATGTATATCAATCTCCGTAAAGGCTCAATAATCCCCATATTAAATTTATAATTTTCCTTCAAAATATCTTTTTTCTCAGAGTATAGACTATTCTGCTGCAATAACAAGACTAATTCAGTGTTTTTATCAAAACATGACATTTTCTCTCTGTTTTGAGTCTTAGAAGCTCTGTTCTTTTCAACTTCCAGGCATCTTTTTCATTCTCATCACTACAATCAGCCAACTGGGGGAACAGATGAGGGAGTCCAGATGCATCCCTTTAAGGAGCAGGACTCAGAACGTGAAATATTACTTCTGCCTTTATCCCATCAATCAGGTATTATTCATATGGTCACATAAGTCTATAAGGGCAGATAGATTTGCTGTCTTTAGCTAGATAGTCTTTTATCTGGCTAAAACCAAGAGGAAGGAACTTCTGACTCTGGACAAGATGAAGTAACAGGAACCCAAATGATCCTCCTGCCTGAAATAACAACACAACAACTACAACAACAATAACAAACTGACAAAATAAATGAAACAACAATTTTTAAGATGTTCAATGTGGATGAGAGAACTAAGAGATGAGAATCAAGTGAATTCAGTGAAACAACTTTGCTAGCTTACTGCCTTGACAGAGATTTCAGTTCACAGTGTAGGGAGGAGTAACCTATCCTGACCGAGGAGGATTCCTTGAGTTGAAAAGGTAGACCTGAGACTCAGGGGAGACTAGAATTTTCTAGGTAATTAGATCTCATGGTCAGATTATCAGAGATTACAGAGTGGGACAAACAGAGAACACCAGAGTTCTACAGAGAATACTCTCGTAGTTCTCAGCATACAACTAATCAAGGCATGTATGTAAAACCACCCTGTGCTGGTCAATGAACCAAATGAAAAGATGAAAAGTAACAGTGGCTGGTGTTCACAGGGACCAGGGACTGTGTTTGTTCCTGCCCACCAGACTAGAATACATCTTGAGTCACACAGCATTGAGCAGAGTACATAGAGTGAATGGAGACTACTTAGCTCTCCTTAGCCATGAAAGATATTTAGCACAGCTCCAGTTATTTCTTTAAAGATCTTAAAAACTGGATCTCAAAGGATAAAATAATTTTCAAGTAACTTAGCTGCATCCCAGTCAAAGCTCAAAAATTTGTCAGATAAAAAAAAAAAAAATGCAACATCCAACTAGTGAAAGTCCCAATGAATCATACCCAAAACAAAACTATAAGGCATGAAAGAAGAAAAACAAATCATTATGACAAAAAAAAATCAATCTATCAAAGGCGACAATAAACTGACATAAATGTTAGAATTAGCAGGCAGGTATTTGAAGTTATTATAACTACATTCCATATTTTCAAAAAGTTAAGTAGAAACATGAAATATTTGTTTTTTAAAAAACCAAACTAAACTGCTAAAGATGAAAACTACAATGTGTGAGATGAAAACACATGGACTGGAATTAACAGCAGATTAGACACTGCAGAAAAAAGGATTAGTGAACTCTGAGAGAGAACAATAGGAGCTATCCAAAATAAAACACAGAGAGCAAAAGAGAATAAAATAGTGACGAGTGTGAGTGAGCTGTGAAACAACTTCAAGAGGCCTCGTATAAGTGCAGTTGGAGCCTCCAAAGTTTGGGAGATATCAGTTGGAAATAAAGAGGGACTAAAAATTTTTTTTAAGAAAAGGTGGCTAAATTTCTTTTCAAAACTGATGAAAACTAGAAACTCACAGTCCAAGAATTCAATAAATCTCAAGCACAAGAGACATTAAAAATATATATATTCCAGGGCACAACATAATCAAATTTCTCAAAGCTAGTGATAGAAAATCTTTAAAGCAGCCAGAGGAAAAGACATCTTCTTTAACCTAATTATGTATTTAACATAATACATGTTATGTACAAAAGCAAAGATAAGGATGATTTATTTCGCACAGAAAATGTGTAAGTTGAGATCAATGGGGTAGCATCTTTAAAGTTCTGAAAGAAAATGTTGTCAACCTAGAATCATCGACCTGGTAAATATATCTTTTACAAAAAAAATGAAATAAAGGCTTTCCAGACATCACCAGCAGACCAGCATAACATTAAAGGCATTTTCTTCAGGTTGGAAGGGGAAAAAGACAACCAGATGTGAAATAGAGTGGGACCCTGTGGAGCCCTCCCTGATACAAATCCAAGTCCCTCATTTCTCATTTTGTAGCAAGTAAGCTTCATTCAGCCTCCTTGACCTGCCCTGAGTTCCAAAGGGCAGATTCAAACAGTTACTAAGCAAGGAGGGGAGGGAATGCAGAGACAGAGGAGGCACAGACAAGAAACAATACTGCAGCCTTGGGACAGGGTCCTGGTTCCTCCTTGAGGAATATATATAACAATATCTTTGAGTTCTTCTGCAGAAACTAAGATCCCCACCTAGGTGGAGGATGGTGACCTCAGGCTGAGCACAAGATTCCTGGAAACCTGCCCTGTTCCCTCACCTCCAACCAATCAGAAGAAACTCACACACCCTGCAGCCCTCACGCCAAATTTTGCCTATAAAAACTTTTCCTGGAAGACAATTCGGGAGTTGGGGGTTTTTTGAGCAAGAGACACCAGTTCGCCTTGCTTCGCCCTGTAATAAACCTTTTTCTACTCAAAACCCTGATGTTTCAGTTTGTTTGGCCTCACTGTGCATTGGGCACATGAACTTCTGTTCAGCAATGAAGGTGTATAAAGCAAATAAACTGACTTCCCTGATGCTAAGACCATTTGCTGATTCATTCTTTACTGAGAATAACTTTAACCCAGAGGCTATGCTCCAGGAAGGAGATAAGAGGCTGATAAACTCAGAATAATGGACAGAGTTCCTCCTGAGATTCATCAAAGTTAAGAGGAATGTAGCTCCTTGTAAAAATGCCCTGATAGTTATCACCTTTTCTGTTCCATTCAGTTTTTCTATGAAATCTCAAGACCTCAACCCTAAAAGGGGCTCAGAGTTGTGAACAAAAAATACTGCAAACCATATCAGTAAACAAAGAATGCTGAAACCATCAAGTCATCTGAGGCTGCCCCCACCCCCCAGTGAAGACAAGCCTGCAGCCCAGCCTCTGCAGCCACTCACAATGGTGCACTCTGAGCAGACTCAGAATAAGAAAGGACAGGATACAGGCCCTAGATAGCTAGGTGCTTGTCAAAGGCATGAATTCAATGAGCCCAAATGTTCGCTTTCTCCCATACATAGAAAAGCACTAAATTCTTTAACTTGAGATGCCTGGTTTTCTTTAGATAACAAGTAGTCTTTTATTGTTCCAACTACCTGGTCTATGTTGTAAAGCTCCTATATATCCTAGCTCCTCCCCTGCCTCTTTGGAGCAGTCCCTCAGAGCGATCTGAGAGGCTGTCATCCTGGCTCGAGTCCTCCTGCCAAATAAAACATAACTCAACTTTTAGGCTGCACATTTATTTCAGTCATCACAGTCTTTAAGGCCTGCTGTGACCCCCTTTGCCAGGCAAAGCCATAAAGCTGCTCTTTTTTTGTTGTTCCCAAAACTCTGCCTTCGAGTCTAAATTTGCTTTGCAGGATGCAAAGACCGATGTTTTGGTAACAGTAACAGATGGAAATATGGAATGAAGAGCACTTAGAAATGAAAATTACATGGATGAATACAGTTGATTTTTTTCTTGTGATCTAAACTGTATTTTAAAGATAAATGATAAGTACCCTAAAAATAATAATAATGCTTTGTGGAATTTAAAAGTAAAAGATGTGCAGCGACAGCACAAGTCCAGGAGGCCAGAGATGGGAAAGTGCTACCAGAACACTTTGTAGAAGGTAGATTGTGATAAGATAAAGATGTATACTGCAACCCTAAAGCAACCATAAAATGTCTAAACAGTGAGTTACAGCTATTAAGTTGACAAAAGAGGTAAAATGGATTCATAAAATGATTAAATTAACCCACAAGAAGGCAGAAAAAAAGGATTGCTGTGACTTTGTTAAATTAACATTTGTTAAGCAGAGCCCAGGATAATGGGCTTCAGCTCAACAACAACAACAACAACAACAACAACAACAAACACAGGAAAACTAAAAATAGAAGCTTATCATTCACAGATCTTACACAAAATACACAGCATGCCTTAAGGGTCCGCTCAGGAGGTCAAGGCAGGGTGCAGTTTGCAGCAGCACCTGGGGCACATGACTTTATTAGGGTCTGTGTGTAGTGTGTTGTGGGGTTCCCAGGTAAATTCAAACCAAAAAGCAGGGTTTGGTAAGCTCTGCGGGGTGGGGAGTGGGGGAAAGGGTTCTTAACAAAGGAACAAACAAGGGGAAAACCCTGAGAGGCAAAAAAGACTTTATCACAAGGGTTACTGGAGAAGTCAGATTGGGGACTTAGATTTCTTGTGACTCTGTGGGCTGTTACAAGTCATGTGCTTGCATGAGGGGCTAAATTCACTTTAAGTTCCCTAGAGGCAGCCTGGCCAGATACAAGGGATGTGAAAGCAGCAACATCCTAGAGTAGCATAGCTAAATAAGGACAGAGGGAACAAAGGTAAGACTGGGAAAGTAGGAAACAAGTAGTACGTGATGGAGTTAAACTTAACAATATCAAAAAAGAAAAAAAATCACAGTAAATGCAAATGATTATAAGTACCACAAATTCATGAAAACTGTTAAGAAAATGAAATATTTGACATTTACCACATTTCTTCCTGCTTAAAACTTTTTGATAAATTTTTATAACTTTAAAGATAATTTATAAACTCCTCAGTATCTCCTATAAGACTCTGTGTGATCTGACTCAATTTCTCTCATTTTGGGGGTATCCTCCTATGATGTTCTTATCTTCCAACAAACCAAAACTCCTTAGTTTTACTAGGATGCTATATTGTCTTTTTCCTTAAGGTTCACCTTTCCTGAAAAAGTCTCCATCCTGGACTCTTCTTCATAGCTAAATCTTACATCACTGTAGACTCTGCTTTCTTTAGGATCTGACCCTCCAACCCTGGGCTAGCTGCCCCTTCCACTCATTTCTGCATCAGTGTGTCCTGTTCCTGTGAGCCTGGGAAGCAAGTAGTCTGGTTAAAAGTCTTTTTATGTACCTTGGAGAATACACTGATTTTGCCTTGACCTCTGATTTTACTAATAGAGATAAGTAATCAGATTTAATACGTGGGTAAGTAGAGCCAACAAAATTGCTGATAGTTGGATATGAGTGTGAAGAAAGGAGCACTATGAAGAGTGACTTACCACATTTCACCTTAATGACTGTTTGCTTATCATTACTGCATAGTATACCACAAATGCCGTAAGAGTAAGGAATACTGTTATACCCAGACATAGGAAACGGTGTAACATAGTACTGTTATCCCCAGTGAGGAAAAGGCATTCTTCAAATATGTTTCAATTGAAAACTGAACTTCACAGCAGTTCTGATGCAGGAAAACGGATGTGGGGCGTGAGGAGGGCCGAGTCCCAGGTCTTGGTTGAGCCCCTGGGATGTGCCCCGTCAAGTGTGGGTCCTTGGTTTTCGTGCAGGAAAGAATTCAAGTGCAAGCCACCTGTTGAGTTAAGGTAGATTTATTTAAAGAGATACGTACTGCATAGAGTATAAGGTAAGAAAAAGGCAAGGAAAGAGGTGTGGGAATTGGGTGCTCAGGTTAAAGTAAAAGTAGATACACACTCCACTAGACAGAGTGAGGGCCATCTCCAAAGGGGAGAGAGAGTGCAAAAGGGCCACTAGGCGTGGTGTTGTCACTTTTTACGGTCTCAGTAGCTTCACACACCTACAGGTGGGATCAACCCAACTGCCCTGGGGAAGAGGCTGGCATTACCAGGAACTGGGCCACTGCCCTACTTTGGCCTTTTGCGGTTAGCCTTGGGGCTGTCTTGGCGCCTGCAGGCATGTTATTTGATCACGCTGTTACAATGAGCATATAATGAAGCTCAAGGTCTACTAGAAGTTAAACCTCTTAATCCTTAAGGCCCACTAGGAGGTGAATCTTCCACCATTTGGTTGTTAAATTGCTGTCATTCCTTGAGTGGCTGTGGCCTGCCCCCTTCCCTACTGTCTCAGTTCTACACATTTTAATTTACAATTCCTACTTATAACTAAAGAAAATGATATTCACAGAAGCTATATAACTGTAACTACAAGGTAGCATGATCTATTAAATTCAGAATATATTTCCTGGAGTCATACAATCTGAATTTAAATTCTCATTCCACCACTATCAAGCTGCATGAACTTGGGCAAGATACTTTAACTTTCTATAACTTGCTTTCTTCTTCTATAAAATGGTGATATCATGAGTAGGCTGTTAAGAGGATTATGGGATAATGCATGGACACCATTAATACAATGTCTTACCAGCAAAAAGCACTCAACAACTGTTAAATATTGTTATTATAATTGTAACTATTATTATTATAATTATTACTATTATCAAAAGATCATTATTTTAATCTTTGTTATCTAAAATAATCTAACTAATTAGAAGCTAATTAGATCCCTTGGTTGAACCAGGCCTTTCTGCAGCTTGTACTACAAATTAATACACCAGAGAATAGTACACAAAAATAATCAGATTTCAAATTTCATTATTTCTTTTTTCCTGTGTTCTTTGGACTCTTCAAGTACTTGGATTTGAACCTCACTGATTATTTCAACAACTTAAAATTTAATCACTTCTTTAAGACATTACAGGTTTTCACTCTCTAAATTTATAATACAGATACTGAACCAAGTATGAGTCTATGGTGATTATTTTGGGGACTGTTTCTTTAATATTAATAAATGACAATTGTGTTATCTTTTCTATGACCTTCAACTTGTTTTTAATCTATGTATTTGTAGCTCAATTAAAAATCAATTTGAATTGATTTAATAAGAAACGACATATATTTTCAAAGATTTTAAGTACTGTTTCATAATGTACATATTAAACTTTGAATTGCTCTCAAAGAGCTTTAGCCTGAGGACAGGACTTTACAGAAAAAAACTAAGAATATTAGTAAATATACATTATTTCACTTATGTTTGTTTTACTTTAGGTTTCCACTGAAAAAGATTTGCTCAATCCAGTGCAAATGTTATTCAGTGGAATTTTTGGAATCTTCATTAACTTTTCTAGGCCAAATTACTACTTTAGCACTCTAAATAATATTTTAATGGCCTGAAAAGGCCATATAGGAAAAAGGCAAATTGTTTAACCCCTGCGTGCAGGGAGGATTACACTTATGACAAAAATTATTGAGTCTTATCTAAATCAGTAGCAGTAAAGATAATGTGCTGCAACCTTTACTATAGGGAATGTTTTACTTAAATGGCAGAACTAAATATTTTCAGCAAATACTTTAAATTTTACTTTAAGGATATGCCAAAACGATAACAAACATGTTTCCTCAAATAAACTTAATCTGACCAGAAAAATAAACAATAGGTCCTAATTATAAGTCTAAATCAAGAAAAGAAAAACATTGTGCTCTGCAAGAGGCTTATCAGAGGTGCCAGAGAGAAGAATTCAGAAGGGACTAACTACCTGAATAATCATGGAAAAAATCAACGCAGTAAGTCATACATTGTCAAAGCAATTCATACAAAGCATGGCTAACATGTCACTTTAACTGAAAAGAAGAACAATTTAGGGAGGAGTTAATTAATTTTTTCAAAGGGAAGCCCAGTCATAAACAGACAGCATTTAACAACACCAGGAAAGGAGGAAAGGATGTGTGCAAAGAAAAGAAGAGAAACTAGAAGTGTATATTTCAATTAGATTAGGGAACTCTTTGGATTGCCTCTTGAAAGGGCTAATGAAACACAACTGTTCTGGAAAGGGGAGCATTTGTTAAACAAATGATTATAAAGACAGTTTCAGATGCCAAAGAAGTAGAAAAGGTAGGTATAAAATCACATGAGAAGTAGAAGGAATATTACTCAAAATTAACAGGCCAGGTCATCAGGGTAACAAATGTAGTCTCAACAAAGTTATATTTAATTCAGACCATATTAGTTAAAAGTGAATCAGCTTGACAACTTTCTTAGTTTAGGGTTATATTATGAGACATACAGATGTTACAGAAACGACAGGCCAGTCAAGAAATAAGCACCCCTCGGAGGGTTGGAGTGCTCAGATGTATTAGGCCGGCGGGCTCAGAGGGGCTTCTGCTCCAAAGCTCTGAGCACCTTCAAGATGTGCACATGAGGTTTTATAGGGTAAAGTACAAGCTTGGGGTATTCCGCCAATAGGCATGGAACAGCTTTAGCAGCATTATCATCACAAAAGTGGAGGCGGGGAGGCAGCAAACCAACATTCCAAAGCCAGATATGTATCTTTGAAAATCCAGCTGGCTAGCAAAAACACAGAAACAGCAAACCAACACTAATTAACCTAGATTTACAAGTTAGTCTAGCAGAACTCAGATCAGTATTCCAATACTTAGATTTGTGAGTTATCTTGTTAGACCAGCCCAGCCTCTCCTTCACATTCCTAGACTTGTGAGTTATCTTGTTAGACCAGCCCAGCTTTTCCTTCACACAGATAGCCAATACTTGATATTATTAAAATTATTATAAAATAAATGTTTAACCTCTCTGAAAATTAATGAACTATCTTGACTTTAGCAAAACCATTTGCATGTTAAAGGCAATGTACAAACCACAAATGCTGGAATATCTCACAAATCTGGAATCATTAGAGGAAAGGAAAATATAAACAATATCAAATTAGAATTTCACTACAAATACATACTTTCAGGAATTTGTGGTATTTCAAATGTCAAACTATTACCTAATAGAAGGCTTTAGGTATTTGCAATTGCAAGAATTTTGCTGATAAATAGTTCTATTTTTCTGGAAAAATATTTTATTTGCTTGTAGAAGATTCTTCTAAAATCTTATTTACACCAATAATACTACTTAGCTAAATATAGAGTATAATAAATATCAGCCTACCATGGTCCAGTTCATGATATAGCAATGGAAAAGAAATGTTGTTCTGTCAGATACTGAGCTAAGTTCTTTGCATATATTTTCTCTACTAATCATCATAACAACAATATGTGGTAGCCTGTGTGAATGAAAAATACTGCAAACCATATCAGTAAACAAAGAATGCTGAAACCATCCCAGTGAAGACCAGCCTGCAGCCCATCCTCTGCAGCCACTCACAATGGTGCACTCTGAGCAGACTCAGAATAAGAAAGGACAGGATACAGGCCCTAGATAGCTAGGTGCTTGTCAAAGGCATGAATGCAATGAGTCCAAATGTTCGCTTCCTCCCATACATAGAAAAGCACTAAATTCTTCAACTTGAGATGCCTGGTTTTCTTTAGATAACAAGTAGTCTTTTATTGTTCCAACTACCTGGTCTATGTTGTAAAGCTCCTATATATCCTAGCTCCTCCCCTACCTCCTTGGAGCAGTCCCTCAGAGCGATCTGAGAGGCTGTCATCCTGGCTCGAGTCCTTCCTGCCAAATAAAACATAACTCTCAAATTTTAGGCTGCGCATTTATTTCAGTCGACACCTATGACAAGGAAAAAAATGCTGCCTGCCGTTCTAGTTCTACAATGATCAAGCCATTAGCTGCTGCAGTGCACCTGAGAATTCAGGATGGAGAAAAACAGGACTCATTATGTGCTTTGGATACTGGCCCCAAGATAGTTAAGATACATATCTAAGGACAAATTTCAATGACTCCAGAGTCTTGCACCTTCCCATATATAGAAAAAGCTCAAAAACATTAACTTGAGATGCATCTCAGCCTGTTCTTTATGATTAGCAGTAATCTTTCTGTGCTTGACTACATGTTTTTCCCAGCAAAAAAAAAAAAAAAATTGTTCATATGTGTATATCCTGGCTCCTCCCTTACCTCTTTGGAGCAGTTCCTAAGAGCTGTCTGAGAAGCTATCTCTCATGCTATTGCCTCAGTGTGAAGGAAAAGCTGGGCTGGTCTAACTAGATAACTCACAAGTCTAGGAATGTGAAGGAGAGGCTGGGCTGGGCTAACAAGTCTAAGTTTTGGAATACTGATCTGAGTTCTGCTGGACTAACTTGTAAATCTAGGTTAATTAGTGTTGGTTTGCTGTTTCTGTGTTTTTGCTAGCCAGCTGGATTTTCAAAGATACATATCTGGCTTTGGAATGTTGGTTTGCTGCCTCCCCGCCTCCACTTTTGTGATGATAATGCTGCTAAAGCTGTTCCATGCCTATTGGCGGAATACCCCAAGCTTGTACTTTACCCTATAAAACCTCATGTGCACATCTTGAAGGTGCTCAGAGCTTTGGAGCAGAAGCCCCTCTGAGCCCGCCGGCGTAATACATCTGAGTACTCCAACCCTCCAAGTGGTGCTTGTTTCTTGACTGGCCTGTCGTTTCCGTAACATCAGTATGGTCCTCAAATAAAACTCACAACTTTTACACTGTGAGTTTTTCTTTCAGTTGACTCTTGTATTTTGAAATATGTGTACTATCTACAATATGCATCTATATGTATTTTTTTAATTATAAGTATTTTGTTAAAAGGAAGTTTTCCATCACTTGTTTAGTCAAATATTATAATTGTACATATTTTAATATTAATTACAATTGCTAATTCACATTAATAAATTTTATTCTAAGAGCATGAAGCATTTTCATTTGGAATAATATTAACTAGGCTGTCTTTTTGTAAGTAGCCAGAAAAAAACTATATATACTGTTGCTAAAAAAGTAGCCTCTGTACCCTGGTCGCTGAGAGTGTCGCTGAGAGTCGGAGGCACGGCTTTGGGAGAATTAGGAAAGATCAGCTTTGTTGCTTTGCCAGGCACAGGGAGTCACAGCAGGCTAATGCCTTAAAGACTGTGAACCTGTCTTGGGGTGAGGGTCCTAGGGATTAAAAACAAAATGGGAACAGGAGGGTGATAACAATCAGGGTGTGAGCAGGGGCTACGTTCCTTTCATCTTGATAAGAACTTGCTATTGTTATGGAAGAATTTAGGAGGGTCTGCCTATTTTCTTGAGGTTCAGACCATGACCTTCTTTCAAGACCTCTAGAGTAAAAGGATAAGTTGTTCTAAGAAAAGAATGCACAGGAAGGGGAGCATGTTAATCATAAGATCAGTTTAGCTAGAAGTACAGGCCTGAATAACTAAGTAGCCACCTTGTTAGTTTTCTACTCTTTCAATACCAATGTAGCTTTACGGTGATTTAAAATTTTATTCTGAATGCTTTGTAGCAGTCTCTACATCTTATGTAATAAGTAGTATTGACTTTTTGTGATATTGTGATTTATAATGTAAGGGGGGAAAGGAGGAAGAAATTTTCCGGTACCCTTCTAGGTTCTTTTGGCTAGTCTAAGAATTAAATCAATATGAGACAGATTAATAGGAGAAAATCAAATAAAAGTTTAATAACATGTAAACATGGGAGAAACTGAAAGAGAATTGAGTAACTTGCCAAAATGGCTGCATCCCTCACCTTAAAGACCATCTTCAGCTAAGGACAAAATAGGATGTTGAAGGTAGTGGTTTGGGACTTTCAAAGGGGGAGGAAGGCAATTCACATGGAGGTGGAAAGGCAAATGTTCAGTAAGTAAATGTTCGCTGAGCCAGGCAGAGATAGTGGGACATAGAGAGGAATTTTAACAAAGAGACTTTACTAGGTTCCTTCCCATCTACATACCTAGTCCAAACTCTAGATATTTTTGGTGAAGGCCCCTTCCCGGATTAAGTTCTCTATCTACATATTTCAGGCAGTTAATAATTTCTTCCTGGGTCTTTTGGGCCTGGACTGTTTTTACTTTGAAATAATCTGCACGCCAGACACATCTTCTGGTGCTCCCCTACAAGAATAAGAAATATATATTTGGTCTTCCTCCCCAAGCCCCATTTCCAGCACAGGGCTTCTAAAACCATTGGAATTTCCTAAGTACTGAGAGCAACAAAATTGTCTTTGTTATGTCAATGAGGTGACTTTTAGAAAGCTCCTAAGGATGGGGGCTGGTGGCCAGTGGAGCCAACCTCTGAAGAGGGGAGAGAGGCTGAAGGTTGAATGGCCAGTGATTAATCAGTCATGGGGAGCTGCCATAAAAAACCAAAAGGATAGGGTTTGAAGAGCTTCTGGGTTGGTGAACATATGGATGTGTTAGGAGAATGGTATCCTGGAGAGGGCATGGAAGATCTGAGCCCTGTTCTGCATACACTGCCCTATGCATCTCTTCCATCTGGCTGTTCCAAGTTATATCCTTGTAGAAAATATTTGCAAATGATGAAACTGACAAGGGCTTAATTTCCAGAATATATAAACAGCTCATACAATCTAAAAACAAAAAAATAACAACCTGATCCAAAAACGGGCAGAAGACCTAAACAAGCAATTCTCCAATGAAGACATACAAATGGCAATAGGCACATGAAAAAAATACTCAATATCACTAATCATCAGGGAAATGCAAATCAAAACTACAGTGGGTATCACCTCACACCAGTCAGAATGGCCATCATTAAAAATCTACAAACAATAAATGCTGGAGAGGGTGTAGAGAACAAGGAATCCTCCTGCACTGTTGGTGGGAATGTAGTTCGGTGCAGCCATTATGGAAAGCTATAAGGAGATAACTTAAAAAACTAAAAACAGACTTACCATACGATCCAGCTACCCCACTCCTAGGCATATTCATATCAATGTTCATAGCAGCAATATTTACAATAGCCAAGACATGGAAACAACCTAAATATCAATCAACAGATGACAAGATAAAGAAGCTGTGATATATTTATACAATGGAATACTACTCAGACATAAAAAAGAATAAAATAATGCTATTTGCAGCAACATGTATTGTCAATCTAAGTGAAGTAAGCCAGAAAGATAAAGAAAAATACCATATGATATCATTCATATGCGGAATCTAAAAAAGAAATAGAGACAAATGCACTTATTTACAAAATAGAAACAGACCTACAAATATAGAAAACAAACTTATAGTTACCAGGGGGAAAAGGGATAAATTGGGAGTTCAAAGTTTGCAGATACTAACTACTATTTATAAAATAGATAAACAACATGTTTATACTGTATAGTACAGAGAACTATATTCACTATCTTGTAGTAGACCATAATGAAAGAGTGTTAAAAGGAATATATGTATGTATATGCATGACTGAAACATTGTGCTGTACACCAGAAATTGACACACTGTAAACTGACTATACTTCAATTAAAAAAAAAAAGTCCCATATTCTCTCGACAAATACTTTGCTGTCATATCCATACCAGAGGAAAAAAAAATATCTAGCACAGTTTTAAGCCAATAATTGACATATTGCTTTTGATGGCACTAATGAATAAAGGGATAAAAGAAAGGGGAGGGTTATCTTAGCACATAAAGAAGGCTTAACCTTTGCTCAATAGCAGTTAAGTTGGGGAGCCTGGATCATGATGACACATATGTTTATTTCCTATCAGTTACTCTCAGTCTCTCTTTCTTTCCCTCGCTCTCCCTCTCCCTCTCTCACATACATCTGGAAACACATGCAACCTAATCTATCCTACCTCACAGATTTTCCATTTCTGAATAATCAACACATACTTCTAAAGCTTACTTTCCTTCATTTTTTCTTTTGTTCTATTATATACAAGTACTTCTGACCTTGAATCCCACTTCACTGTTGCGTGCTGTCATTTAGGTGGAAAACTGTTTAACTTCAAGGATGGATGCTCTGTAGCACAGAAACATCCTCCTTTAGACATTCTTCAAGAGATTTTATAACATGATTTTATTGAATTAAGTGATAATCTATGTGTGTCTAAGAATATATAATGCCTTTAATTATGTGTATCTCAGAATAGATTTAGATAAAGATTCTGATCATTATTATGAGACTCTCACAGAAATATTTTCTTAAAAACTTTTTGTTTCAAACAAATGCAACTTTTGACTTTTACGCTAAATGGTTACTTTCCATGTTCCATTTCTTGGCTTGACAATACATACTAATAATGTTTCTCTGTCTCACCAGGCCTCAGAGGAAATGTTGATAATGATTCCCAGCCTTTAATGTTGATTCATGACAGGTTGCATATATTGAGTAAGATCTTTTCCCCCAGCTCATCTTTGCTCTACAGTTTAATATTGTAATTTAATAAAAATGGCTTTGCAGCTGTGAAAGCTATCCTGGTAAAGAGATATATGTATTTCAAAGCTGGTTCAGGTTCAAAGTTAAAACAAGAATTTTCTTTTTTCCCTCTTGCCATGTCCGTCTTTCCCTACCAAGGGAAATCACCTCTTCAAAGGAAAAGACAGTAAATCTCTAAATCTCCGTATTTACTCAAGTCCTGAGACTCTGCAGGGCAAAAGCTGCCAAGTCTATAGATTTACAATGTTTTATGATAATGATTTCCTCCAAGGGCTCACCCGAGATGAAAAGATAAATTAATTTATCCACTTCCAACCACTACTGAAAGTTTAGTCTCCATTCCAAAAGCTGCCTTCAGAGCAGCTCCTGCACTATATAATTCATCACCAGTGATTAAAATTTAAGAGCCTCTGGATATGACCATCTTGTGCTGGGCCTATCAAGTGGAAAGGATTGTAAAAAAAAAAAAAAAAAAAAAATGCATTTAGAGCTGAAAGGGAATTACGACTTTTTTTTTCCTGACCTTGTGATATTGCTTCTACTGTTAATGATAATAACCAGTTACTTGCCACCTACCCTGTGCCAGGCACATTTTACATGCAATCCTCATTTCATTCCTCCCAGTATCCCTATGAAGGAGATTCTAAGAACCATGAGGATCAGAGAGGTTAGAGGTCTTCCTAGAAATTATATTTTGTAACCAACAGAGCCAGATAAGAGCCCACATTAGCCTGATTCCATGCTCTTAAGCAATTTGGCCTCCAATCTGCATTACTGTAGCTGCTGAGTTTGGTTTGGTTTAATTTTTCTGTGTAAAGATATTCCTTGAAAACTGTGATGTATTCTTCGACTTCCTGTATTGATTTTCCTCTTTTTCTTAAACGAGTAAACTGGTGAGTTCTCTTCATAGTCTATTCAACATGCTGTATCTTTACCTTATTTTCTATTTATATCTTTCTGGTTTTTAATATCATAAGAAAATCATACAATTACCTGATCTGGGGCATGTAGTGATCAACAGACCAATCAGTGTTTTGAATAACACATCACAACACCTCCTCACCCCCCATTTCCATTTCACCATTCTAATCACACAGACCTTTTTTCTCATGTTACTCGTAGCTTTTAGTCCCAATAAGCACTGTCTTCTATTGCCTTCATCATCACTGGAAAACTGCACCACAAGTGACAAATTAGGACAGCTTTAAAATTTGGGGTGTCATGCTTTGAATCAAATGCTTAGAAAATTGTGTCATCTACAAATCTGCAAAAGTGCCTTAAGAGGTACTTTAAATCAGAGCATATTCACAGAAACAATGGTTATACATAATTGTCATTACTGAAAATGCAATAGGCCTGAGACAGTTTATGGAAGACCCTGACAAGATTCATACACATCTATGTTAGTGTGAACTATTTATGGGGAATTAAGGGAACAGATAATATCTTGAAACATTACTTATTGGATGTCACATCAGAAATCTAGATCATTAGTAAACAGAAACTCAGGTTCAAATCTATTCTGTGACCTAGGAGAATCATAATAACCAAAAGCAATTTGGGTCAGCTTTTCAAATCTGTGTCCCAGATGAGCCTGAACTTTATAAAGTTTTTAAAAATTTTAAAAATAAAATAGGATGAAAGTTTAAATATAAGCATTTTCATATTTCTAGAAGGTGGTGACTCAACTTTGGGACAAAAAGATTTTTGCTTAAAAAAATGTCACCAGTGGGATATTTAGCTATACTAGTTGACAGCTATACAATCAGCTTTAACTCTAGTGCTGATGTTTGAGTGAAGGCCTTTCAGAATATTACATTTTGTAAATGAAAATTGCCTTGTGTAAAAGAGATTAAATTGTGTTTTAATGCTAATTACTATTTTGGTCGGTTAGTTTTGGAGTGGGAGTGTTGAGGGGAAGTATGGGACTCAGCTAAATTATTTTCCATTCTAATGAGACAAATATTTTCATTGGAGTTTTGAGTATGGTTTCAAGTACCTAAAATCTTCCTTGTCAGACATGTGAAGATTCAGGAAGAAAGCAATAGTGCTTCAGGGTCCAGCTGATCACCTGCAGCTTGGACCTGTGGAATGGGCATTTTCCAAACTTAGGTGAAGAATCCAAGACCATTTTGGGAGTGTCTGGAGCCCTGGCATGTGCACTGGTATCTCACAAAGAAATTTCATAGCAGTAATGGAGATAGACACTCCTTCAGTAATTCTGTAGAACAACAATCACCAGCTAAATGGAGTGAATGCATGAATTGAATGAATGAAAGGTAAATAAAAAAGAAACAAAAACCCAAGGAAAGAAAATTAAATCAGACATTTCCTAGATACTGATAATGGCATATTTTTTCAAAATGTTCTTGTGAATTCTTGTTTCCCTTAAAGAGCTCAACAAAAAATGTGAGGAGAGAAATAGATTAGACAACTGGTTAACAACTGTAAGAGCACCCTTTTTAACAATCCAATTGCTGTCTATCTTGGAATCTAAAACAATCAAACAAAATGATTTTGTCCATAAAAGTCACTCAAGATCCAGAGCTATAAATGTCAATAATTTGCATAAAAGCTCAACTTTAAAGATTTAGTACTATGTACAAATGAAGATAAAAATAAGCACAAACATAAGAGTTGCATTTTAATATAGGTATCCATTATCTAATGTTTATATAATGGAAGCCAAATGACTTCATTATTATCTGTGCTATTACACTGAATACCAAATGAACTCATCATACAGGCTTTTACTTGCTTTAAAAACTATTACAGCCCCATCAACGACAAGGGAAACATATATATGCAAACTTCTTTACATGACTAATTTGATTTTTGTGTTAACTGCTAATGTATTATTAATCAACAGTTCATTATACTTTTAGATAACCTTAGTTTATTTATGCTTTATTTGTACACAACTCATTTTTGTAATCTCTTGCTCTATAAAATTTTATTCCTATTTAAACAATATTATCCTTAGGTAATGAATACTTATACATGCAAAAATCAGGTGGAAGAATATGGAACCAGCTAAATTATCTGCTATATCCAAATCTCAATAAGTGCAATCATTTCAGCACAAAGTTGTTTTTGCCATTAACACACTATTTTCAAAATAAAATGATTGTGCTCTGGCTCAGACTATACATTTATAGCAGAACAGTTCCTTGAACATATTCAGTTTATCCTTTCAATTTTTATTGGCCTGAATTGGTTTCAAGTATGGAAACTTAATTTGCTTGTTTTGATTTGCTAAGCCATACTCAAAATGAAATACTGAAAAGTGGATTTAGGTGAGATGATATCTGAAAAATAATCAATAGTGAGTCAAACACTGTGAAGTTGCTTTAAAAATTTATAGAATGAAA
Source organism: Camelus ferus (assembly GCF_009834535.1). Classification (NCBI taxonomy): domain Eukaryota; kingdom Metazoa; phylum Chordata; class Mammalia; order Artiodactyla; family Camelidae; genus Camelus; species Camelus ferus. Next base: position 35,191,023 of record NC_045701.1, on the reverse strand, counting down.
ACAGACACATTTTTATAAGCAGGTGAATGAAAGATGTTGATGCTTATGAGAAACAGCATATTTGTTATGAGAAAATCTAGAATTCAAAAAAACCTGGTGTTATTATGGAAAGACCAACTATTAGTGAAGAAAACTGCAATGGTTTTTGATCTTTCAATGAGGCAATCAGAGATATTCATTAGAATTTCATACATTTGTGAATAAAAACTATTCATTTAAAATCTCTAACTTGGAATTTGCTTGGGCATAGATAGTTCTAATGTATTATAAACCCTTAAGTCTTTCTAACAACACGATGGATTACTGAAACATGTGTGATTGGGCTTCTTAAATATGGTGATTTGAGCAATATAAATTGCTTCACACCATCAACTTAGTGCAATGTTTCCCAAACCTTTACATGTCATTACAATGATAGAAATACTTATTCGACATACTGTAGTGACAGAGAGGGGTGCTCACGGACAACAGAAGCAAGCCCAAGAGCTCTGGTTACCAATGGCCATGGCACATGAACACATTCTCAGCACTGGCTAGGAAATTCTGCCATAGAAATATACTTTATATTGCAGACAGTGACTCTGACATTGTATCAGATGGGATATTAATTAAATGTATTTCCATAGGAAACTACAGAGTGGCATCAAATGAATATCTCTTATGAAAACATTTCAATAGATACTAGCTAATGATTATTTAATGCTTGATAAAAGCAGGCACTACTCCAAGCTCTTTACTTGTGTTCAGCATTTTAAGGCTTATTGCAAACCTGTGAGGCTGGAGCTCTTATCTTCATTCTATAGGTAAGGAAGCTGTGGTCTAGAGACATAGCTCTAGTAGGGACATGACAAAGTTTCATGTATTTGTCCAAAAGCAAATGGCTAGAAAGGAGCAAGAGGTTCAAACCCAGACAGCCTGATTCCAGAGCTTAAGTTCTTTACCACTGGCCTTTTTAGAGTTACTTAATTCACCAATAAAAGAGTCAAAATTAATATCACATGATTTATAATCTTCTGAATTCTAAAGAATGTGTTGGGAAGAGATTTGCTAATCCGAAAACTTATACAATGTATTTGATATACATACATTTTGATTTTCTACTTGATTCAAGAGAATAAACACATCCTTAATTAACCAAAAGAGAAGAAATATTGATCCTGATTTTATTTTAACATAGGAAAAAAGACTTACTAAAATTGGTTTCTTACATTACTAATTTACACATAATTGTCTGCCTATACAATGTTTTATTTATCTGTAGTTATTTATTACAAACTATATTTGTTTCTCTAGAAAGTTTTCTTTTTATAGTAATATATTATAGTCAGTAGAATATTGGATAGTATTTTTGGTTAAATTTGATATTATGTTCTACTGGAACTAATCTTGTTACAAGCTAGTCAGCCATTCACCAGTCTAAACATTTTCTTTCATAAAATGTACTTTTTTAGGGATGGTCCTGGCAAGGCTGTGAATGTAACAGCTGTTTCAAAAGTTCAGTTAAAATAATCCCAACATTCAGTAGTATTTTCAGTAAAAAGTTCTTGTAATTTTTACATATTTTGCCACTACAAGGAATTGGAATGAACAGAATGTTAGGCAGTGAATCTTGTTCAATTTTTAACAGCTTCTCTGCTCCAAAATATAGCCTTAACAGGGATATACATATTTCAGCTTGAAGCAAGTTGATTTCTCTGTGGTGAAACCCCAGTCATTGTAAACATCTGCCTAATATTCAGCAATCAAGAAAAGGTATTTTTTTCTTTTGTGGGAAGATAGAGTTTTATGTACTTCGTTCATGGAATTTGATTTCATGTACGGATTGTTCACTTAAAATAATAAATAACTGCCTTGTTGAACGTAGAACAAACTAATCTAAAAAATACAAACCTACATGCTAACAAGTTTACCGCTATATCCCACCAAATTATTGGCAACAGTGATGTCTACATATTGTTTTGAAAGTCTTGGATGCCACCAGATGGTGCTCTTACAGAGCCAAATAGACAAAACATTCATTACAAAATTGAAAAAAAAAAAAAGTGACTTTTTGGACTAGAGAAGTTATTATTATTCTCTCACATATTCAGAGAATTTCATGATGTCCAATAGTCTATGACTGAAATCACACTCACGGTCTGAAAATTTTGGACCCTAATAAAAAAAACAGCAAAAATTGAATGTAAAATTGCTTTTAAATTAGCAGGACTCTTGGGATCAATAGATGGATAGATAGAGATAAATAGATATATGTATATATATATATTTCTCTAGATAGCCTGATCAATAGTAAGAACTGAAATGTTAAATACTATCATGAAATATTATCGTTAAAAGTAGTAGTATAATATGTATAGAGTTATTCACCACAATGTTAAATTTACCAGATGCTCACTAGAAACAGTCACGTATTAATATATACGCATATATCTAAATGCATGTTTATTGTTATAATATGAATAAAATTTATAATATATAGGCTTGAAATGCATGTGTGGCAAATAACAAATATCAAAATATTAAGTTGCTGTGTTCACCCAAAACATTGTTCGATGACAATAGGACACTCAAACTATATCTATTTGAAATAGTGATACAAATTTGAGGAGAACATAAATTACTGAAAAAAAAAAAAAGAAATACTTGATTATTTACTAACGTGAAGCACAGAAAAACAGAACAAGTCTAACATTTGCTGGGCATCCTACTCTTGATATTCAGGATCAAAGTGTCATCATATTTTCTTTCAAAACAACTTGACTATTGGTACTGTTCACTAAGAATTTTCAAAATTTGTGCATGCACTACTTTTGCCTTCACTAGTTTCACCTCCTCCCTTTGGTAATTTAGAGTTTTGTACAACACCTTACATCCATAAAATAGAAATGATAGAGGTCAACACTTAACATCTGCTGAGTTTAAATCTTGGCCCCATCTACATAACTGTGGACTGGGGGCAAGTGATTAAATTTCTCTAAACCTTAGATTTATCCTCTATTAGAAGTGATAAGTGGTATCTGTGTTAGTGTTACTGTTGTGTTGTTTTTTTTTTTTTTTGCTTGAGAATTAAATGAATGGGTATACACACATGTATGTATGTATGGATCTTGAAGTATTTAGCATATCATATGTGTTTTTAAATGTTAGCTATTATTACCAACATTATGGCTGCTGTTGTGAATGGGCTCACAGCAGAACAATAAAGACAATATAACAAGTTTTTACTTCTAACTTATTTTAAAGATTTTTGTTATTAAGTGATCATGACATTTAACAACAAAGATGTAAATATCCCATCAGTATCAGATATGTAAATATCATGATAATATGGAATAGTAGTTTAAATATTTTTATGTGGAAGGGTTATAAGCTCTTGTAAAACACAAGTAGTATTTAAGAATAAAGAATCACAGTTATCATTTTTAGTGTTATTTTTAATGGTCTTTCTTGGAAAACAAACAAAACAATTGCAGTCTTTCTATTTCACAGAAACCAGAAGTTGAAGAATGTCTAATGGATTCTGCCTTTAAATGTAGGCAGGAATGCTCTTCCTCTTTTTTTGACCTATAATGTTTAAATATTAGGTAGTTAAGAGGAGCTCATATTCTCCCTTCATACTTTCCACTATCCACTCATTATTTTCACAGAAATTTTATTAATTCAGTCCAAAATATTTACCAAGTTAATCATATTTCTTTTTATACCTGATTTTAGGTCGATAATAGATATCAAAATATTATGCTTTAATTATATATATATATAATATATATATCATAAATCACCCAAGAACAAACACAAATCAAATCATTGAAATAAACTGTTAGGAATATCAAAATTTTATTCATAGAATTTTTTTAAAGTTGTAACATGAATATAAATATTACTACATTTACTCAAGATTTTCAATTCTTTGTGTTTTTAAATAAGAAAAATATGATTAGCAAGTACTCCTTCATTTGCTGATAGTAAACTCAAAGACAGCCTTCCTTTAAATTGCAATCTCCTTCCTAAAAGATGTTTGCTAATATATCCCTGTCTGGGTAGTAAAAACCTCACAGAGAACTCCGAAACTTTATATTAGAGTCTATATATTTTTAAAAATTTTTTATTGAAGTGTAGCTGATTTACAGTGTTAGTTTCAGGTATACAGCAAAGTGATTCAGTTATACATATGCATAATATATATTTTCTTTTTCAAACCTCTTTTCTTATCCAACATATTAGCAAAATGGTTAAGAGTTAGAATAAGTGACGAGTGTGTGTATTTTTTCTTAATTAATTAATTATTTATTTTTTCTCCAGTGGAGGTGATAATAAGCAAATGGCAGGAAGCCAGGGATGTGTTAATGTGAAGGAAATGGGAGATGCTAATGCACAAATGGTAAAGCAGAAAAGAGACATATAAAATGATAGGGAATAAATAGTTCCTAAAAGAAATTGGAATATTTGCAAATACAGGATGAAATATTATTTTAATATACAGAAATTAGGACATTATGGAACTTTAACTATTAAAAACAATTTAGCTATGAATTACATGTTGTACCAAGCTAAATTACAAAGCTTCCAAAAACACGTCCTCACTTCTGCTGATACTGTTGTCCTTTATCTTCCTAAGTGATTGTCCCTAATTTGTGCCTTCAGTCCAGTTTCTCTCTTCTCCTGTGTTGCTCTCCTGGGTTTCTCTTTCCCACCCACCCTTCAATGTGTAAACCAGAGTCCATTTCTTTCACTAAAGAATTACTTAATTTTCCCAACAATTTATCTTCCTCTTTTGAATAGTTATGGCTTATACATTTGTACTGTACAATTTATTTTATTTTCTTTGCTGTTTACTTCAAGTGAATCAGTCTTTCCTTCCCAGAACACTCATCACTTACGGGCAGGAAACATGACTATGTTGTTTCTTCATCTATACCTCTCTGCCCTCGCCTCCCTTTATTCACTGATGACTGTATAGAAGATGTTAAAATGCAGAATGTAATGGATCTGAGTATCATACACACTGATTTTACATTCATCTTAATGTGTACAAAATATTTTTCCATTCAAACTAAGAAATATATGGATATAGGAGGAAAATGATATTAGGTGTCTCCAAATAACTGGCAAAGAAGATAACTTGTTTATGTTCTTTTGCAGTTAATTCTGACAATTGTTAAGCTGGTTATACCCTTTAAAATTATTTTTCTCCTTACTTAATAATAAGGAGGCATGTATTAGAAGCTACAGAGATGAACTGAAAATCATCTGATTGCCAGTTTGAATGAGCCCTGCTAGAAGATATCTCAAGGTTCCCACTAAGTTCTGTTCCATTTGCCCCAGGACACTGCATATTCTGTGGTAATGGGAACCTTTTGATCCACTTTGCAAGCATCAACAATTCAGACTCTTTAGTCTCTCTGGAATGTGATTAGGAAAGACTGGATAGTAGGAGAATGGAAGCAAAAAGAAACCAGAAAGGATTTATTATCTTTTCCCCTAGGTATGTTCCTCTCCATTTGAAAACCCCTAAACTCTCACACATACCATCTCCTCCTACACTAAAATTATTACCACCATTGCCATGATCAATGTCTCTGTTGCTTGAGCTGAGATATTATTCTTTAAAGGAACCTTGAGTTTCTAGGTAACAGAAAAACAGGATGCGTATTAAATAGAGGAAATCTTCTCCTATCTAAAATGTATCATTCTAAGTGAAGTAAGCCAGAAAGAGAAAGAAAAATATCATATGATATCACTTATATGTGGAATTTAAAAAAAAGACAAATGAACTTATTTCTAAAACAGAAACAGACTCACAGACATAGAAAACAAACATGATTACCAGGGAGTAAGGGGGTAGAAAGGGATAAATTGGGAGTTCAAGATTTGCAGGTACAAATTACTACATATAATATAAACAACAAGTTTATACTGTATAGAATAGGTAACTATATCCAGTATTTTATAGTAACCTATGATGAAAAAGGATATGAAAATGAATACATGTATATATAGGTATGAGTGAACTACTATCCTGTACACCAGAAATTGACACATTATAAACTGACTATACTTCAATAAAAAAAAACTTTAAAAAAGTGAATAAAATGTATCTATTTTTGATACAAAGTATAAATTCTACAGTCATGAATTTGCTTTGCTTGTTGTAAATTAGAGAAAACAATCAAATATTAATATATTGAATTTTCTGACTAGACTTCCTTACCTCACAGTTGTTTTTCATTGTGCTTTCTTCTGGTATTACTTAAAAAAAAAATTCTAAAAACTCTTAGTACCTGTTTCTCAAATCCGTTAATGGTAAGATTGAATATTACTGTTTTGTATATAATTATTATCTTATGTTTCTATATAATTTTTTCATTATTTAAGCAAAATATGTAGCATGTCTTTTAAGGTTTATTGATTATTTTCCCTCCAAATGTATTAAATGAAGACATAAAATAATTTCCTCGCTAAAAATATACATCACTGAAGAAAATAAAGGACATGATCTATTTAAGCTCTTCCTGTAATTAGGTACAAAATTATAATATAAAATTTTAGAAACATTTCTAGTCAAGCAACTGAATAAATGAGTATGTGTCAATAGGGTTGGCAGTAGGCACAACCAGGCAGCTTTTAAAGTTCCTTGTGGGTCCACATTTTCTTCCATTTTGTTTTCTTTTCTTCATGTCTCTTCTGAACCCACATCAATCATTTGGTGCACTTGACTGTTGTGAACTTTTTACAAAGTCCATATATCTTCAAAAAGTGCTAATAGTTAACAGCAAGTTATAAAACAATTTAGAAGTATTTAAGGGAGAATGCCAAATGAGTTAAACGTAGTTTTTGTCCTCATGTGTTTTCTGATCATCTTTGTAGGGTAAAAACTACACACACACACACACACACACACACACACACACACACACACACACACACACACAGGAAAGTACTCTCAGTACAGCAAAAGAAAGGCAAACATAAACTTTTAACATTTCATTGGAAGGAGGAGTTATTTCTGACTGGAATTATTTGTTAAATTGCATAAAGTCTGTTTTGTGTTTCATGTTGAAAATGTTCTTTTTTTTGCAAATTGAATAATCCAAACTGTGATAATGCATATTCACAGAGATTAGTAATAAATCAATTTTTTAGCTAAAAATGATTTTATGGGAGAAAATGTAAAAGGAAGAGAATGTTTGACAGCTCATTTACTGTAAACTGGTTTGTTCCGCTGTTTGATGAAAAGATAAACATCTTTTATACAAGTTTATTATTAACTGGGGAATGCCAAATGGTAATTGTAACAGGTCCCTACAGTTTGACATAATTTCAAACATGTAGTTTTAGAAACCTGATTTTTGTTCTCAGCCAAAGACCAGAAGATACTTTTCTCAAAGGAATAAATTAATATATTCATACAGACTGATAAATATGTAATAGCAATAAAATATATAAATGGAAGTGATAATATTATTTATTTTTCCATCACTTTCCACCATTTAATCCTGGGATTTATCTATCTTCAAGGAGATTTCTGTCTTTGTACATAACCTTTCCAGCTCCTTCACCTTATAAAGACAATAGCTTGAGGCCTGAAATTTTGTGATGGATACTCAAAAAATCAGGGTAAGAGACACAATGAGAGAATCAGAGTTGAATGTTTTATTAGAAACAAAGAATATTTATTTATAGGAGTGAAAAAATATAGAGGTTAAATAAATGAGAAAAAGAGCTAAATCTGGATCTTGTAATCTTAAACTTTGGAAAGAGATTTTGTTAGTACTGAGAGTAACAGGTGAAGAAAAAGACTTTGGGGTATATCTAGAAAGTTTGGAAAGGTTTATACTGTAATTTAGATAGCCTTTAATGTTTTTTGAAAAATGCAAGTAAACAGAAAAATTGGAAATACTTATATGAACTTAGATGGCAGGGCTCCCAAGACGGGATTTCTTTTAATGTTCTATATAGTATACACTAGCCCTACAGGATTCTGGGTGTTACTTGGATTATATATAAAAATTAGTGTAATTCATAATACAGTTTATTCATTTCAAGTTGAACTGATAATTACATTACCTGAACAATAAGCTGTTTCCTAGATAAATGGCAGTATAGTGGTAGATAAATTACCAAGGAGCATGATTATGGAATTAAAAAAATGATAGTTGATATTAATGGCTGTATTAGGAGTCCCCATTATTTCCTCTTTACTTTAAGCAGAGAAATTTAGTGAACTTCAAAATTTAATAGTTTTACTGTGATCCATACTACCACCCCCTTATTCTTGGGATTGCCAAATATTTCATATGCATCTTTATTAAAATAACCCACTGAAGATATAAAGTACTTTAAAAACTCACTTTACTGACAGAAAAAATTGACACAACAAGGAAAAAATGAATGTCATTGTTTTTCCTAACCTGCTGTGATACCTTTAGATCATAGGACATTGCCATCTATTTTTAAAATTATTTTCCTCCGCAGTTAAAAATACAAATAAGGGGCATCACCCTTCAAACTCCACATTTCTAATACCTCTAGATATTAAACAGTGTAGTAAGCAGCTTTTTTGGTGATCAGTCAGCCCATTTCCTAATGTACATAAAGACTCTAAGTAAATGTACAAACATCTTCTATTTAATCTCAAGTAAAGAGAACGTTCAAAACCATAAAAAAAATTTTTTTAAGTGAGGATAAAGTTGTCACTTCCCTCATACAGTACTGGTTCTTTCTTGTTTACCTATTATCATATTAATTTTTAACTATTTTTAGGGGAAAAAAACCCCTGGATAATTGCATAATTACCAGCAATCTTTGTAAATGGACCAAGATTAGAAATCTGTGTGTGAATTATAATCTATCCATTCATCCACCCCAATCCACAACAATGACTGATTGAGTTTGTCCTATTCTAATCATAAATTAAGTTTCCCCTCTGACTTAGCTAGCCAAAAACAATATTTAGGTGTTAATATATCTATATTGGGTGAGATACATTCATACTGGCATGAATTACAGGTAAGCTGGCAAAGAGAGAGATGTCTAAAGAAACTATTTCTAAATTCTGATTTTTCATTTCATTAAATTAAGCATTTTTAAAATAGTAAAATTGGTCAGGAGAGACATTAATAAAGCTTCAAATTATTTTATATAAGCAAGGTAATCTTTTGATGACTTTACTAAAAGCATGTGGAGAACTAATGAGAAACATGAAAAAGAAAGAAAGAAAATTCAGAAAAATGTTTCATTCAGTGCAACCGTAAGACAATCAAATCAATCCTTTAGAAGTTTACTCATGAAGACTTTCTATATTATTTTACATTGAGTTTCTTTCCTGCTTCACATATAAGCAATTCAACTTTACAGAAAGGTAAGCACAGCCAGCCATCAGCTCAGAAATGGAAAATTATAATAATGTATTTTCAGATGTAATTCACAGGTTAAACCTGGTGGGAATTGCTTTCCTCTGTGTAGACTTTTAGGGATGATGCCTTCCACAAAATGTGTGTTTCCTTCATTTTTTTTTTTCCCCCTGAAGATCATTGGATGTTCCGAGATGAAGATTATGATACAGGTGATGTGATAGACTGCCACCAAATTAACAACTCTGGATTTCATCAGCAATCTGTTGATATATACTGACTCCCATGTCATTTCTTTTTCTCTTTTGGTTGGGAAATACAATCTTTAATGGTTGAATGAATTTCTCTCCACACACTGACTAATAGTAAATCTTTTTAGATCTCATTCAGTTTTATCGTTCCCTCTGGCAGTTTAGTTGTTGGCCCAGATTTATTGAGGTCCGACAGAATGCAATTGAAATCTCCCTTTGAAATAAAGTTCCTGGCGTGAAGAAAAAAGTCCACAAAAAAGCCTCATCCTTAGGACAGCAACTTTTATAATGCAGAACTGATTTGAATAGCTCTCAGATGCTGGCCTTGGATAATAGTTGATTGTATTATTGGGTACAGACCTTGAACTCTTGAGTCTCTTCTCTTGCCTTTTCTTTCTCTTTTACTAGGCACACCCACATATATTCTTGCTTGCCATATGAAAGAGAATCCAATCTTAAGTTAGATATAAAACAGCCTCTTGAGGGTTTCTCCCTTCCTTACAAAGCAATATCCAGGAAACTAGTAAGATCACTAGCCTGCTTTTAAGGATTTTAGAGGACTTCATTCATGTTCCACTTAGTCTCACATATATATTGGAATGTTTCCTTGAAATTAAGTATAAATGTGGAATCACCAACATTATTTAAGTAATAACATTAAAAAAACTCACCACTTTCTTAAAACAATTATTAGTTTGTTAATTTTACATGAGTGATGTACAAGAGCTTTTTAGACATATAGGACTTCACTGTGGCTTAGCCTTTTTCTTGGGTGAAATTAAAAAGTCACCAATAAGCAATATGCAAAGAAAAGAGATTCTAAAATAAACCATACCTCGATATAACACCCAACTGTCAATTTCTTTCAATAATGCATATTTATTTATTTTTTTATTTTTATTTTTTAACTTCCCAAAGGCAATCTCATCTATGACTCCAGTATGTACAAGTCTAGAGAAACTTCGTGTTTGGAGCTGAGCTGGAGGAGAAAGGGTACAGAGTACCTGAATTTCTGAATTCCTCACACATCCCTTATTCTTATTACCATATGTAACAAATGTATTGCTGTGGTAAGAGAATTCACTCTTTTTGTTGTTGTTGTTGTATTGAAGTATACAATGTTGTGTCAGCTTCCAGTGTACAGCATAATAGAACAGTCATACATATACATACATGTATTCATTTTCATATTCTTTTTCACTATAGGTTACTACAAGATATTGGATATAGTTCCGTGTGTTATACAGAAGAAGCTTGTTGTTTATCTATTTTATATATAGCTGTTAGTATTAACTGCAGAAGTTTTCTACTGTGCTATCTTCTAGGATTTTTGCAGTTTTCTGTTTTGCCTATGTTTTAGGCCTGTGATCCTTTTGGGATAAATTTTTGTGAAGGGTGTAAGGTCTGTGTCTGCATTCATTGTTTTGCATGTGGATGTTAGTTGTTCCAGCACCATTTGTTATTCTGCATTATATTGCTTTTGGTCCCTTGACAAAATCAGTTCACTGTATTATGTGGGTCTATTTCTAGGCTCTGTATTTTGTCCCACTGATCTGTCTGTTCTTTCACGAATACCACACTGTCCTGATTACTGTACCTTTACAGTAAGTCTTTAAGTTGAGTACTATAAGTCATATGACTTTGTTCTCCTTCAATATTGTGTTGGCTATTCTGAGTCTTTTACCTTTCATGTAGACTTTATAATCACTTTGTTGATGTCCATGAAATAACTTATTGGGACTTTTATTGGAATCACATGGAAATTATAGATCAATTTGAGAAGAACTGTCATCTTAATGATGTTGAGTCTTCCTGACCATGAACATGGACTGTCTTTCCATTTATTTAGTTCTTCTTCGATTTCTCTCATTAGTTTCATAGTTTTCCTCACATAGAGCTTGTACATATTTGGTAGCTATATACCTAAGTATTTTGCTTTTTTTGATGTTGTGTAAATAGTAATGTGTTTTTAATTTCAAACTCCACTTTTTTGTTACTGGTCTATAGGAAAGCAATTGACTTTTGTATATTAACTTTGTATCCTGAAACCTTGTTATTATTGCTTATTAGTTCCAAGAATTTTGTTTTGTTGTTGATTCTTGATTTTCTACATAGACAATCTGAAAAAAAAGTTTTATTTTTTCCTTTCTCATCTGTAGGCATTATTTTCTTATCTTACTGCATTAGCTAGGACTTCCACTATGGCTTTATATTTATTTTGTATTTGAAAAACATTATTCTGAGAAGATATCTGTAGGTTTTATCAGATCCTCAGTGGTCCTTGGCAAACACATACACAGACATACAGTGTTAGGAACTACTACTCCAAAAAAAAAAAAAAGAAAAAAGAAAAAAAGAAAACACTGCTGGAGGCTGAATCATTTGCGATATGATCCAAGCCAGCAAAATGAAAGGGAAGATACAAATTCTCTTTAAAATTAGATTTTCTGGTTAGGGCAAGTGATTAAATATAAGTCATTTAAGCACTGTAATTACAAAAGGACAAATAAAACTTGTAGGCATCTTTTGCTTGTTTGTTTTCATTCTGTTTTAGGTATGTGACTCCCAAACCTTATGCCAAATCACCCCAGGGCACTGTAGTGAACTTAGAAAGATAACCCTTAATATTCCAGAAATTTTAGGTAAAATCAGTGATGCTCAACTTCTATCAGTCATTATGTGAACACTAACTCCAGATAGTTCACAACTTCAACATTAGATCACACTGCTTTCCTTTTGATGATATCATATCTTTATAAAGTTGGATTTTTGGAGGTAGTTGTAAGAAAAAGCTAGTACTAAGCAAAAGTCAGTGTTAAATAGAAAATAAGGATAGTGGTAAATAATCTAATTGTAAGCTTTAAGAAACTGCAGCATGCCAAGAGACATACACATCATCTTAGTAATGTGGTTGTTTAAAAATTAAATTAAAATATTACTAATCTTTTCACTTGATGTGTATTATTTTATCAAATGTCTACTAAATTATTAGGACAGATGTTTAATAGGAGTTTATATCAGTCTTCTTAATAAATGGAACTTTAAAGATTATGATTATTTGTCTATCTTTCTATCATCTTTTAACCTATCTATTTATTTATTGACTAGGGGAACTATGAAAAATTTCTGAGACAGTCACTGCAAACAAATTTCAGAAATCTCTGCATTAGATTTTACATTGGAAAAGCATAATTGGCATTATGGGAAATGATTATAAATTGGGAAAGTAATACAAGAACTTCAGGTAGCATATTTTCTTTATAGGTGGCACAACTTCATTTAAGCCATTTCCATGGAACACAGGAGTATGCACAATATAATTGTAAAACTGTGGGTTTTCTAATTACATGAGTAACTAAATTTGGCATTATATTGTACAGAAATTTTTGAGACAGTGAAAATTGAAAGGGGAAGATCTAATAGTAAGAAAAATAGCTAGTTGCCTATTGCCATTATTGGTTTGAAAAATTATGAGAAGGCAAACTAAGGGAGTTTGGTAGGTGTAGAAAGGAAGGACAGATGAGGTAATTTTGAACTGAATAGCAAAGACTGACTATGTAGGGAATGAAGGAAGAAAATGAATGGCCCAATATTTCTAGCTTTAATGACTGGATCAGTAATCATACTATCAGCTGAGTTGTTAATGCAACTTGGTATGGAAGAATTTCTGACTTAAAACTTTAAACTTATAAATTTAAGGTTCCTGAGGACATACATTTGGAGATATCCTGTTGGTTATAAGTGGAAAACAGACGGTTAAATCCTGAGTATAAATGAGGAAGGAGAAACAATGTGGCATTGTAACAATAAGAGATAAAAAGCAGCAGATAAAAAGACAGGAGATGTTTGGAGAAGGATGTGAACAACTCTAAATAATACCATGGAAACTAACGGAAGAATTTTACAGATGGAATATGTCTTCCTTGTTAATTTTTTATATAGATTTGTATTTTATTTCCACAAGATGGCCATATTACTCACTATACCTCTTTATTTCTAAATGATACTAATATAGTGGAAGATCATTTAGAGTAGAATTAAACAAGCTTTGAAATCATGAGTCTGAGTCAGCTCCACAGTTTATCTGGTGTGAGACATGGGCATTTACATACCTGAAGACGTATAAAATTAAAAAAATAGCATTTACTTCCTAAGGTTATAAGAGCATTACAAATCCTCTACACAAGGAGTTAGAAAAGTGCTTGGCACATAGCACTGAAAAGATTGAACAGTTTGTGAATTGTTCTAGTTCGTATCTGGTAAGTTAGGAAATTTCAGTTCACATATAATTTTTCTTTTCACATAATTTAAAAAAAAGTAATATTACTCCTCTTTTTGTTAAGATTTTGTTCTCCATGAGAGTCCTTCATCCATGGGTTCCAGTTAAATACCTATAATCACCTGGAGTTAGCTACTGCTTTCTTACTGCTGTAAGTCGTATGGGATTCCATACTGTATCTCCTTAATTTATCTAAGAATAATCTCTGTAATTATGTGTTTAAATAGCATTATGATTTTATTTTAGTCAAAGTTTCTTAGAGCTTTCATTTTACTAGCTAATTTTTCCCCTCCTCTGAGTTGGTTTTTTTTTTTTGTAATTTTCTTTACTTTGAATTCAAATTGCCCAATATATGAGTGTATTGTATGCAGAATTATTATGCTAAGTTATTTTCTAATTTCCTTTAATAGCCATTCCACTTATTCAACCTCATATGTTAAAATTTAAAACATCATTTCTTTCTATAAGCTTGTTTTTGCTACCAGGAGCAGATCTATACTTTCCCAGGTACCTAAATTTCCAGTCTCAGTGACCAAGCTACTTTGTTCTTTGTTCCCTTGTACCTAATCTATCATCTAGTCTTAGTATTTTCTCTGCCACATCGCTATTAATATGGAAAACCACCACCACAAATGAAGGTCCGATTTATCTCAAATAGTACTATAATTTTAACTGTATCTTTTACTTATTTTACGAGGACAAAAAAGCAGCCATTATAGAGTGAGAGAGCTGTGAAATGTTTAGAAATACTGTACACCAACCACTGAAGTAAAAAATGTTAATAGTGTGTGTGTTTTATTAGCATATGCTTATTTACTTCTTATTCTTGGGCAGATCTTAATTATGAGGTTCACTTTCCTCAAGTATAAAAATTGAGATAATAATATATACTTACTGTGAGGATAAAATAGAGAAAAAAGTGAAGAATGGCAAATACACAATAGGCCTTCCATTTGTTTCCAGAAGGAAAGACACAATCTATTTTGCAGCTAAAATCTTAAAATTTTCCAGAACAAAAATTACTATTATTTTTTGGTAAATACTATCTCAGCCAGATTGGGTGTATTTCCAAATATGGATTCCAGGGATGTGTCACTGAGGTGAGAAATGGCAGTGGGAAGCCCCCAAACCAGTTTTATGTAGACGGATCTTCAAACCACCACTTCCTAAACCTTGTGATTCCTTCCAATCACTTGCTGCTGTAAAGGTTATGTGCATAGAAATCACACAGTATGTGGATGACAGAGACAGTGTCTTAACACAGCATCCGTCATTATTATAATTACTTAGCCAAGAGGTATCCCTTTGGTAATTGCACCACAATTATTCTTCTCCCTTCTCTCTGGAATGTCAAAATGGATAAGCCAGTGTCTTCCAATTTCTCTAAAATTATGAAACACTTTCCTAGTCATATCCTTCACCTTAAGATTAAAGAGAACACACATATTTAAAAATAGTATTAATATTTTAGTAATTTAAAACCTTTCTCCCAATCCAAATTGATTATGGAAATTTACAATTAACAGACAAGAAATGAGCCGAAAAGGATTTAGGCAACTTCCAACTTTCTCACAGCTCATTCTAAATTGACCCCAAATTGTTGAGTTTTTTTAACATATATTTATCACTTTTAAATGTGTTAATTGTGTTGCAAGCACTGCAGCTGAGATTAATTTAGGGAGTTTGAATTGCCTTCACTACAGCTGGTGAACACTGAAGCAAAACTGTGAAATAAGCTTTGCTAAAAGAATTAGATAGTTTGCAGTGCTAATTATTCAAACCTTTCCTTCAGAAATCTTTCTAAGAAGTCTAGTTCTAAATTATAAAAGGAATTGTATTTTTTTCATACTATGCTCAGGAGTATGACATTTGGTTGTTTATGATGCTGGTCCTATGTGTATTCTTCTAGTTTAATGTCTAAAACTTGCAAGTATTTTAGGAAAGACAGTGCATTCCAATAACAAAGCAACACAATAGAACACCATCTATTATTTAAACATGACCCCAGAAAAGGGGATTAGAGCATCCTTAATATTCATTTATGGCTCTTTTTTATGTTCCTTTATCTCTACCCACAAGAGACACTATTCTGGAAGTCATTATTGTAAAGTCTCAACCCTCTTCCTTTCACTCTGTCCCTGTATATGTCTATGGACATATAAAAAGTATAAAATTCTTGCTCCCTAAGCATAGATAAACGTGATGAACAAGATCAATTAACTCTGTTTCTCTCTCTGTATCTGTGTGTACATATACATATACATGTATACACACATACATATAGGTACATATACATGAATACATACATAATATATATATATAAGATATGTATCTGTGCATGCACTTTGAATACTAAGATATGAATAGAGAAGAAGAAGAGGATAAGGGTGATCTTTTACAAATGTCCTCTTTAAGTTAGAAATGGACCTCCTAAGTAGTCTCTTGAAATTAAGTATTAATTAACCCAGAAGAAAAATACAAATACATCATCAGATTTGGTTTATTCTGTTATTAGCTCTGACCACAGACAATAACCTAATTATTTAAAATTGAAGAAAAATATCTAATTTACAAGATAGTTTAATGATATAATATACAAAAACTGCTTTGCCAATAGCTTCAGCATAGTTTCTTAATAAATGTCTCTGTATTTTCTGCTCAATTCTGCTGTGAACCTGAAACTGCTCTAAAAAAATAGTCTGTTAAAAAGTAATAAAAGCCTATTGTATATGTATACTTCTTTAATTTGTGCTAAGAACAAATTCAAACATACACTCAAAAAGAGATATTTGCATGATAAATCTCATGTATCCATCACCGTCTTCAAAATTTACCAACTCAGACAATCACTTCTAAACTATTGATACCCTTTCCATTTCTTCTTTTTCCTTAGAATTTTTTGAAGATAAAGTCCTTTACCATGTGATTCTCTACAATGTGTAATTTGCTAGTGGCATAAATATGATGTTATTTAACATGTTTCTTCATCTCACAAATTTCTTGTAAATTGAAAGCCATATCTGGAGACTTGATATGAATATAAATTTTTTATATCTGACTCCCTGTAGCTATGTGGTTTATATGCTCCTATTCTACCAATCCTGTTTCTCCATTTGTTTAAGTGGTTTATTTTTGTCTCTTCGAAACTGTAGATTCAAACAATCCACAAATCAAAGGAAGATGTACAGCCTTTCATCAGAAATGTCTGACCCCTTCCTCAACTTAAAGTTCTACTTAGGACTCAGTCGTGGGCTGCACTAGAATCTCAATGGCTGGCTGACTGATTAGTCAGTTCTTTCATGATTATTTGTAATCACTCAGTCACTCAACAGATAAGTATTAAGATTTTATATATGCTAACCATTGTTTTAAGTGGTGGAGTTTGGTTTTTAAAATGAATGTACAATGAAAGTTCAAAGAGCTTACATTCCAGCGATACTCAAACTGGCTTGAATTATCTGTCATCACTCACCAGGGAGGAAAAATTTGCTACATGAACTTGCCTAAGCGAGAAACAGTTAACAGGAAATCAATATGTGCAAATTCTAAATTCAAGCCTTAGCAATATTCAATTTTGGGCTTGTACTGTAAGTGTTTGTTTGGTCTAAATGTGCTTATTTCTTATGAAGTAAATCTGTCTTTGTTTAAGCAAAAACCAACTTCTGAGAAGTAGCTTTTGACTTTATTGATCAACTCAACTGAATCTGTACTATAAACTCATCTTTCTACTTAAAAACTGAAAATTTAAAAAGTTATTATGCTAAAATACACATAACATAAAATTATAAACTTCACTTTTATTTCTTTTATTTTAAAATGTCTCCAGCTTTAGTGACATATAATTTACAAATAACATATTTAAAGTGCATGATGTGATTATTGGATATATGTACACATTGTGAAAGGATTTCTGCTATCAGATTAATCAATACCACCTCACATAATTAATTTTGCAAAAGATAACTAATTAATCAATTTACTTTTGGTGAGAATGCTTAAGATCTATTCTCTCAGCGAATTTCTGTTATACAATGTAGTATGATAGAAGAAATTTTTACTATGACTTGGGGGAATTGACTACAGGGAAGTCATTCTAGCTTAAATATGATTTAACTTAAACTTTATGCTAACTAGAACAGCCTGGTTTGGGGCCTATTAAACATACACTGTATCTGCTTTAATCATTAAATAAATCAAAGTGGAGTACCTGTGGTTCAGACATCCAAAAGGGACAGTGGCAGCCACTGTGGATGTGGTTTCAGATACATTCTTACATCACTAAGAATCTGAATTTTCTGAATTGTATCAGACTCAAGGACAACACCAGTAGTTCTCAAAACAGTATCTGCGAGCAGCTGCCAGCTACAACTTTATGGTTTCAAGGTCTCCCTGTGTAACTATGCAACCATTTTGGACCCCTACCAATTCTCGTTTAACAAGCACCCTTACTTCTTGCCAGTTCCAGTCCTAATTCTTGACAAGCAATTTATGTGATTTTACAGTTTTTGCCTTTCTAAGCCTCCCCTATTTTGTAGTTTAGGGATCATAACTCAAGAACATCTTGAATCTGTGTCTCCCAGGATACAGTCCTCACTTTGGCTCAAAATTTTTTTCTACTCCTTATAGATTGTTTACTGATTATTTCTGTTGACATGTTTTATCAATTGAAGTCACCATGCTGTACATTAGACCTCCAGAAGTTATTCAATATTCTACATAAATGAAACTTTGTACTCTTTGACCAACCTCTTTCCATTTCTCCCACCTCACAGTACCCTACCTTCTGTTTTTAAGTTTGACTTTTAGATCTCACGTATCTATGAAATCAATGCAGTATTTATCTTTCTTTACCTTGTTTATTTCACTTAGCATAATACCCTCTGGGTTTATCCATGCTGTCACATGTTACAATCTTCTTCATTTTTTAGGATGAATAATCTATTTCATATATATTACATTTTATTATCTATTCATACATCAGTGGACATTTAGGTGGCTCCCATACCTCGGCTACTGTGAATAATGCTGTAGTTAACATGAGAGTGCAGGCTAGTTTTTGAGATACTGAATTTTTTTTCCTTCAGACAGATACCAGTAATGGGACTGCTGCACCATATGGTTGTTCTATTTTTAATTTCTTTAGAGATTTCCATATTGTTTTGCATAGTGGCTCTGCCAATTTAGAGTCTTATGAACAGTGTACAAGGGTCCCCTTTCCTCCACATCCTGACCAGCATTTGTTATCTCTTGTCATTTTGATAACAGACATCTTAACAAGTGTGAGGGGATATCGCACTGTGGTTTTGATTCTTATTTCTCTATTTCTCTGATGATTACTGATGTTGAGCATCTTTTCATACATCTCTTTACCATTTGAATATCTTCTTTGAGAAAATGTTTATTCAGATTATCTGCTTCACTGTTAATCAAATGTTTGGATTTTTTTTGCTATTGAGTTGTATGATTTCCTCATACATTTTAGATATTAATCCATTATTAGATATGTGGTTTGCAAATATTTTCTCCCATTCTTTAGGTTGCCTTTTTATTTTGATAATGGTTTCTTTGCTGTGCATAAGCTTTTTGGTTGATGTTTAGGATGGTGGTTAGGAATTTTATGACTTCAAGTCTCATGTTTCAGTCTTTAATACATTTTTAAGCTGACTTTTATGTATGGTATAAGATAGGGGTTCAGTTCCATCTCTTGCATGTAAATATTCAGTTTTTTCAACACCATTTATTGAATAGACTTCCCTTTCCCCACTACACAATTCTTTGTGACTTTGTCAGAAATTAATTGACCATATATGCATGGGTTTACTTCTGAAATCAAGAAGTGTTACTTCCAGCTTTGCTCTTCTTATTCAAGATTTCTTTAGCTATTCAGGGTCTTTGTGGGTGCATATGAACTTAAGATTTTCTTTTGTATTTCTGTGAAAAACACCATTGGAATTTTGACAGAGATTGCACTGAATCTATAGATAACTTTGAGTAGTATGGACATTTCAACATTATAATTCCTCAAATCCATGAACACAGAATACCTTCCACTTATTTGTGTCCTCTTCAATTTCTTTCATCAACATTCTGTAGCTTTCAGTGTTCAGCTCTTTTACATCCTTGGTTAAATTTATTCCTAAGTATTTAATTCTTTTTGATGCTATTTTCTTAATCTCTTTCTGAAAATCTGGTTTTAGTATAAAGAAACACAACTGATTTTTTTGTAGATTGATTACATATCCTGCAACTTTACTGAATTTGTTTATTAGTCCTAACAGTCTTTAGGTGGAGTTTTTAGGGTTTTCTATGTGTAAAATGATGTCATCTACAAAGAGACACAATTTTACTTTTTTTTTTTTCCAATTTGGATATTTTCTAATTCTTTTTCTTGTATAATTGCTCTGTATGAGACTTTCAGCTTTTCACAACTGAGTATGATGCTAGCTGTGGGCTTGTCATATACAGCCTTTATTATGTTGAGATACATTCCATCTATATCTTACCTATTGAGTTTTTATCATGAAAAGATGTTGAATATGGTCGAATGCTTTTTCTGCATTGATAGAGTTGATCGTATAATTTTTATCCTTCTTTTTGTTAAAATGATGTATCACGTTTTATCGATTTGTAGATGTAAATCATCTTTGACCAGAAAACAACAGGAATCCAATTGCAGATGGCATGTAATATATGTCATGCTAAGTCATCCCCACCATGGTAAAGGACAAATTATTGCACCTTTCAGTTCTTGTCAATAATATAAAATGACAGCTCCTGGTAGGCGTTTTTAAAGCTTAAAGACATCACATACCACATTTGAAAATTTTCATTTTACCAGTTTATGATATAATTCTGACAGTAGTTTTGATTGGGGTTCAGAATAAGAGAATACTCTGTATTACATTCAAACTACAGGCCAAGTGGCTCTGCCCCTTGTCCCATATGGCCTATTAGGTTCACGGTGCTTATAATAATGATAGTAGGTAGAGTTCTTCTGTGGAATCCTCCACAGACCCAGATAAGGAAAGCACAGTGAGACTTCTAGAGCTCTATAGTAAGTTCATGCTTTCTATAACAAAGAACTACTCATTGTACAAAAGTCAGCTCTTGGTATGCTACTGTGCCCTAGTAGAAACTATATGCTTGATCATAAAACATCAAATGGCTACATTTCCAAAGCCTCCTAGCATACACTGTTTATTAACAGATCCACAAGTCATACAGTGGAACATGCCTAGTGGCAATTTATCGTATGACTGAAATGGTGCCTTCAGGAGAGAGCTCAGACAGATTTAGAGGACACAAATGAGTTATAAGAATAGATGGCCTAGATTCTTTGTCATCTAAGACTGTTGCACCAAATTTTCTCCCCGAATTCCCACCTATGGTCTTGAGAGGGAGGAGTTTCCCATTTAGCCAAGTGATAGATTAAGAAAAAATTCTAGGCCTGGTTCAACCAGGATGTAGAGGGGAACCCAAATACAATATAAACAGGGAAAAATGAATAACCATATTATAAATAATAATATAAAAACACTGAATGGGGTGGAAAAGAAAATAATTAACCTTAGTAAACTTGGAAAACAGTGATCTGGCCATCTTTGTCTAAGATGAAAGATGAAAACAAAGTCTATACACAAATATGGAACTCCAGTTAGCAAATTTCTTTTTCATGAAGGTATGGATTAGCAATTCTGAAATTCCTTTATGTGTATTCTAGGACTGAGCACATAAGTAAATATAGTACACATAGTAAGATGTGATTTCTTACTCTCATAGAAAGGAATTACAAACAGAAAAAGAAGACAGACTAGAATGAACCCTACAGTATTGTAATAGAATTGGAATTATCAGTATGAATTTGTGGTTTTATACAGAAACATACACAAAGAAACACACACAAACAGATAGGTAAATGCAGAAATTTCTCTCTCCGTGTGTGTGTGTGTGTGTGTGACAATAACTATGTTAGGTATCAGTGGCTTTCAAGAAGAATTTTAATTACTAAATGGAGAAAAATTATGGAAATAGAAAATTGCAGCAATTTGTTTTGAGTCCTAAGTGAAACTCGATGAAAATCTGTGTAAGATGAACCCATTTTCCACTGTTTCTAGTCTCTCTAACATTAGTGGCTTTTTTTAATTCTTATTTTTTTATTAAAGTGTAGTGAATTCATAATGTTAGTTTCATGTGGACAGCAAAGCAACTCAGCTATATACGTAAGTACATATATATATTTTATTTTTTCTTACAGCCCATTAAAGAAACTGAATATAGTTCCCTGTGCTATTGGGTCTCAGACACCTTTATAATGAAGGAAGGAGAAAGACTGAAAGACACAGAGTGTTAGCAATAACTTGCTTGCTCCAAATCTACTTAAATCTGATAAACTCAGGAAAAGGAAGTCCACCCAGTACAGTTAAATTTTCCACAGCTCACTACAGTATGACTTTATGACAAAGGATAATTTGTTTCTCCATTGCATCATCATTTGGAACTTCACCATCTTTGGATACTTCTTGAAGAGAAGTGATTGCTTTGTGGGCAGTATGCCATCTCAATAAATGCTAACTTATAATATCTAGTATTCTTGGGCAGTTATTTTAAAACCACCTAGAGAACATCAATACATCAGTTCTTTTTTCCAGGCTGCATTATCACTGACATTGTTGATTCATGAATAGGAACAGGATAACATTTTAAAAAAAATAGAATTGCATAGCTAATTATTTTGTTGAAGTCCTTCTCTTTTTCTATTTTCCATAGTCTATTCTTTCTATTTTATTCTGATACATATTTTTTATGATTGTTAAGGACTATTAGCTCTGGAGTCAAGTAATGTGAGTTTGAATCCCAGCTTTTCCGCTTACTTGATGTCTTAAGTTATGTTGAAGGAAAGAATTATTTCTTCTATTGTAATGACCAATGTGAAAATGGAAAAATGATATTAGATTATTTCTATTATTGCTTTCAAATAAGGCTAATTTTACTGAAATGTATGCTAGATATTTTGATATTAATTTTGATATAAAATTTCCAAAATAATCTTCACAATAACTCTAAGTTAAGTATTATTTTCACCTCATTTAGCATAAGAAACCGATTATTAGATGTGATGTAATTTACTCAATGCCATGTCTTGAAACTGTAATGGAGCATAGTTATGATTTTTTATCAGGGCCAATAACATATTTCTAAATTTATTAGTTTATTCATGCATTTCTTTATTCATTCAGAAAAAATATTATATGTTAGAGCTGTGCTAGATACCTTCCACAGAGACATATTATTTAGTTTTGAGTATTCACCCCAATAATAAACAATACAATTTCAACAATGCAAAAATAACATTATGAATTTGTGTAAATGAAAACATACAAATAAAAAGTGTAAAAGAATACCCTCTTACTTATTCTTTAAATTTAAAATAACCCAGTGGCTAAAATCCAACCCTATTTTGTTTTTCAGTTTCAATGAAAAGCATTACATGGTTCCTTAAAAAAATCAAATCAAATAGCAAGTTCAGGCCATGACTTTTAGAACACACATATTTGTTGTAATCCTTCTTTCATGCTTCAAAGGTTGCAAATTCAATTGCAGAAATTAGGTATTAGAAAGAATGTTAATAGTTGTCACTGTCACAAATGCAGAGAGGCCAAGATGACATTCTTTACAATTTCTGGAACAAATTCAAATATCGTGTATTCTTATGCTCACCAGAAAGTTGTCATTTCACTCATGCTTGTATATCTGAGAAAATATATTACTGCAGTGTGTTCTCTTTATTTGGCTTTGAGAAAGCCATAGATTTTATGCATTTGTAATAAAATGGAGCTATTATTTGCACAAAGACTAAGTCACCAAATTGTTCTATTGAAGGATAATGACCCACAAGGAAAATACATGTATCCAAGAACACACAAAACAAGAAACTTTAGTAAACATTTTAGAGTATGCTCAATGAACAAATGAGGAAGACACTGAATAGAGGAAAATTAATGTTTATTTTGAATAAAGAATATTTTAAAATAGATTTTAACAATTTATTATAAGCAGCTAATTAAAGAAAATAATATGAATTATGGTGAAAGAAAAAAAGTTGTAGACTACAGCAAAAAGAAGGTAGAAATAGACAAAGACAAAGAAGGTAAAGAAAGAAAAACAAGAAAATGACACTTAAAAAACAAGAAGCAACTGTAAATATAGATTGAAATAAAGATAGATATGGGGAGAAAAAAATGAAGGAAATAAGGAGATGCCTGTGTTTTTAATAAAGTTTATGATATTAGTAAATTACTCATAAAACTTCATTGACGATTCCTGATATAATTGCTTCCTATCACTTCCTTTTATGAAACTAAACATTTCAGTAGTCATTACACAGTTCTTCAAATTTTCTTATCTAAAAACATTGGAAAATATAATCTGAATGTCTCATCCACAGCATCTGGTATTTTATACATTTCTATAACTTATGCCGTAATGATAAATTGAGTGAATACAGAGTTGAGTAGATTCTAATGCTTTCCACTGTAGAAGCAAGACAAAATGAACGCAAAGTTTTATAGAAAGGCTGCTAGCAAATGACTTGGCACAGATAAGTCAAAATCTAATTTCTAGTTCCCTGAGAGTTGAGCAGTGGGAGACTACGCACAGATCATATGCAAGCCCCTGGCGGTACATGGAGCTAGTGTCGGGGCACCGCCTCTTCAAGATTTGATGTGGCACCTAGGGAAAAATCAGTGTTTTTCTGGGCTAGTGTCTCCTGTGTTGCTGCTCACCTAGTTTCTGTTATTCTCTATCCCTAGACCTGATGGGCTACCAGAGCACACACCATGGAGACCAATGTTTCAAAATCTTACAAAGCACGAAAAACCAAAAGAATATTTTTAACTCCATCCCCTGCTAAGATACCTGAAGAGGTCTTCAAGCTCACAGGTAAATGTCAAACTCCACACCAAGCCAAGTATCAGGCTAACAGTTTGTTTTTGAGATCAAAAGGCTCACCAGTTCTCTCTAGTACCAGAACCACCACTGCTTTCCTGGGCTGGGTACCAACCTAACCCCTGTAGGTAAACTGAGATGTCCTGGAACCAGAGGCAAATGCCCATGAATAGACCCATGATGGACCACAAAAAATTTACCTGACCACAATGTTATGAGACTTGAAATAAACTTCAAGGAAAAAACTGCAAAACATACAAAATGTGGAAACTAAACAATATGCTACTAAACAACAAATGGATCACTGAAGAAATCAAAGAGAAAATTAAAAAATACATGGAGATAAACGAAAATGGAAACACAATGACCCAAAATCTGTGGGATGCAGCAAAAGCAGTTCTAAGAGGGAATTCTATCATGATACAAGCCTTCCTCAGAAACTAAGACAAGTCTCAAATAAACAAAGTAACCTCATGACTACAGGATCTAGAAAAAGAACAGAAAAACCTCGAATTTAGAAGGAAATAAATCTTAAAGATACGGCAAAAATAAGTGGAGACTAAAAAAACAGCATAAAAGATCAATGAAACAAGAAACCAGTTATTTGAAAAAATGAACAATATTCAATAAACCTTTGGCCATAAACATTAAGATAAAAAGAGGGCCTAGATCAATAAAATCAGAAATGTAAAAGCCAATATTATAACTGACAACACCACAAACAAACAAAAACCCCAGATGCAACCTAATTAACAACCTACTGGAGTGGGATAAAAAATCCAAAAATGTTATGATGGATAAGGGATTACTTTCCAAAATATAAAAACAGCTTATACAACTCAATATCAAAAAAACCCCAACCAAACAACCAATTAAAAAATGGGCATCAGACCTAAATAGGCATTTTTCCAAAGAAGATATGCAGATGGCCAACAGGCACATGAAAAGATGCTCAACATATCTAATAATAAGAGAAATACAAATCAAAACCACAAGGAGATATCACCCCACACCTGTAAGAATGGTTGAAGTAAAAAATACCACAAATAATAAGTGTTGGCAAGGTTGTAGAGAAAAGACACACTTATAAATTACTGGTGGGAATGTAAATTGGTACAGTCACTACTGAAAATAGTATGGAAGTTCTTCTAAAAATTAAAAATAGAATTACCATATGATTTAGCAATTCTACTCCTGGTCAATTACTTGAAGGAAACAAAAACACTAATTTGAAAAGATTCATCACTCCAATGCTCACAGCAGCATAATTTACAATTGCCAAGATGTGTAAGCAACCCAAGTGCCCATCAACTCTTAACACCAAAGAAGGTATGTATATACATATATACACGTCATCTTTTAGAGACACACGCACACACACACACACATATACACACAGAAATACTACTCAGCCACAAAAAATAATAAAATTTTGATACAAAATGTATTTACCTGAAGGGTGTTATGCTTAGTGAAATAAGCCAGAGAAAGACAAATACTATATTTTATCACTTAGATGTGAAATCTAAAAAACAAATGAATATAACAAAACAGAAACAGATTCATAGAAAACAAACTAGTGGTTACCAGTGGGAGAGCAAAGTGGGGAGTGGCAAGATAGGGGTTGGGGATTAAGAGTTCCCAACTCCTATGTATAAAATAAATAAGCTACAAAGGTTTATTTTACAATATGGTGAATACAGCTACTATTTTATAACTTTAAATAGAGTATGCTCTTTTATTCAAAGTAAAAATTTTGCATCACTATGTTGTATACCTAAAACTAATATAACACTAAATCACTTACAATTCAATTCAATTTAAAATTAAAAAAGATCATGTGGTGGTGGGGATGCTATCAACTTATAAAACACATTGTAAAGTGTCTCTAAAAGTATACATTGGTGCAGAAATTGGCAAACCAATCAGTGAAGAAAAATAAACAAAAGACAATTAAAAAAAAGATTCACAAAAAGTTATGAAACTCAGTATGCAATAAAATAGAAAATTTAAAACAATTCAGAAAAGGCAACATTTTAAAATAAATGGCATTTTGGCACCTGAACGGATGTAATGAACAAAGATTAAAATGGATATGTACCCCCACCACCACACTACAGGATTAATCCAGTTAGATCAATTCTAAATTTAAACAGAGTGACATCATTCAGTCTTAAACAAAAGCATAAATAAATTCCTGGATTTCTTTAATTACTACAGAGCAGGTAAAACTTCCCTAATAATGACTTAGAATTCATAAGCAGTAAAAGAAATGATTGTTCAGTTTGACTCTATAATATTAAGAGAAGGAAGAAATAACTTTGTGTATAGTAAATGCACGAATATGCACCCACACATTCAATACACAAATCTGAAAGAAAAATGCCCAACTGGGAAAAATCTGGATCACATCTTACACAAAGACTACTATGCCTATTACACGAAGATATTCGAAAAATTAAAAAAAAAAAAACATCTAAATATAAGGCACAATATGTAAACATTTCTTTGAGAAAATGCTAATATACTTTATGGATTTTTTTTAGTTCATTAATAATAAGAAATACATAAATTTAAACAACATTGAGATATTATTTCTTACCTATTTCACTAAAAATATCCCAAATATAACCTGTATAAAATTCAAAAGGCATATGATGAACACTGTATTCACTGTGATATCATTTGTAAACATAAAATTTTGAAAACAACTCAAAGGCCTATCGTCAGTGAATGGGTTAAATATAACCTAGAACAGATGCAGTATAATAATGAATGAGACAGAATTTCTAGATAGAAATATGTAGTAATCTGAAAGACATACATTTTTTTTCTTGTTGTGACTTAATTTGCCTTCTTTTTATTTTTTATTTATTTTTTTAAACTTTTTTTTATTGAGTTAATAGTCATTTTACAATGTTGTGTCAAATTCCAGTGTAGAGCACAATTTTTCAGTTATACATGAACATACATATATTCATCGTCACATTTTTTTTCGCTGTGAGCTACCACAAGATCTTGTATATATTTCCCTGTGCAACATAGTGTAATCTTGTTTATCTATTCTACATATGCCTCTCAGTATTCACAAATTTTGAACTCCCGGTCTGTCCCTTTCCACCCCCTCTCCCTTGGCAACCACAAGTTTGTATTCTATGAAAGACATACATTTTAGATAAGAAGAATCAAGGTGGAAAATTATTCATATTATAAGATCTCAATGATCGGGGAGATGGGAATTTGTGGGCCTTTGACTAAGTAACCTGACCTTCTGTCTTTTAAGTAGTTATCTTCTCTGTGTCTCAGGAGCTTCCAGCAGCACTGAGCCCCTGGTGTCTTAATAGCAGTGACCTTAGTAATGCACCACTGTATTAGTTCTCCTTCCTTGTCACATTCTTCCTGTTTCTACTTTCCAACTTCCTGGGTTTATCTCAATAATCATCTCACACCCAAGTCCTTATCTCTGGCTCTGCATTTGAGGGCACCCAAATACATGATGACACCAAGGAACTGCAGAATCTCAGAAGTCTCTGGACATTTCTCCATAGCAGCTACTGTATATTAGTTCTCAATAAATAATTTACTGATGAGGAATCCTTCTGAATCATGCCATCCATGATTAACCTCTTTAGGACACATGACCTTCCTAAGATCAAAAATGTTTGTACTATAGACCTGATTTTTTGGTGGGGGTGAATCAAGTCTTAATGTTCTTACTGTAAAATCAAATTGTTTATACCTACAAAGAGGATTACGATATGTGGTTGTAATATAAAATCTCCAAAATACTAGCAGACATTATTCACATTTTAAAGATAATCATTAGCTGAAAATTTTAAATGACGAATGAAGAGATATCTGGATGAAATTTAAACCAGTTATTTTCTAGACTACTATTTGATTTTATTGTGCTTTGTTTTCAATGTTGTTTTATGATTTCTTTTACCATCTATGATTTTTGCAGGAAACTTGAGACACCAGAAAGTAGACAGTATATCTAAAATGTATATAATATGCAATGATGGACCGGGACACAATTTTTAAAAAGAAATTAGCTACCCCAATTTACAGATGAAAAACCGTGACCTAGGTCACTGCCACTACTGGGTAGATCATTGATAGTCGAATAAAGACTTGAATTTTATCTCTCAAATCAAAGTCCAAAGCCCTTTTCATTATAATAGGCTAAAAAGACTTAACCAC
This sequence comes from Camelus ferus, assembly GCF_009834535.1. Taxonomy (NCBI): domain Eukaryota; kingdom Metazoa; phylum Chordata; class Mammalia; order Artiodactyla; family Camelidae; genus Camelus; species Camelus ferus. The sequence continues at coordinate 35,161,993 of NC_045701.1, read as the reverse complement.
ATAAAGAATTTGCATATTTCTTGTTTAATGCAAAAATGTTAGCAGAATTACGTAAGTACAGTCTTAACCTATTATAGCATAAAATGACTGCATATGAGGTGTTTTTTTCTAATAATAATTTTTTTCTTGAGCCATAAAGTTTGTTCTCATTTACCTCATTTCTCCCTAATCATCTTATCTGCAGAAATACTTTTATTAGAAAAGTTTTGAAAACACTTATTCACATTTTCTATGCCAATAGGAGTTAACTTTATATTTCTTATTTTGAAAATTAATCAAATTTTTAGCCTGGACTATTGATAAATTTTATTTCTTATAATGCGATGCACCCAGAGTTCCAATATTGTGTACCATCAAATAGAGTTTTTATTTATTCATCATTTTCATTATAAGTAATCTTCACGCTCAATATTTTAGTCATCTGAATAAATAGCAAAATTATACTGTACAATGTCATGAAAATGAAGTTAGCCTATGTACAAGTCAAGTGAAAAGACTTTCTCTCATCTCAACTGAATCTGTGAACTAATAAATAATGTAAGAGGGAAGAGATTGGCTGATGAAAATCAATTCCACTATCTAAAGTATATCAATAAGTTGAAAATGTATAGAAACTGTAATAAGGCAAGTTGCTGCAGAAGTGGGAGGAAAAAAAACCTGTAGTAGGCTGCAAGGTAGAATCTCATTATATATAATATTACCACATCACATTTGGTCCAAAGATCATGACTCAAGTAAAACTCTCTAAAATAAGGCATGAATCTCTAGGAAACATTGTTATAAATAAAACTATAAAGTGAGATTTGAGGAGTCCTAAAATATTTGATATAAACCCTCTTTAATTTTTGTGAGTAGTCTCAAATTGTAATTTTATGATGGTATTTTTTATTACAATGACTCTCAAATGAAACAAATAAAGTATGTTCTCAATGAAAAATTATTTCCATTATCTATTATCAAAATCACTTAAGAAGAACAAAACATGAATATTTTGTCTCTAACCAAAATATAATTTTTTTTAACATCTAAATTTGTATCTGTGACAATGGCTCCCCTCAAAATTAAATGTAATGCCCACTGGGTAGACCTTGAAGACATTAAGTGAAATAAGTCATACAGAGAAAGACAAATACTGTATAATCTCACTAATATGTGGAATCTTAGGGAAAACAAAAAACAAAAAACAAAAAACAAAACTCATAGAAAAAGAGATCAGACTTGTAGTTACCAGAAGCCGAGGATGCAGGGAGGAGAAAGAGGAGGAAGGTGGTCAAGAGAGACAAACTTTCAGTTATAAGTTAGTACTAGGGATGCAACGTAGATGAAAGAAGGGATGGATGAAAACACAAAGTTATAGAACAAAGAAGTTCCCTTGTGTCCCATTGGATTTACCATCCCCAAGCCTTCTCCCCACCTCACACTTTCCTCCCTGGCAAACATACACAGATAGTTTTACAACTATCTTTACCTCTAACATTGTAAATTAGTTTTGCCTGTTTGTGAACCTTCCTTAGATAGAATAAGAAAGCATGAATTCTTTTGGCTGCACTTGCCTTTTTTGGGCAAATATTATGTTTTTAAGAGTCATTCCTCTTGTTTCCGTGATACTACTTTTGATCTCATTTTCATTGTTATGCAATAATCCATTACATTAATATATCATCATTCATACATTTCCCTTCTGATGAGCTCTTTCCAGCTATTACAAATAGAATTCTATTAATATTCATATACACAAATTCTTTCTGGTAAATATAATATTCATTTCTCTTGGGTATATGCCTATATACCTAGGAGTAGAATTACTCAGGTCTAGTATATGCACATACATATGGCCAAACAGTTTTCCAATGTGACTGATGTCAGTTTACACTTCCACTAACAAAGTAGGAGAGTTCAAGTTGCCCCAGATTATCATTAGTTCTTGTTATCTTTAAAAAAATAATTTAGCCATCTGGTAAAGATGTAATTTTCATTCCTTTGAAATCTCATGAAATGTAGTGCCTTTCCATACTGGCCAATTGGATATTCTTATTTTTGTGAAGGTCTTATTCAATTATTTTTGCCCATTTCTTACATTAATTTATCTCCCTTACTAATTAAGGAGTTTTATATATATTCTGTATATGAATTCTTTCTTGTATTGCAGATATCTTAGGGTGAGTCTTCTCATACTATTGATGATTTCCCTTGATTAACAAAAGTTCTAAATTATAAAGTAGCTCAATTTACCAATGTTTCTTTTCTAGTTAACATTTATTGTCTTTTTAAAGAAATCTTTACTATCCCCAAAGTTGTGAAAACATTATCTTTCCTTATTTTTCACGTTAGGTCTATAATGGATACTGAAATTGATTTTTGTGCATGGCATGAGGCAGACGTCAAGGTATAATTTTCCAAATAAATTCCAATTAAACCTGCACCATTTATGAAAAGACTATCTTTTTATCACTATACTGCAGTGTCATGTTTATCATAATTCTGATTATGTGTATGTGTGGACTCTATACTCTTCTATTGGTCAATTTGTCTGTCTTTACACCAATATAATATTATTATTGGACTTAAGAAACAAGTCCTTTAGTTTTCTCTTCTCAATATCACATTGGTTATTTTTTGGCTACATGTGTTACTGCATACAACTTGATATTCCTATCAGTCCCCCCAGAAACTCTTACTGTGCTTTGGGTTGGATTGCATTGCATTGGATTTATATATCAATTAGGGAAGAATTGATACCTAAAAGTATTGTCTTCTAACTCATGAATATGGTTCAACACTCCACTTGTTAAGTTCCCACTACTCTCCATGTTTTATAGTTTTCAGTATACAAGTCTTGTACATTTAATTTCGTTGTTATTCTGTTTTGTTTTTGTAGAAATAAGATTTATTTTCAATAATAATGTTTTAAAATGTTTTATAATTACTATCAAGGAAATTAATACATTTCTAATATAGTTTTTGACTTTTAATGGATTTTTGTTATTATTTATTTATAATTGTAGTAAGAATACTTAACGTGAGAAGTTTACCTTCTTAACAAATTTTTAAGTGCACAATACAGTATTAATGTTGTACAGCAAATCTCCAGAACTTATTCATCTCTCATAACTGAAACTTTATTATTTCCTTGTACACTTGTTAAAACCCACAGAATGTGTAACATCAAGAGTGAACCCTTTTGTAAACTATGGTCTTCGGGTAAAAATAATTTGTCAATGTAAGTTCACAGATTGTAACAAATGCACCACTCTGGTAGGAGATGTTGATAGGGAGCTTGTGCACTGATGGGAGCAGACAGTTAAATATATCAACTTTGCTTCTTCCTTGTGTATCTGAAGGCATGCAGTAAACTTTTTGGACATTCTTTTGTTTTACTTCAAGGAATTACAAAGTCTATCTTTAGGAAAAAGTAGTAATTGTCCCCTCAGGGAAACTATAATTTTATTGTTATATAAGTAATCTCTTTTAAAAATTCATAATTATGTATGAAAGTATTTTCATATCCAGTAGAATGTGAAGAAAGTAGAGGGTTTGATCATTTTTCTACATTTAACTGTGATTTTTTTTAATCTATTTATCTCTTCCAGTATGATTTTTAGAAATTGTAGCTATGCCTTAAGGGTTTTGCTTTGAGAAATTAAACAAGTGTTTGAACTATGAGTAATACTTTTATCACAGAATTTTCAGGAGAAGAAATAACATCACACAGGAACAGGGAGAATGCTGTATCTTGCTATCTCCATAAATCACTTTCTAAAAAATTAATATAAGAAACAAAAATTTAAACTGTGTAAATTCTGTTGTAATACCTTGGTCTCTGGGCTACCAGGATGTTTCAAATAGCAATAGCAGAAATAAGATCTGATTGAATATCAGGGCTATGTAACTATAATAGCTGTTTGTGGCCTTTTAAAAACCTCAACTGTTTTAAAGATAAACAGTGATAATAATTTTGTTGTAGTTTATGATCCATTCATATAACTTTGCCTAAGAACAAAAAGCCAATAAAATAGGTCTCCAAAGAATATAATAGAATCCAATCTATGAAACAGAAAATAAATAGCATTTTGTAACACGTCTGAAATTTCTATCCAGTTAACATGTATTGCCATTGAAGACTATAGGTCATAAAACATTTTAAGTTAAAAATTTCAAACAAATTACCCAAACTAAAAACAGTAAGATACCCTTTTGTGTATTTCACCATGGCTTTATAAACTGAATATGTAAGCTTGAATGGAGAGGGACTGACTTTGTCTGTAGTTACTGATCACATTGGATTAAATATTATTATGAGATTAAAAGAGCCTGTAATAATTCTCTCAGGGGTTATAGTGTTAATTGTTTATATGATGTCATTCTTATCGAAACATCAAATTTCAAAGTTACTTGCTAAAATTTCCTTAATATTTGATTGATATATTGGCTTGTATTTAGTACAGATAAAGTTGACAAAAACATTTGTAATACAGAAAAAAGAAAATGTCTGTAACACAACCAAAACTGGAGACACTCTTTAATAACAATATTTCAGGATCTAAATCTTGCCAAACATTTAATTAATGGTCTGGGCAATTATAGTTAACCAATTCTTTTAATGCTGTTAAATTATTTGATTATGGAAAGAAATCCATTTGTAAGGTAACCATATTCATAGTATCAACAATATCAATAGACCATCCAAGATTTGACAGATAAATTTTAAACTTCAAATGTGTCTCCGGTGTAGAAAGCTGAAAAAAAATTTAAAGGGGGCCTGGTTTAATCTGACACTTTAAAGTACGTTTTATTTAAAATATTCTTGACAAGTATTTACTAATTTAAGAAAAAATAACTTTAAAAATTTACAATTTAAACTTAGTCTAGAGCATAATGTATATTTGAGTTGAAACCTTAATGATTTAACATAAAAACTCAGGAAAAGATTGTTTCAGGCAGAAAGAAGAGGAAATACTAAGGCCTCTTAACAAATACATATAGCTAGTGATGAACTGATAGATGTTTTATGAAATATACTGTATATATTGTACTCCCTGAACAATGGAATGTAGAAGTCAAAGCAGTGCGAGAGATGAGATCACAAAATATTGAGACCCCTCCAGGGTGTGCTTCTTTTAAGCTTTAAGGGAAAAAAAATGATACTGGTACACCTGCAAATTATGTTCTGGTTTATGATAGCGCTTTCAAAAAAGTATGCAATTTCTTTCTTACATTATTAGCATGATTTTAGAAGTGAGCCATTGAGGTCAATGATGTTAATGACTTCCTCTAGTTTACACAGCTAGAACTGGCAAAGCAGAGATCAGACTCTAAGTACTTTTACCTCAATGAAGTGCTTTTTCATACAGACCAAAGAGGGCCAGATCCTCAGTGAGGACATGTCACATGGTGTGTCAAACATTCCAATATGAGAAGATACCATGGTTATTTTCCCCATAGTACACAAAAGTTCTTTGAAAATATTCTAATCCATAAACCAGTTAACTGTCAAATGTTGTCAATATCTAACACTATATCAAGTTGTATGGGAAAGTTAAACAAGCAAAAACAATGATTGACAATTTGTGATTTTATATGTATATACACATACACCCACACACCCCAGTTAGTACTGTTTACAATTATAATGCTGATTCCATGTGCTTTTTAGATTTATTATACTTCCTGTTGTTTGAATTTTCCTTTTCTTTAGGATACCAGGAAACTGATCTGGGACTGTTACTTCAGGGACACTATTACAATTGCCCAATCCTTCATGTAGAATTTTTTATAATAGTTTTTTCTTTAAGAAACTAATGATCACCATCATTTTTCTGTACTGCAAGCTAGGGATTCTAATTTTTAATTTATACTGAACAGCCCCAGTTTTTAAACTGTCTTTTATCTGACATAGAGAACTAAAACCAATATACTTTCTGTCCCTTTACTAAATAATTTTGAGATAAAACACATTTACCCTTTCCTATGCTATGAACCAAAATAAATAGCTCACATAGTAAGACAAAACTTTGCTGATCAAGGCTCTCTTCCAGAGGATCACCACATTCTGCCGATTAACATAAAGGTAACTTATTTTAATCCTGCCCATCCTGCCTGTTCACTACCTTCAAATCACTGAATCCATGTCCTAAAATGCTACAGACATCCCCCCACTACTTTTCCTATTTTGAGACACTGTTAAGATGTTCTCAAGGTTGGTTCATCCTTCCTGGAGTTAGTCTAATAAATTTAGGTTTGCCACATCCACAAGTTTTTCCGGTGATCTTTAAGAGAATTGACTAGCAGCAACATAGCTTTCTATCCACTAATTACACAGGTCACTCTCTTTTTCACACATTCCAATTTGTTAGTGTCCCTTGCAAAGTGCACAGTGAAGGGAAAAAAGAAACCCACAGTATTGCAGGTACAGCATAAATTCAAAAAAAGCAAATGAATAACAGAATAAACGAATCAATGATCTTTCTAGTTTCAAATTATGTTTTAAAAGTAAACTTTCTAATATTGAAATATACTCCCTAAAATTATAATTTTGAAATAGAAATAAAAACTGCCTATTACATTCTTTCTAGTATAATTTGATTTACCAATGGCTGTAATTATAGGAGCAGGGTTATTTTATTTTGATATGAAAGTATCTCCATAGTAGATATATAATAAATGTCTCTATAATCAATGAAAAAAATGAAAATAAAATAATAACAATTAAAATAAAAAGATATATCTTAAGGAAGAACTGAATTCACTAACCCTCAGAAATGCTGTCAATAAATAACATTGGCTTTTCATCTTATTACCAATTTCTATGAAGAGAATCTATCTCGACCATTATTTGTTATATGCTTTGACTTAAGTAGATTTTCTGTTTTATCGATTCTAAGAGCTTTTGTTCAACTAGAAGCTACACCAATGTTTTAAACATTTTTTCTGTATTAAGATTCATTATCACTGACCCCTTTGACCCAGGCTGTAGCACACTGAAAGAACAAATGATATTTGGCAAAATTTTCTTCCGTTATTATCCTAAAATATTATTTGCTTGAAATACTATCTAGTAAATCATTTTTGTTTTTGAGATATTTTGAAAGTTATCTCTATAATATGTGTTCAGTATGTGGTAAGCTGTGAGTCATGATTCAGTTCATAGCCTTACTTTTAATTAACTATACATTTACTGGGTGCCTACTTTGTTTCAGGAATGGTACCAGGTTCTGGGGTATAATAAAACATGTATTTTTAAAAGTATATAGATAACACATTTATTTAATTCAAAATTCAAAAGGCATACCAAAGTACATTATAAAACAACCCTCTCAAAAGAAACCCTCCTACACTGTTGGTGGGAATGTAAACTGGTGCAGCCACTATGGAGGACAGTATGGAGTTTCTTTAAAAAGTAAAAATAGTCTGGCCATGTGACCCAGCAATCCCACTCATAGCCATATATCCAGAGAAAACTATAATTCAAAAAGACACAAGCACACCAATGTTCACAGAAGCACTACTTACAATAGCCAAGACATTGAAACACCATAAATATCCATTGACAGATGACTGGATAAAGAAGATGTGAGATATACATAATGGAATATTACTCAGCCATAAAAAGAATGAACTAATGTCACTTACAGCAACCTGGATGGACTTGGAGGTTATTAAGTGAAGTAAGTTAGACAGAGAAAGACAAATATCATATGATATAACTTATTTGTGGAATCTAAAGAAAAATGATACAAATTCTATTTACAAACCAAAAACAGACTCATGGACATAGAAAACAAACTATGGTTACTGAGGGGGAAAGGGTGAGGGAGGGATAAATTAGGAGTCTGGGGTTAACAGATACACATTACTATATATAAAATAGATAAACAACAAGGACCTACTCTACTGTATAGCACAAGGAACTATATTCAGTTTCTTGTAACAACATATTAACGGAAAGTAATCTTAAAAGAAAATATGTATGTATGTATATGTATAACTAAATCACTTTTCTGTGCACCTGAAACTAACATTGTAAATAAACTACACTTCAATTAAAAAAAAAAGTCTCAAAAGAGTGCCATCTACAGGAGCAACTGAAGTTTGTAGTTTCTCACTTGTTAACAGAGACAATGCAAATGCAAATCAAATACATATATGCTTCACATTACATTCCCTCTTTTAAAAGTTAAATTTATTGATATTTAACTTACAAATAATAAGTATAAACTTCAATGAAATATGACAAATGTACACACCATGTATGTACCATCAAAATCAAGATATGGAATATTTCCATCACTGCCAAAATTCTACTGTGCCCTTTTGCAACCAGCACCTGCACCCTATTGTCTTACCAGGAAACCACTGAATTTTTTTTTGCCATAATAAAGCTTTTCTATTCCTAGAATTTCACGTGAATGGAATCACACAGTGTATCTAATGTCTGTGCCTAATTTTTTCTCCCTTCATAATATTTATGAATTTTATTCATATAGTTTTTATGCATTGGTAGTTTATTCCTTTTTGTTGCTAACTATATTGTATTGTATCAATATAGCAATTTTATTTTTCACCTACTGATACAAATTCACATTATTTCTAATTTTTGGCTCCTATGTGTAAAGCTGCTATGAGCCTTCACTTGTAAGTTTTTCCTGTGCACATGTTTTCATCTTCCTTGAATAAATTATTAAGAGTGGAATTACTAAGTCATAGAGTAAGTATATAATAAACTCTCTAAGACACTGTCAAATATTTTCTGAAGTGGCCATATTATTTAAATTCACACAAGCAATGAATAAAACTAAAGTTATGCACTCTCTCCATCACTTGGTATTGCTAATATTTTTAAAGACTTTCTAGTCGTTATTTATTGGTATCTTACTGTAGTATTAATTTGCATTTCCTTAACTAATGTCTGATATCTTTTCATGTGCTAGTTGGCCATTTGTTTTGTTTTATTTTGTCTTTAATGAAGTGTCTGTTCAAGTTTTCTGCCCTTTTTCAGTATTCCTTTTCCTACTGAGTTAGAAGAGTTCTTTATTCTGGATATAAATTCTCCATCATCTGTATTAGTCAGCTCTGGCTGTTAAAACAAAATTCCACAGACCACATGGTTTATACTACAGAATTTTATTTTTCTCACAGTTACAGAGTTTGGGAAGTCCAAGATCAAGGGACTGCTGATTGGATACCGAGTGACATCTCATTTCCTGGCTTTCAGATGGCTGCCTTCTTGCTGTATCTTTAAATGGCAGAGAGAGATTCTATGATGTCTTTTCTTATAAGATACTAATCCTATTGGATCAAGGCCTAAATCCTGTGAACTCATTTAACCACAATTCCTTCTTTATAGGCTCTATCTCCAAATATACTGGCATTGAGAGTAAAGGCTTCAAGATATGAATTCTGGGGGACACAGTTCAGTCCGTAGCAATCAATGGATGTATTGCTAACATTTTCTCTTAATCTTTGCTTATACTTTCATTTTCTTAACTATATCTTTTCAAGAGTAAGCTTCCGTATTTGGATAATGTAAAATTTATTTATTTTTTCTTTTGTGATTTTTGCTTTCTGCATCATATATGAGGACTGTCTGCCTAGCCCAAGATAATAAACATTTTCCATTAATACTTCCTACTTAGAAGTTTTACAGTTTTATGTATTTATATTGAGCTTAAATATTTAGGTTTGTGATCCATTCCAAAATGAATTTTGATTATGTATGAGGTAAGGGTTAAGTTTCTGTTTTTGTTTTTGGTTCCATATACATACCCACAAATTCTAGTACCACTTGATAAAAAGACTGTTGGGTCAGAGATCCTCAAAGCCACCAGCAGGCTAGATATTTGCTAGAACTCATAGGACACAGAAAAGCTGTTCTACTCAGTATGCTTTATGATAGTGAAAGGGCACAGTTCAAAATCAGAAAGGGAAAAGGTATATGGGGTCAAGTCCAGGAGAAACCAGGCACCAACTCCCCAGGTATCTCGTCCCAATGGAGTCACATGGGGATTTGTTAATTCTCCCAGCCATGACTTATGACAACACTTGTGTAGTTTTGTCAAACAGGGAAGCTCACTCAAGCCTTTAGTCAGAGTCAGTCATGAAGGAATGCAGTGCTCATCAGGCCTGGGTTTCTCAAAATCTGCACACCTATTCTTCCCTTACTGAATTACTTTGGCACTTTTGTCAAAAATCAGTTGACCATATGTATATGTGTTTACCTGTGAACTGTCTATTCTTTTCCACTGAGTTCAGTTTATACACTTACATCAATACCAGTCTGTCATAATTACTACAGCTTCATAGTAGGTCTTGAAATAAAGTAGTACGATGATGAGAACTCATTAAATGTAATAGTGGTAACGTAATGCTGTAATCTAAAGGTACTGAATTTGCTTAGAATAGTCAGTTGTATCTTCTAGCTCTTGTTAGAAAGGGTTGACATAGTAGAAAAATAGTCAGAGAACAAATAAATTCAACTATCATAGCACCAAACACAGTATTATGAATCCTTGCCATTTAATGATTGTTTTTCTACTCTGTTCTGTAAAAGAATTAGTCATGCTTCTCAATATTGATCACAGATATATCAATGACATTAAATGATAATCTAAAGATACCTTTTTAGTTGACCTTTGTATTAATTTTGGCCATTATGTTTTTTTCTAGAGGAAATAGAAGTGATATATTCTTGTTCTTACAAAACAGAAGCTATATATTAAGTGTAATATTAAATTAGGAAGACATTGATTTATATTTTTAAAACATGTACCCACTGATTAAGAGGTTCTTTGAATTTTCTGAAACTAGGTATTTTCTCATAAAGGAATAGGGCAAACCCCCTTGTACTTCAAACTAATTAGAAATAAATCACTGGGAAACTTTAAAAAATGTTCTCGGAATTATTATCAGGACAGAAATGTCAAAACACCCAAGAAGATATATTTTGGAAATACTAGCTGCCAACCAATAAAATGCTCAATTCTAAACTACACTTTAGTTTACTTACAAAAGTTATCATTCATCATAGACCCAGATACTGTAACTCAAAAAGTGAATCTTTGCCAATACTTTTTGGGTGTATGTGTGAGTGAGTACAGTAGTACTTGATTTCATTTTTAATGCGAGTCTGCTATATTTTACTCCATGACACCAATTAAGTGACCTTTTCTCTGATTCTTCAAAAACAAATGGGAGGTAGGGTCAATAATATTTTCTCATTCCCACTTCACAGTAGTATGCAAATATAAAAGAAGTAATAGTTGTTTTTAGAAGGGGACAAATATTCTGGGTATATCTAAAACAATAATTCTCAAGCTCTCAATATATAATTAAAAGGTATACTTGTCTGTTCTTAAATGTGAATATGAATAGTTAAGATGTGTGGAGAAGAGGAAGGGTAATGAAGCCACTCTCTTTCATTCACATCGTCCACTAAAGTTAGACAAGTAAGGGATCATACATTTATATAAATGTTCTACTTAGAAGGAGAAGCTAATTAAAGGCTTTATAAAAGGCCCATCATGGTGAGAACAAAGCACACTTTTCTTTTGATTCACTTAGGCTTTGAAATAAGACAAAGGCAAGAGGAGAAAGGGATGATGAAAGACAAAAGGAAGAAGCAGCAAAAATTATCTTTTTCCTGATTCATTCAAAAGCTGAAGAATTTTCTATGGATTACACACTTGTGTTTGACGGCTGACTCTAGTGTTATTCAACACTCTGACCTTATTACATCTTTGTCCTTGAAAGTTATGAAACTAATAAGGTCAGAATCTGAAAACTAGTGACAAATGTACATGATAATTCTACCTTAACTTCTACACTGGCTTTAATTTTTCCCCCACGTTCACTTTTCACATTTATATTTATAGCTCATTTTGTCACCACAAGACCATGGTGAGTGAAGAGTAGTTATAACTGTTTTATTGTTGATAAAGTCGACATCACTTAGGAGTTAATGCTCTTTATTTTAATTATTTTAGAACATATATTTTGAACACTTGATATATACAAGATATAACAGGGAATGGGATGGGAGAAAAATATAATGTTTAAAGCAGAATGCCTGTTCCAAAAGTGTCTATGATATCCTAGGATACAGGACACTCTATGAATATCAAAATATAAGAAATACATGTACAAGCGACCTAAGCAAAGTACAGAGAACTCTCTCTAGAGTTCAGCAAAATAAAGATTAGTTTAGCTATAATTATATGTAGATACTTTATGGAAAAGGTAGAATTTGAGTTAAGATTTTATAATAAAACATATGCTGGAATAGGAATAAGAAAGTATGTGACATCTCATTAGAATCTTCTGGTAGGTACTATTTATTGAGCAGTTACTCTACACCAAGTCTTATGCTAAGTGCTTTGAATGTACTAGCTAGTTCATAAATTATCACAGCTCCATGAGACAGAGAAGCATAAATAGTCCCTTTATGTAGATGCGGAAACTATTTTAGGGCTTTTATTTTATATCAAAGTCACAGAGCTAAAAAGCAACAAATCCAGGATTTGAGTTCACATTGACTATAGAGCCTGCAGACTGTAGTCAATAGAATCAGGCTCTCTTTTAATCAATCATGTTTGAACCATTAGAAGGACATATAATATATCATCACTTAAAAGATACTCAAGTTTTAAAAACATTTACACTAGTATTTCTTGATTATTCCCAATTAGAATTGTTTTCCATATCATCATAGCTTAGAGAAAACATTATCAAAAAATGAATTACATTTTTTAGAAAGAAAGAAATTGGAATCTAAAAGTGAAACCAATTAAAAGGAATGATGAATAAGTTTGTCAATATCATTACATTATCATTTCTACTGAATGAAAGTAGAAAACAATGAATCAGAGGCATTCATTGTTCCTGGATGTTCACATCTTATCAGTTACCTAATCCTGCTGATTCTAGCTCAACATTTCTCAGCTGGGGTATGGTGGGTCTAACAGGAAGGAAAGAGATCACACTCTCAAGATGATGCAAGTGTTAGCAAGCATCTACAGGCAGGGGCCTGGGGAGTATCTGTAAGATTGAATTTTGAGGATATTTCATCAAAGAGGCCAGATAATAAGACTGAATATATAAAATGCTATGAATCTAGGGGAACTTTCTGAAGACACAAGATGTAATACCTGACAAGGACCCCAGGGCATAGGGCAAACTTGCTGTTGGGATGACTCTAGAAGCTGGAATAAGAAAGGTCCATACTAAGTGAAACGGAAATGCTTCATTCTTTTCCTTCGAGATGGTGGAAAAGAAATAAGGTTCAGGGAGATGAACATAATGGAAAGGATATATGATAGTGAGGCCAGGAGATCCAGGATGATGTTTCACAGGAGAGCCCAGAGGACACATCATTCACCTGAAACCATCAGTACTATGCTTAATATCAATAAGAAATTTAGAGGTCACTCTCCTCTGCAGTCCAGGACCAACTTAGCCATAGCAGAGCTGTTCTCAATGGGGAAATGGGGACAATGGGATACAGAAATAATAAAGGGCAGGTGGCAGTGCTTAAACATGAGACAGGAAACTGCAATTACTGTAAAGACGGGAGAGCAATAATGGATGGGGAGCCAATAGGACTGAACCCCTAGGGAGACAGGAACATGGTAATGCTCGGGGAATTGGCTAGGAAAGCCAATGAGGGTGCTCTCTAATATCCACAATAAAAAAGTAAGGATGGAAATACAGGAAGCTGAGTGTGACTGTGAGGATAAAATATAACAATAAATTGCTTGGTTCCCAGATCTGAGTCAATAGTTAGATCTAGAACAAACTGAAAGCAAAAATGGACCCTGCAACACCACGGCAAGTATATGCTAGGACAATTCACCATCCATTCACAAAGTCATCTCTGGCCATTAACTGAGGTAGCTGTGCAATAGGAAAAGGGGAATGCTCAGATATTCCAAAGACCATTGGGCACAGCAGCTGAGTGGATACTGATACCCAGAGACTGGAAGTATCATCATGGCTCCCCAGTAGGAAGGGAGCACATGTAGGGACATAAGGGATCTAGTGGTAAACGTGGGAGCAGGTCCTAAGCTATGCTTGGCCAAAGCCTAGTTTAAAATGTATCCACTGGATCCACAAACTTTCCCAGTGGACATCTAGCCAGTCTGTGATGGCAAAGTTTGATGGACATACATGGAAGTATGAGTAACTCCCAAACTGAATCCTTAGCCTGTGAAGTGAGAATCAGCATGGTGGGGGAAAGCCAGTAGAGTACCCTGAAACAGCTCTATTTTCCTACCAATAAAAGAGTAAACTAACTCTACATCTCCATTTATTTAGGTGAGGAAAAAAAACAGCATGTCCCACACTGAATACAAGACAAATAACTATAATCCCACAACTTAAGTGGCATTCTCTATAAATCTAAAGATACAAGAATTTCTCACTCTTAGCACTTGGATAATTCAGAAAAAAAATAACCTCTGAACTTTGCTAATTTTTGTTCCTATCCTGCCATGGTTTCAATAAATCTCAGATTTAAAATATATTATATGAACAAAATAATCATCAAAAACAGCAAGAGTAATTTACTGTCCCCTTTGGGGTCAGGGGCACTGTGGGTAAATGAAGTATATAGTTATGTTAAAACTTTACTTTGATAATATCCATTAACATTGCTGTTAGTATGAATAAGACAATCATCGTGAATATCATCATTGACTGAGTACTCAATATGTTCTAGATACTCAATAAATCTTGACATTTGAATTCTCCCAGCAGTACTCTTACACAGGTACTATTATTTCCCCCAATTTATAGGCAAAGAAACAGAGCCTCAGAGAAGTCTAGTCATTTGTCTAAAGATACACAGCTATCAGTGGAAGATCAGCCTTAAATCCATGCCTGTTTTTTTTTTTTTTTTCCCTTTCTTGTGTTCCACTGATTCTATGAATGCTAGATCCGTTTAATATGTGTTTGAGAGAGTGTCTGTGGGGAGAAGAGCTTCTAGGATAACAAATTTCATGATCAAATACATTTACAAAACACTGTCTACTCTATTCTTTGCTTCGGGAATTCACTATGTACCTTACTATATTAAAGGCTTAGTGAAGTTCTGTGGTAAACAAAAAACAGAAAACAAACTAAAACTAACCCTCCTAACAAACAAGATTCTTTAGCATTGTTAAATCTAGTGTTTCCTAAAGTTGTCAGTATATTCACAGTGTATTCTATCAGTCAGGACACTTTGGCCAGAAGTCACAGCAAATTCAACTCAAAGTGCTTTCACCAATGCAGGCACTCATCATCTTGCATAATAAGAAATCATAAGTAAATTAGTTTTGGAATTGGGTAATTCAGCAGATCGACTCAATTAGGAAGCACTCAGAATCTTTCTTCTTCTCACTTTGCCAGCAGCAACTTTTTAATTATTTTTCAATGTTACACCATAAAATCTTGTATCAGACTATGCTCAGATACTCTTTTTCCTGACACGCCAATTGACCTATGTAATTCTGTAAAGTGGTATTAAGGGAAATTTTCCATCTAAAAAAAATGGATTTAATTTAGACACATGTCTTAATTTTTAAACTTTTAATTTGATGTCTGATTTCTCCTAATTCAAGCAAATATAAAGTTAATTTTGTTTAAGAACTTTAAAATACATTATGTCAGCTGT
Organism: Camelus ferus; assembly: GCF_009834535.1. NCBI lineage: Eukaryota > Metazoa > Chordata > Mammalia > Artiodactyla > Camelidae > Camelus > Camelus ferus. The sequence goes on along the minus strand of NC_045701.1, from coordinate 35,146,350 downwards.
ACATGAAATGAATAACATTTCTAAATTACTGGGGGCAAGCATTACTTAAACATTTAGTGATAGGATTTATCTTCTATCTTGATTAAAAATTTACAACTAATTTTGCATTTCTTAGAACACAGCAGAATCATGAGGTCAGTATTTCATAATTAATAACTATATTTTGAGAATTCTATCATAATGACAGTTTTAGGTTCTTTTTATTTTTTCCAAAAAGTTCAAGAATGATGGAATTCTGGCCAGATCATTTAGAACTACATTAGTAGTTCCTAAACAATAGTAACTTAAATCACTATTTATTTTTCTACGTGTATTTCAGCTGTCCTGGGATGCCATTAGGAATTCAGGCTTTTATCTTTCTTTCTAATCCACCAATCTTGAGGTACAGGCTTTTCTTTTCTTTTCTTTTGTAATAATGGCAAAATGGCTGCTGTAGCTCCAGCCATTATGAGTGTTCAATACAGGTATAAGGGGAAAATTTGAGGCAGGGATAGTGCTAAACCACAGCGGTCTTAAAGAATCACTTTCCCAGAGACACTGGTAACAAACTTGTCCTTCATTGCCTGGAATTGGACCACTCATATCTGAAAGTGATGCTGGGAGAGTGAGAACAAGAATTGTTACAACTGTTTAAGATCAATCACAATTGAATGCCTAGATTTGTTCACATTTGCACCACCAAGTAACAGGTTCTGTTAATAAAGGAAGTATTTTGGGATCTTGCCTGGGCAACATCGTCTTTAACACCTACCTACTCTCAGGCATGCTTATAGGGAAAACACAGGAATAGACTCCTGAGTTTGAATCTGTTTCTTCCGTTTATGAGTGATATGACCTTGAACAAATTATGAAAATAAAAGAATACTTCAGAAATTGAAGCAATCAGAAAAAGCATTCAAGACTCCGCCACTACATACTCTCACCTACCTTCACCAACACCCACAAATTCTTCACTCCTGCCTGAACAACATACGTGAACTATCTGTGCTCCTATCTAAATCTCTCTATTTGTTCCCTATCTCTTAGCCCTTCTTCCCAGTTCAAAATTAACGGTTCAGCAATGCCCCCAACTCTCTTTTGTGCCATTAATTTTCCTCTCTACTGGGTCTTCCTAATCAGCCTCCAAAATTTTCTTCCAACTTCTTCATTCTTCTTATAAGCTTCCACCCCACTCCTTTGTACCCCTTTGTAGTAGCAGTCATGAAAAGAGCCACACATATTAATACGTAAGGTTTGTAAACTTGTTTGAAAGACTGTTGCAACAATTGTGAAAATGACACTCAGATATGACAAGGTTCAAAGGTGGAAAGAGAGCGTTTCCTCTGTGTCTTGTAATACAAGACTACATTTCTCCTCATTCATCACTGCCAAAATTTTATCACACAGGGATGACTAAGCAACAAGACTGGGACCACTGTAATTGCATTAGGCTACTCTGGGGTGAGTCTCTCCTGAAATGTATTTGACACGTTTGGGAAATGGGAGCAAACATTTGGGGGAAATTCAGAGTTCTTTTACTCTAGAAAGAAGGCTGGATATTGAACATACAACCAACAGTAGTATCTGTGTCACCCACTGTCATCCCAAAGACATAGTCAGTTGGGAAATAAATATCAGGTATCTATTAAAACCCAAAATGGACATCATTTCTGATAAAGCATCAGTTCCTTTTTGGAGTAATAGCAGTTAATATCCCACAAGACACTGGTGTTCTGTGAAACACAATTTGAAGAAAGAAATAACACAGTATAAAAAGAGGCAGAGGAAGAGATATATAAATGACTTGAGTAAATCTCTAAGGAGTAATCTGTTTAAGTTAAACATTAACATATTTCAGAACTGAAAATGCAGTGAACACTCAAACCAAATAAGGTACACTAGGAAGAAAATACATTAAAAAATGACAAACTTCCCTACCTGAGAAACCAACAGCTCCATGAGCTCCATGGCCTTTTGAAAGTAACTCATACCAGTAAGCTCTGACCTGCTGTTTAGAATAAAAATAACATCTATTTTTTGAAGTATTTAAGAGTTGCTGAGATAACCACAGATTTATATCAATGTGGTTAGTGACTGATTTGTTTTTTACAATGAGGTATAATTTGCTATCCCAGTCATCCTTTCTCATATCTTAATTCACACTGAATTAGCTAGCATGGGAAAATGGTTACGGCACAAATGTAAGTCTTTAACCAACAGGGAAGTAATCCTTCAATGGTTATGTTTCAGGCTTAACCAGAGATAAGACTTACTTTTAGTTTTATGGGGTATTTTTTGTTCTGGGTTTTGTGTGTGTGTGTGTGTGTGTGTGTGTGTGTGTGTGTGCTATAAACAAGCTAGGTGGCACATACCCACCTAGCAAGAAATTAAAAAGAAAAATAGATGAGCAAAGAACCAGAATCTTTTATCAGGAATCCTCCTCATGAATAGTGATCACATGGACACCATGACTGCCTGGCTCTGCACTGCCTTTTCCTTGTTTTACCCACCCTCACAGGATATATCACAGCAACACCATCTGGCAGGGGAAAAAATGCAATACAGGAGTCTGAACGCAAAATTTTTCCAAAGATTCTGTTGGTATATCTATTGCTTTGAAGTAGGAACCACACGTTCTTCCCTGATGAAGGGTATAAATACTGACCCTCTACAATGTAAGTATTATTTGGCTACCATCTTCCAGAAAAAAAAAGCAAAAAACTGGAGTGCCATTTGAGAGGACTACAGTAGTTAATGGTGATACATTCTGTTTCCAGTGTCCTCATCAATTGGGAAATAAATATGATGGTCATTTAAACAGAGTATGAACATTATTTCTTATAAAACGAGGTAAGAAAACATGAGAGAAATCAGGTTCCAAAGTAGGGTTTCTTATTCACTGGTACCTTGAACTGAAAAGAAGTTAAAATGCAGAGCAAGGCCGAACTGACTATCCACTCATTTCCAAGCTCCAAACTCAGCATAAAACCAGTGTGATTATTTCATGGAAACTAGATTCTGAAAGAGAAGTTTGACTAACTTAAAAATGTTCCAAATTGGGGGGTGAGGGGGACGGAGAGGGAGGGAAGGAGAGAGAGAGAGAAAAAGAAAGAAAGGGAGAAATTTTTTTTAAAAAACAAATGTCTCTCATACAATATAACCTCCATGGAGGATCTTTGTTTCAGTCACTGCTGTATTTCAAGTTCCCAAAACATAGAGGGTGTTCAGTGAATACTTATAGAGTGAACTTCACAAAATTATCACCAACATATGTAAATGTCTCTCAAGTTTGTAGGGATGGGATCTGTTAGCTAAACAAAAAGAGTTGGTTCCTTAATTGAACATCCAAGAATATTCTGCAAATTTCCATTTTAATGATTAGCAGCACATACACCTCTCCTAACTGAGAGTTAATTCTCTAACTAGTTAACTCCAACTTCCAAAGTGTGTCCTCTGGCAGCAGAAATGCACAATTCCGAGTTAGCTAGGACGAGCATGTGCTGCACCTGGAAACAATTAAGCTCCAAGGCCATTTGACAAGCGCAGGTGTGCTGGCAAACAGAAAACCACCCTTCTCTGTAACCAGCTGAAGATCCTGGTTAATTGACTTGATTTTTAACCTCAAGTAATGTCCACTGAGTTGCCGAAGAGAAATGAGATGACCATGAACCTTAGTTACAAGGGGAGAAGTAAGAGCCGTTATGTGTTTCTGTGGAAAATAAACCTAATTCATTTTAGCAGGTTATGTAAGAAGATATTAGTATTAATAATTCTTTAGATCTTATATACTTTTCTTTCTGATTCTCAGTAGACTTCATTGAAAATAATGGACCTCAAAGAGGTGAAAATTCTATTTATTTAAGGGAAATATAGTCATTTCAACAATCTCCTCTTAAGGAATCTATATTGTCCTATACTGTGGAATCAAGTTTCTGCTTTTTTCTTGTAATCTATGGCAAGGGATTGGAGATAATACTTCCAGAGAAAGGACATCAATACAAATCTGTGAAATTAGTGCATCATTATTTCCCTTTCTGGACAACATTCTTGCTTAGACAACTTACATGCTAAAAATAGTGATATTCCAAATCTGTGGTTACTGGCATAGCCAGCAGAGGCAAAATGTTTCCTAACATAACCCATGATGGCTGATTGATTGGATGACAAAACATGTTAATTTTTCATTTGTTTTTAATTTTTGTGCAAATTTGTCCAGATCTGATAGTTTTCCAGAGCTGCTGAAACCAGCAGGAACCAGCTTCAGCAAATTAATTCATATGCTTCTTTTCACATACAACATACTTTTAAGATACATCTAAGGGCTGCCTGCTAATTTTCTCCTCTCCTTTCCTCCAATGGTTAACCACCTTCAAAATAATAATATTCAACTCTTGTTTCTGAATAATTTAGATGTTACCATCTAGCAACTAGACAAGGTTATGCCAGAAAAAAACGTTGCAGAGAATAAAAACAAAATTATTCGAAGGTTGTCTATTACTAGAAATAAAAGATGTTATATAATTTCTAGAAAAAAACATAAACAACTATGTCTCTATCAGCACAGAGATGCATTCTAATGACCAGTCCCTTTCCTGACACTTCATCTCTGAAACTGTGAAATATACAGACAACATTTTCTGTCTGAATTATATTAGGAAGGTAGTTACAGTAAGGAAATGTTTTAAATACTAAGAAATCTATATGAAAGATGTAAGGCCTTTAATAATAAAAAATAATTCTTTATCCTGGCCTTGTGTGTCTTTAGTCTTGAGTCACCTGAGTTTACTCACAATTCTGATGCCAAAATATTCCTTCTCTTTCTCCTGTCATCCCTGACACTCTTCTTACACACACCACTTTCTAAATGAGTCTATATTTTCTACATATTTTATCATTCCTTTTGTTTCCTCTCTTCTTACCTGAATCAGGACCTGCAACAGTTGCTGATAAAAGGTCATAAATAGATATTTCTCGTATAAGTAAGTGCATGAATCACATTCCAAAGGCAACAGCTCAACCTTAATAGTGCCAGTTGCTAGTTGTAAGATAATCGGCAAGTCATTTAATGGTTTTGAATCACGACTGGCTAATCAAGGAATGACAGTAACAGCTATATTTTTGTCATCATTAATTATAGCTGTATCTATTGGCTATTTACTAGGTGTCAGAAAGTAAACTTTCATTATATCATGATGATTTAATATTGTTTAGTGATATCATTAAGATCTTTATAACTATTCTGAAGGTCAGAAAACGGAAACAAATTGTTCAAGTATCTTTGAAAAGATCACATGGCTTGACAAAAAGAGATAGATGAGCAATTTGAAGCCTCATCTACATTGGCTGTGTGCTTCTAATGAACAGGTTGCCAGCAATATAACATGAATATGTTTTGTAAACTTAAAAGCAATCTACAAGTATAAAAAAAAATCGACTTCTTTCCATATTCTTTTTGATGCCTCAGAATGAGTACAACACATAATGTAATAAATTTTATAATAATGGCATATGCATTTCTAATGGTTCCCATGCTCTACTGACTTCATACAGAGGAAAGTATAGCAAGGAATACAAATATAACTTTATTCCTCCCACAACTAGAGCTACTGGGGCTGCAACTCTCTTGTGCTGATAAGAGAAGGGGTTGAGGCTAAACAGAAGTGCAGAGAAGAGAGGGGGAAGGGGAACAAAGTGAATGGAGAGATTCAGTCACTTCCCTCTATCCTTTGGTGAGATACAGGTCCTCAAGAGTAATCTGTGCTTAGAAAATAATTGTGAGGAGTCACTGAAGCCTGTCAGCTTTTTGGTATGGTGAACATATCATAATAGTACTACAGAAACTAAAATTTATTCTGGAGTCCAGGTTTTCTGTATTATACATACAATTAATTAATTTTTGTTCACAGTGTTTACAATAGTTAAGCATTTTTATGAAGCTTCATATTATTCATTGACTGAGGCTTTGTATTAATCCCTTGATTTGTGGGGGTTTTTTTTTGTTTGTTTTGTTTTTTAACAATCTTTGTATATGCGAGGTTTGCGTTTGTACTGGGTTTAAAGCCATAGGAATGATCTGGAGACATAAAATGATCAAAAATTGTCATAGTTCCTAGTCACTTTAAAAACAGACTTTAAAAATTTTAGCATTTAGATTTACAGAAAAATTATGAACACAGGATATAGAGGTCCCATATATGCCACACCCAGTTTTCCCTTTTATTAGCATCTTACACTGGTATGAAACTTGTGTTACAATTAATGAACCAATATTGACGCACTTAGTAAAGTCTGTATGTTATTCAGGTTTTCTTATTTCTAGGCTCATCCTTTCTCTATTCCAGGATCCCATCCAGGATACATTCACTTGTCATGTCTCCTTAGATTCCTCATGACTGTGAGAATTTCTCAGACTTGTTTTTAATGATCTTGACAGTTTTGAGGGGTAATGGTCAGGTATTTTGTAGAATACCCCGCAGTGGAGATTTGTCTGATGTTTTTCCCATGATTAGATAGGGGTTATGTGTTTTTGAGAGAAAGACCATAGACATAAAATGGAAGGCACAGTGTCTGAAAACTCAGTAACTTGGTCAGTTCCTTATCGGTTACGTGATTCTTTCAGCACCATTTGCAAGGGGTGCATGCCACACTGTGACATTCACCTTTATTAAAAATAAAATCAAAACCAACCAAAAAAAAATACCTAAAGAGATCCAGAATGCAAACTGAGTAGCGGTGTAAGGAATATGCTTCCTCATCATACGAACACTGCATAATGCCCACTTCACATGAACATTGTATTAATGATAAAGTGCCTACAATCTGAGTTGATTAGCTACAATAGCTCCTGTCTATTCAAATGTGTTAGTTCTGAAGGGACATTGCTGCACCTAATTTGATTTCCCCCTGAGCAGTACATGATGTGTTATTTGATGCCCTTCAAAGGACACGATTAGCCGAGCTATAAAGTGTCTGATTTTATTAGCTTTGCTGGGTTTTATCAGTTTGTAAATGTGTTATTTTCTCCATTTATTGTGCCTATGGGATCCAGAGATAGAGTAAGCATCAAGTTAATATGTTTGGGGAGGCAGCGATGGCCATACTTTAACACTTATGCTGTGCTGTGATGACATTGAAGATGGAGTCGTGGAAACTGTAATGTCACGGCCATTTATCAAGGCAATTCTTCAATGCTATAAACCTCGGCTCTGACATTGAATTCAACAGTAGGTTTTTGTTTTTAAATAGAACCAAGTGTTCCTGGGCTGCACTGCTAACAATCCTCCTTAACTGAATAACAAATAGTCAATAATAAGAAAATAGGTCAGGCAGGTGGTCAGAGGAGAAAAGGAAGCAAAGGTGTTGGCCTGAGAGGCTGTGTTTAAAGTTCTTTGAGGAGAGAAAGACAGGATTCAATTTTAGGTATTTAAATAAAAAAGGAAGTTCTCCATAAGAATATAAAAATGCCACCAACTCTTCACTTTTAATTGGGACAGAAAACACAGTACGCTCATTTAACTAGATCGCTTAGCAGGAAACAGTTTCAATGCCATGTATTCAAGGGGTGCCAAACCAAATGACATAATCAGCACTGAAGATGCTCACAGTAGTTAACAGGTGTTTGTGGATTTGAGTTCCTATATTCTTTTCAGGTTGCCTTCCATTTAGTTTTCTCAGTGCTTATTCAAACTGCTTGCCAATGCATCAAAGCTGGATACTGCCCTTACTGTTCAAGCAATTAATTCATTAAGAATAATGCCTACTCACACAATGTTTTTATTTTTTGCAATCCCATAATTAGCGTTTTCTGTTAGTCTGGAATCCAAAAGAAAATCAAAGTTTTCCCTCCCCTACCAGGCAAAACTATTCCTTTCATTTGATCATTTCTAACCACTTGCTTACAGAGATATGAATATGGCTTGTAAGTGATCTGTTTTAAGTGATATACATTAACAGAGATTTAAAAAAAAATCATCATTACTCTATAAGTTTAAGGACCTAAAAAACAACTTGGTGTGTGTGTGTGCACGTACACATTCATTGTGTGTATGTTAGGTGAGAAAAGAGACAAAATGTATTATATGCCAGTATCCTTCTAAGTACATTTTCTGTGTGGTGTGTTAGATATTATCATTTCCTTAACTCAACACTATAATCTTATGAGATTGAAACCATTCTTATCCCAGATTCACTGATGTGAAAATTGAGGTTGAGAGGTTAAGTGATTTGCCCCCAAAATCCCACTAGGAAATAGCAGAGTAGGGATAAGGCAACTGTGAGATGAGGTCTAAGACAAAGCAAGTGGACCATGTGAATGCTGTATCCGAGATACCTGTGAAATTTTCAGTTGGAAGTTCTGCATCAGCAGTTCTCACATTCCTCATGTGTTTTCTTCCTCTATACCCTTGTATTCCACCTTATCTTATATATAACCTTCATTTACGAGATGCAAACTCTGACTTCTATTAGACAACCAGTAGGTAAATCAGTACTCAGTATTGCAGTTGGATTAACGAGAGGGCTGTGTGCTTAAACTAATCCAGTATATCTTTATTCCACTTAGAATGGAAGCAACTGAAGTTAGGTATCATTATTTTTCTGTTTCCTGGCAGGGCAGGGCATAATGTTTTTTAAAGTAGATTCATATACATTAATCATTATATATCTTATTATTTAAATTTTTAGATGACATCCTTTGACTATGTAATAGAGCATACTATATCTTCACAATTTTTAAAATCCTATAAAGTTTGGATACATCACTTGAATGTGAAAGAATATATCAACATCTGTATCTACTGTCTATCCATTTTTATCTTGGACATGACCTGAGTTATTGTGTTTTGCAAGGTTACATTCAAATATAAGCAGTTCAAGATTGACATTAAGTTGCAAAAAGTTATTCTCTGCTATAAAGTATTTTGTCTTATTCTGAATCAAAGATATTTGGCACACATGCATGTATGCATGGGGATACACACATGCACACTCAATTACAGTGATTCAGTTAATTTTTTTCAATGTTGGTTTTCACATGTAAGCCACGTTGAGATGAAAATAGGAGTTAGAAACGTAGATGTTGTGGTACCATAGAGAAATGTGGGCATTTAAAATAATGCATATGTTTTAGAAAAAAAAATTCTCTCTCTTCCCTTTTTTCTAATTGATGTTTTATATTCTTAAATCCTCAAACATTCAGTTGGTTAGGAAAAGTAGCACCCTAGGCATATACAAGATGAAATATCTTTGACAGACTCTTCTGTACCTACAGAGAGCTTAGCCATCTGTAAGACTGTATACAGTCATACTTTCCTGGACTTGCATTTAGTACATACTAAACTGCAGTATAACACTCTGATACAAATTCTAGCATTCCTGTTCTGTTTTATTAAAGAAGAGTAAGTAAGAGTACTGATTTTCAAAGAAGGTTGTTTCCCTGCTCAAATAATTACAGAAAATCAAATTGTGAGTCTCTGAGATCTGTTTTGCTTTAATAATAGAACTATGGCTCATTAATGATGGAAGTCACAAAACCCTTCTATTATTTACTTTCTTGTTTTATTATTCTGTTTGATATAAAATCAATCAAATATAATTGTATATCCATTATTTTCCTGTAATCATTAACTATATATTCCCTAAATTAGGCTTCCTTTTAGATTTCTCACTTCTCCCTTGGCTCAGAAATGTGTGTGTGCACGCAATGATTTGGGACACATATGCATACATGTACATATAACACATACAATTACATGCAGTATATGTGTAAAATATGTAGAATGTATATACATGAAATACGTAATTTATTATATTCTCTTTTATTATAAACACCATTAAATATGTTATACTTTTTCATTCATCAAGCAATAATAGGAAAAGTAGGAAAAAGAGAAATAAGAAATTACAAGATTCTAACATGTAAGAAATATTTCATTTTAATGGGAAAGGATATAAAACTTTGACATTGCAAATGACCTTAAAGGCATTAAGGTTAAGCAGAGAGCTGATGTAATAGACACCATTATTTTGAAATAATTTCAAAGTTGTGAAAAATCAAAGCAAAAATAGCCCTAAGACTTTCTGTTATACTTATTTTCCAGGTTTGCCAAATGTTAACCTTTGCCACATTTGCTTTATCATTCTATTTTTCTCCCTGAAATGCTTGAAAACGGGTTTTAAGCATAATCCCACTTTATTTGCAAATACTTCAAAATGTGTTTCCTAAAATCAATGACATTCTCTTACATAATGCAATAATATAATCATCAAAATCAGGAAAGTAACATCAGTGCAATAAAAATCTTATTCAAATATCAACAATTCTTAACTAATATCCTATATAGCAAAATAAAAAAGAAACGATGACTTGGCCAGAATTCAACCCATAATCACAGTTGATACATAGTATTCAAGTCTCTTTTTTCTTATTTAATCTGGAACAGTTCTTTAGGTATCCTTCATGACCTTGACACATTTTAAAGAGTATAGACTATTTTGTACAATGTCCCTCATTTTGGATTAGTCTGATGTTTCACTATGATTTGGCATAGGTTATGGGTTTGGGGCAGACAGAACACAGAAGTGATGCTATATCCTCAAGGTGCCACTGTATCACACTGTCTTGTCCCAGTGCAGGTGATACACACGCTGCTCACTGCACTGAGACGCTATCTGTTAGGCTTCTCCATTTTTCTTTTGAATTAATAAATAACTTACAGGGATATACTTTGAGAATTTGTAAATATCTCATGATATTTTTGTTCATTAAATGTAACATCCACTGATGAATCTTGCTTGAAACAAGAATTACGATGACTTTCTAAACAGTGATTTTTCTAATTCCATCATGCTTTCTACATTTATTATTTGAAATAATACCTCAAGGAAGAGTTTTTTCCCTTCTCCATTTATTTATTTCTTCATTAATATAGATCAAAACAGAGTCATGGAATCTTATTTTATTCTATAGTTACAATCCTTTATTCTCATTATGTATTTTCTTATCAACATTGTCTCAGATTTGGCCAGTAGGATCCCGTTCAAGCTGGCTCTTGTGTCCTTTTTGGAAGCCCTCCATCATTTTTTAAGGACTTCCTTACTTTATAGCATAGGAATATCTGAGGCTTACCACTAACTCTCTTAGTCCCAGAATTGCTTGAATACATATGCCCTCTCTTACTTCTAACATTTTAAATTCTCATGGCCCTCTTTCTGCTGGTCCTTCTTTCTCCCTATTTTTCCTTTCCCACCCAATCGATATCCTCCTAAATTCTACAGGCGTTCAATCCTTAGCTCAAATATTGCCTTTCTGGGAAAAACTCAAGCACTATTATTCCTTTACACTAAAGCAAGCATGAAATAAATCATGCTGAGGGTGATAACCTCTACCTATACTCCTATCATTGCATTTGGAAAATTGGCTTCTAAACACATTTCTTTTCTTATCACTTTGTCCTGGACTGTGAACTTCTTGAGGGCAGGGACTGCCTGCCTTGCTCACCAGTAGACAACATGGCAATTTTAATGTTGTGAATCCTCCATAAATGATTGAAGAATGGACTTATATGCAAGAAACTGAACAAAAGTAATTTTAAAAGTTCATATAACCCAGGAGTTAAATGGACACACAAAATGGATGCGCTATAAAATCGGACAATACTTGAGCTACTGAGATGAAGTTAGTGTAAATCATAATTATAAAATAATATTTCAAAGGGTGTTTAGATGTGCTTACTCAAGGTGTCTGAATAGTAAATGTAGCTGCTCCAGCTCATCTTACTAAGCAGAGTTCAAGAATGGAATTTGATACCATCAAACACTGTACACATACTGGAGCCATTCTGCTTGTGCTCAAATCCCAGAACTGTAATCCTGCACGAGGTTTTTGTTACTGTTATTCCTTTTTATCCCAGTCCCTCATCTCTATGGGATGAGCACTGTGATAAAGTGCTCATCCCACAGAGTAGTACTAAACGAGCTAATATGTGACAAGCACCTAGAAGAAAGCCTATCTCCTTGTAAGCGCCATACAGAGTTGCTGTTATTATTACTATTACTACTACTACTCATCATTATTACCTTCAATACTTCTATAGCCTTATTTCAAGTTTATATCAAGCTTATTAACACAAACCACAAGTCAGGCAGTGAATATAAAGTGGCACATGCTCTACAGCTATTGTTCCAATCTGGCCCCTGGAAGTTGCTCAGTTCTGTTACTGGCATTACACTCTTATCGTCTCTGCTTCCTCACTACCTACTTCAGTTGCTTGCCTATTTGTCATCTATTTGTCCACCTATTACTGGAATTAAACCAAAAGTTCTCTGACAGCAGAAGTTTCATTTTAATCGTTTTTGGGTCCTGCCTACATGCTACACACCTTCCGAGATTCCTGCCACAGGGCTAGCATGTGTTTAAACCACAGTGAATACTGGAATTGCTCTATGTACCTATTAATCTATTTTTCTTTCCATGTATCCACCCTAGTGAGCTATCAAGTACAGTGATATCACTTGTATAAAATGTTAATATTATGCCTAACTTTAAAACTTCAGAAAATTGGAGCTACTCTGAAAATGAAATTGGTCATTACTATGACTTATCTTTTCCTATTTAAGAAAATAATTGGAAGGTAGAATTGTAAATATTTGATTCTTCTTCTCTTACTAAGACGTAAGTTCTCTGTTGCTCCAGCATAACTTATTTTTTCCTAGGAATATGTGTGTAATGAAAGAAAGTGATTTATATTTTGTTTTCCTTAATCATACCACACACAGAGTTAATAAGATATCTTAATACCATTCCTCTCTAAGCCCACCTACACTCAGTCCCAGCAAAATCACTATCTTTTTTTTGTATGTGGGGTGTAATTAGGTTTATTTATTTATTTATTTATTTATGGAGGTACTGGGGATTGAACCCAGGACCTTATACATGCTAGGTATGTGCTCTACCACTGAGCTAAGCCTCCACCCTCTGGTTATCTAATATAAACAGGAAAAGAATGTGAACTATTTCATTCCATGGACAAATTCAGTAATGAAGATCTGTCATTATTTTTGTTTCCCAACCACTTTAACTTCTTTTCTGATAGATATGAACTCTGGTTAGGCTCTATCAAACCAGTTTGAGTCCATTGGTTAGATTAGAAGGCCCCTTTTAATGACCCACCCCTCAAAAGAAAACAAGATGGACTGGCCCTCTCAGTCTGTAGAACATTCAGCCTTTCATAGACTTAATTTGAGGGCGTTTGTAAACAGCCCACCCTCTACATTTTTTATTTTAACTGCTCAAAAGCTTGAAATCTACCTTTAGTGAATCATCTATGCATTAGTTAAGTTTGTTTGGTAGGAATGACTCAGTCAGTTTACTTAAAAATTTGGTTGAGAAAGTTTATAATAAAGAAACTTGTGCAAATTTGGATAACGGGAAACTGAAGAACCCCTTTTGCTCTAAAATTTAAGCTGTTTGGAACAATTCTTTACAAATAAGATTTTCTTATCATTAAAATAGAAATGTCCCTGGGGTAGGTAGCATACATTATCTCTCACATCTTATCAAAAGTGAGTTTATTAGAAATCACCAACTGATTGGGTGGGAAGATGCTGAATATGGAGAACTGGAAAATAAAGGCAAATTTGCCTTAGACATGTTTTTTGTTGATATAAACACTGTGCAATGTTTCTGTGGCAGTGACAGACTGCTGTATCATGTTCTTGGGATATGACCTCTTCCTTAAAATGACTATCAAACAAGAGTTCTGAAATGTCAACAAACAAAAATGCACCTAGCATCCCACCAGTGGTGGGTGATATTAACTGCATTAGATTGAGGATTATATCAGAATTAGGGCTTTCAAAGCCTTGAATACCGTGTTCATTTCCATTCATATCTCATAACATTGACTGTTTAAGCTTCCTGAGCTTAGATTCTTTTCTTTGTCCCTCATATCACTCTTTATATTTTTCAATACTTGGCAGGTCTACTTGTTAAATGAAGTTATTTAGTTATTTATGTATGCATGTTTGTTTGTTTTGCTTTTATAATTTCCATGCATACTACCTTTCTAAAAGGAAGCTTACTAAAGATTTATCAAAACCCAAAGTCTATTTTGGGGTAAGACTTCTCTAAATTTTATCTTTAGTCAATTTGGAGTTATAGAACCAGGAAAAGTTATGTTTTGTTTTGTTTTGTTTTTAGTCACTAATCATTTATATTATTCCAAAGAAGGTATTCATTTAGGGAGGGAATACATTTTTCAATACAATTATTTATTAAAAACTCTATGTATATAAATCCTAACAAATGTTTACCCATTTCAAAACATCTGAATGTTAACTAGATTCCCCTATTCTGCATGGTTGTTATTTTGAAATCTTAAAACACCAAATGAAATAATAGGAAATACTGGAAAATGTATTATTTTCCTCTGCATTTGCTACATTCAAAACTATATCTTAATATCTACAAAGAACAAGTTTATAAACATTTTATTGCTTAAAATCTAAATCACATATCATGTACCTTTTTAAAGACATTCTTACTCTTTGTGTAGATATTTCTTTATGTAGTTTCTTTGAGTTTGGAAGAACTGCATATGCAATTGCTCAGCAATTCAACATCTTCAAGTAAAAACTATAATACATGTAATGTTGATAACCATGGTGGCTAAGCTTTAATTTTTCTATTTTCTGCTTTTGTGATTATAAGTTTTAGCTTAAAAGTTTCTTCAATGCAGTAACATACTCATTATTTTAATATATTATTTTTTTATGTTCTCTAACAGCAGTCACTTATGCAGAAGAAATAAATTCTAAGTATTCCTTTCTGGCTGTTTATAAGGAATTACTGGGAGTGCAACTGGAAAATTGTGTTCTTTGAATTAAAAATACAGACTTTCTTTATACCTATTGCCATGGCAATAGGTGTTTATTTCTAATAGAGTATAACATATTGCTTGAAAGCAGGTATAAGATGTCAATTAGATATTGTGTGCATAAATGTTTGTAGATGTTTGTATAATCAAAGAAATGTCTAGAGTTACATAAACCAGATTAACAGTGACTGCATTAGAGGGCAGTTTTGGAGATGGAGGGTGATGTGTTGAAAGAAGGATAAGAAGAATTGACAGATTTTTCTGCAGAATTTTCTAACTCCTCTGAATTGCTAAAAGAACACATTAATTTTATGGTATCAAATTAGGAAATTAAATTCAATATTGTTATTTTTAAGCATAGAAAAAAAGGAGAATTTAAGAAGACAGTCAAATATCTTAGCATTTTGTGCCTGAAACATAATTCCCCTGCACATATTTTTATTATTGTTGTCAAAATCTATTTGTTTTCCAAAAAAATCAAGTTAAAGATACTATATTCAACCAAATCACCTCTATAACTTAGAATTTCGGAAGACGAAGGTATTTCTATGTTTATCTATTATCTTCCTAAGGTGTAAGTGGTATTTCAGTAAACATGAAGATGCAGAAGGTACAAAATCTGCAGAATGTTTCATTTTGAGTTTCAAACTCTATAGCTAAATAAGAAAGACCTTTGTTTTTAAAACTCTGTAGTATGCCTTTGTGTAATGATGTATATTTCTTCATACGAGACACTGAGTACTCCATAATTTATGTTATTATAATTACTATAATTATTATGTGATGCTACAACTTTCT
Organism: Camelus ferus; assembly: GCF_009834535.1. Lineage (NCBI taxonomy): Eukaryota > Metazoa > Chordata > Mammalia > Artiodactyla > Camelidae > Camelus > Camelus ferus. Next base: position 35,130,700 of record NC_045701.1, on the reverse strand, counting down.
CCACATTCAGATTCAGATTCAGTTCCCTCTATCCCCACTTTGTTGAGAATTTTTATCATAAATGGATGCTGAATTTTGTCTAAAGCTTTCTCTGCATCTATTGAGATGATCCTATCATTTCTATTCTTCAATTTGCTAACATGGTGCACACACTAATTAATTTGTGGACATTGAAACATCCTTGCATGTGTGGGATAAATTTCACTTTATCATGGTGTTTGATCTTTTTTAAACATTGTTGAATTCAGTTTGCCAGTATTTTGTTGTGGGTTTTAGTGTCTATGTTCATCAGTGATATTGGCTTATAATTTTATTTTTTGTGTGATATCTTTGTCTAGTTTGGGTATCAAGGGGATGATGGTCATGAGTTCAGAAGCATTCCTTCCTCTGCAATTTTTAGAAGAGTTCGAGAAGGATAGGGATTAACTCTTCTCTAAATGTTTAGTGGAATTCACATCTGAAGCCACCTGGTCCTAGGCTTGTTTGTTGACAGGGTTGTTTTTTGTTTTTTTGTTTTTAACTGATTCAATTTCACTACTAGTGATTGCTCTATTCATATTTTTTATTTCTTCCTGGTTCAGTCTTGGGAGACTATAAATTTCTAGGAATCTGTATATTTCTTTCAGGCTGTCCATTTTATTGGTGTACAGGTGTTTGTAGTAATTTATTATGATTCTTGTATTTCTGTTGCATCAGTTGTAACTTCTTTTTCATTTCTGATTTATTTATTTGGGATCTAGAGTATTGTGCTAAGTGAAATAAGTCAGACAGAGAAAGACAAATTTTGTATGATTCACTTATATGTGGAATCTAAAAAACAAATGAACAAACATAACTAAACAGAAACAGAGTCATAAATAAAGAGAATAAACAGGTAGTTTCCTGAGGGGAGTCGAGGGGAAGAAGGGAAATTGGTGAAGGAAATTTAAAGGTATAATAAACTTTTGGTTATAAAATAAATGAGTCACAGGTATGAAATATACAGTGTGGGTTATATATTCAATAGTTATGTAATATCTTTGCATGATGGGGCAGATGTAACTAGACTTATCATGGTGTCATTTGGAAATATATAGAAATATCTAATCACTGTGTTGTGTATCAGGAACTAACATAGTGTTGTAGGACAATTATACATCAAACAGGCAAATCATAGAAAATGAGATCATATTTGTGGTTACTAGAGGTGAAGGGTGGGAGGAAGGGTTATCAGATGAAGACAGTCAGAAGGTACAAACTTCCAGTTATAAAATAAATAAATACTAAAGATTTAATGTACAACAAGATAAATATAACACTGCTGTACATTATGTATGAAAGTTGTTAAGAATAAATCCTAAGAGTTCTCATCACAAGGAAAAATTATATTTTTTCTATTTCTTTAATGTTGCATCTATATGAGATGATGGATATTCACTGAACCTACTGAGGTTATCATTTCATGATGTAACTCCAATCGTTATGCTGTACACCTTAAGCATATACTGTGCTGTATGTCAATTATCTCAATAAAACTGGAAGAAGAAGAAAAAAAAGAGAACCCTCTCTCACTGAGCTCCTTGAGAACTAAGTCCAGGAATGCCCTGTTGTTTTTTCTTGAAAAAGTATTCAACTAATCCCACAATAGATTTGTTAATGAACATAGAACTTTAAGTCTTTTGAAGATTCTAGGATGTAAAAGAGTAATTAAAAATCATATCCTTTCAATTTGTTTTCCTATTTATTGATGACAAATCTAGAAGAGACATCAACAGACTAGCTACAGATTGGTTATCTTAAAATTACAAGCCTGATTAAATGCTTGAAATTAAAACAAGAATTCTGATTGTTGCACCATTTATTAATACCCAAAATGCATTCATTGTTTAATAACTTTTACTTAGCACTTAATAGACAAGATCTGAGCTAGGCACGGAGGTCATGGCTGTAAATGAGTAAAAGCTGCTCTTGCTTTCATGAAATAGTAAGAGACAAACTCAAATATCTTGGTGGGGAAAGTGTAAAACATTCCAGAAGCTCTCATCATTAAAATTTCGTTTATTGGTTTGATAGTTATATGAGCACTGACTCCAAATTATCCTAGACAATGTTTAAGGAAAATCAAATGACAGGATAAGGCTGATAAAGTCATGGCCTGACTTGGAGAATGTCCAATATCAGTTAATACATGATTTTATATTATGTTGTATTTATATTGAAACCAACCAACTTTTAAGCTTAAATCACAACTATTTTCCATGCATTATAGTTGTTTTTAACTGTACTAATTGGAAAGGGAAATGGGTAAACAAAAAAATAATAAACACATAAGTTGTCATGACAACAAAAGTCAACAGTGAGAAAGGGATATCAAATATCTCTTCTTTCTTACCCTTTTAAGGTGGTTCACGGTCAAGATTAGTTATTGTGGATTAAGGTATTTCTGAGAGTCTCAAGTGATGGTAGATAAAATCCTACTAGTTTTCTGTTTTTGTTTTTTTTCCCTGTTTTGTTTTGTTTTGTTTTGTTTTTGAGGAAATCAGAAGACCAGCAGAGTAAGAAAGGGATAGCTCCTGCATGTTACTTAAGTGCCCAAAATTATATCATTTATAAAGGAGTAAATTTTGTTCCCATTCACAATTTGGTACATAACAACTTGAAGGAAAAGATTGTTTAAAAAACACAAAGACACATACAAATACATGACATTTAGAAATCAAGAAAACAGAAATAGATTAAAACACTATGTATAGAATAAAGCTTAACATTAATGAAGAAATTAAATGCTCAGAAAGAATTTTAACATTATATTGCATAAAGAACAACCATATATGGGAAGTAATAACATAACAAGTGATGTTTCATATATGTCCTGTTATGTCAAGAAAATAGTAAGGCAGCTATAGAAAAAATATACTGCATATATGCCTTATATTTTAAAGTAATACAAAATAGAGAAATCAGTATGCCAAAGGTGTATATTAAGGAAAATCTGAGTATGCAATTGGCAAAGTTCAAAATTCTCCAAAAAGTAAATTATGAAGCCAGATGAGAAATTATGGTAAATCAATAGGACCAGATGGTATTTATCAGAAAATCCTAAGAGAATTAAAATGTGAGTTAGTGGAGTCGTTGACAAAGACATGTAATGAATACTTGAAAATATCAGTATTTATGAAAGATTAGAAAGTGATACATTGCCTAGTCTTTAGAAAGAAAATCATCATCCTTGATGTTCTAAAAATAATTTATTTTTAAAGATAAAATGCCAAGGTACTTGCTAGCGATGTTTTTGGAAGTTTTAATATGTTTTTTCATTCATCTATGTCTTCAACCAACATTTACTGAGTACATTTTATCTTCAAGAAAAACGTAACACTCTGCATTGCTACTAGAATGGATTAATGATGGCCACTAAGATCCACACAATCTATGAGTTAATATTGTTATGTAACAGTTTAGTTACAATAACAGTTAAGTATTAATATAAGGATTGCCATAGCTATGAATATTGAGGTAAAACAACTTTTTTATAAAAATGGCAGAGAAAATAAAAATTACTCCTTATACTAGAATTATATACATTACATAAGTACAACTAAATTTTTAACAGAAAAGAATAAAACCTTAAACAAGTAGTATAGTTAATAATGTCTTGTAAAGAAACATTCTAATTAATAAATGCATCAAAATCATATTTTTCAAGTGTTTATACTGGGTAAAAGGACCTAATTACACATTTCATTTCAAGGTATTTGTCTAGTACCCTTAGCAACATTAGCAACAAGACACTAGAAAAAACAGAACTTCTAAGCCAAAAACATCCAGTAACCAAACAGGAAACACATCTCAAAATCTGTTTACTAGACCTTGTGTACTGGCCATAGAAGAAGAAGAGTGTGAAATACGAGCATGTCTCAAGAGATCTGAATGGTCAGTCAGACCAGCACATTAATGGTGGATATGAATGTTCCTAAGAAGAAGGCAATACTAAGCAGACAAGCAAAAAATGTAGGTAGGTAAGGACTTAACTGTTGAGCAAGAGATCAAATGAACAAGATCTTGATCAACACAACCAAGGGTACACCTGGGCATTACAAAAGGCAGGCAAGGCACCAATGGTGAAAGGCCTTAGCACAACAACTAAAATATATTTACACATCTGTTCAGATATTCATTGAGCAAGTTCTCTATGAAAGATTGTGTGTGTGTGTGTGTGTGTGTGTGTGTGTGTGTGTGTGTGTGTGTGTGTTTTTAAAGAGGTCCAGTATTCTCATTGGGCTGGGGATAGAGAGACAAATAAATCTAACTTTCCTGAATTCCTGAGGTTGACGCTCTCATTCTTTCAATATAGGAGATATTCACTGTACGCCCTCATAGAATTTGTAGATAACTTTATGGTGTAATTTGCCACATACTTCTCACCACACCTAAATTTGTAATAACTTTACTATGCAATTTATCATATTTTTTCCTCCTACATTATAATATTCTAAAGGATGCATTGTATCAGATATGTTTAGCTATATTAAGTGCTTATTGAATGAATAAAACAAAGCCCCAGTAGTTCAGCATCCAATACTAACAACTTTTATGAAAACCATATGCCATTATTTGAGCAGGGAAGGAGCCAGCATTTTTAGGATAAAGTACTGGAATACTCAAATTAGCTTACAAGCACGGTACATGGATATTGTTGGCTCCCAGTGTAGATTTACAGGTCATATCCTTTTCAGTCAATACTCTTCAAAAGTGAATAATGGTGGAGCCGGGAATCCAAGGGGAAAAGTTATCCAGATGTTTTATTCTATTAATATGTAAGGGAAAGAGTGAAGCATGTGTACTGAATTTGGCAAGGTAGAAAAAATAATTGCCAGAATACACGGTGAAATTTATAGATTTGAAGGAACCACAGTTCATTGGGCATTGACAATGTCAAGGTTAGTGACTGTGAAAGGTTTTTTTAAAGCAGTTTTGTCCCATGTAATTTATTTTAATTAAAGCTGTATTTATCTATTTATTTTCTACCTCTCTCTCTCCCCCTATAAGGTTTAGAAAAAGTAAGGTATTCTTATAATTAGAAATAAATCCAAACACTTTATCACAGCTAAGGAGACTTTTCAAAATATGTCCCTCTACCTCTCTAATTTCATCTCCTGCTAAGACTTTCTTCCCTCCTTTTGTTCCAGCTACAATGAACAAGGAGTTTCTTTCTACTCCTTATCCAGATAAGGTCATTTTTATTTGAGCATGACTAAATGTTCTCTGTGCCTGGAACACTGTTCCCCAGATCTTCACACGACTGGACCCATCCCATTAATCAGTTCTCAGTTCAAATGTCATCTCCTCAAAGAAGCCTGACCTAAACCCTGTTAAAGCTAACTCTCCTTTTCCTCTCTCCCTGTCCAGTCACCCTCTCTGACAGCTTTCACAGCACTCACCACTCTCTGAAGCAACCTGATTCATGATCTGCTTATGTTATTTTATTATCTCTCTCTCCTAAGAAGACAGGGTGCTTGTTTTGGTTATTGTTGTTTCCAGATCCATCTGCAACATACTTAACAGTGTCCAGCACATAATAGATGGTCAAAAACTAATTGTTGAATAAATGAGTAATTGTAGTGAATAAATAGCCATATTTGCTTCTTTATATCCATGTATCCTCACAAGGTACGCTATTTGTTTTAACTTTGTAAACTTGTACTCTATGGAATTTTCCATGTAGCTTGCAATCCCCTAATTGGAAAGCATATCCAGGAAATCAATGAGCTGATGCTTTGGACATAAAACTTAATGCCTCACTACACCCAAATTATAGGTCCTAAGGTCCCAGAGTAATACAAATTAAGAAAATTTTTTTGGCTGACAGAGTGTTAAAAAAGTTGAATGACCTATAGATTTAAAAAATATGATGTGAATGAGAATAGCTTCAATACTCAGTTGAAGTTTTTTAAAGACTCCCATGATATCTTCCAGTTCCAAACATAGGAAATGGCTCTATATGGAGGAAAAATTACAGGATAGACAATGTATATTACTTCATCCTTTTTGATATACGTTACCATCTTCTCTTTGTGGTATTTTATGATCTTCAATTTTCAGCTATGTTATGGAAGAATCTGGGCTTTCAACTGGCACTCATGTTCTTTCCCTATGTGCAGTTAACCAGATAGAGATGTGGACACATAGATACAGATGACTATATATCCTATCATCACCCTTCAATACACATACACACAGACCCACACACAGGAAAAGGGAAATATCAGGATATAAGCATCACATGGCTCTCTTCACAGATCAGGGACTATTGACTAAAGAGCTTAATATGTATCAGATGTTAGCCCTGGTGCAACTATGTGTCCAGACTCACGATGTTTCCTCAACTTCTTAAAGATACTTTTACTAAATATGTAAGGAACTGTACCAGAAGATTTTTACACATAATCTTAGATATACAAAAAGCTGGGGAAAATTAATAGAGATATTTTCTATATAACCCTCCCAGATTTCCTTCATATCATCATCTTATAAAATCATGATATAATTATCACATACAAGGAATTAACCCTAGTGCAATACTATTAACTCAACTTTAGAATTTATTCAAATTTTACCAAATTGTTCCTCTAAGGTCCTTTTACTGTTTCCGTACTGTATTCAAGGCCCACACTGAAGTAGGTTGTTATTTCTCCTCAGTATTCTACAGTCTAACACAGGTCCAGTCTTTCCTTCTTTTTCATGATTGATGCTTCTGAAAAAATTTTTCAGTCACTGTGTAGAAATAGTTCAATATGGGTATGTTTGGTTTTTTTTTTTTTTCATGATTGGACTAAGTATGAATTTTTGGCAAGAATAACATAGAAATAATTATTGTGTCATTCTAAATCCATCATATATGCACTTTCTGTAAGTATGGACTTATGGATATTTAGTTTGTACTGGAGGTTATAATCCAATAACACCATTATATATTTTGAATTTAATTTTTTCTAGCCCATCTGTTTTTTTTTTTTTTTTTGAACATGTCCTTACTTTTTGACACTACAAGAAATTCCAGGCTCATCTAGTATTTTCTCTGCTCTAGAAATTAACTACATGAAATCAACCATTTTTCCAAGTACCTTGTTCCTTTTATTGAAGAATGATGTTTAGAAATTAAGATGTAGGGACTAAGTGTGCTCATTATTACTGTGGTGTCATTGTTTCTAGTCTCTCTTAATGAACAGAGCTATAAAATATGTGAATGGATAATAACCCATGCATATAACCTATATTTTTATATATTTCTATTTTTCTATCTTTTCCACAATATATGATTAAAAATTATTAGTTCTTAAAGATAATCTCAAATTTCAGCAAACTTTGGCCTAGAGATTATATCCACTCCATTAAGTTAATATCGATCATCAAAAACCACATCCATCATAATTAGGACCTATTCATTTTGGCCAAAAAACCCCAACAACAACAACAAAAAACACTTATGTTTTCCAACAGAGAGGATAAAAATAAATAAGGCATAAGCTCCACCCTCAAAGTTTATACAATTTAATGAGAGATAAGCAGAGTTTGATAGAGCTATCAAAGCCAAACCATTTGGACTGAAGAACGCTGTGAGTAAATAATACATGGTAGTAATTATGCAGACCAAGAATCTTTATTTAGCAAACAGCTGGAAATGGAGCAGAGGATAATAATATAACGTTAATTTAATGAGTGCTTAGTATATGCTGGACACTTTGCTAAGGGCTTTACACGTATTAATTCATTTAAGGCTCATAACCAACCTATTAGTTAGTGTCTGAGTCCTTTAGGACTGCTCTGACAAAATAACAATACTGACTGGGAATCTTAGAAACAACAGGAATTTATTGCTCACAGTTCTAGAGTCTGACCCAGGTCAAGTGACCAGCATGGTCAACTTCTGCTGACAGCCCTGGTTTCTTGCCTTCTCACTGTGTTCTCACGTGGTGGAAGTGAAAAGGGATCCCACTGGAGCCTCTTTTTTAAGGCGTTAATCCCATCCATGAGGGTTCCTCCGTCATGATCTAAGCACTTCCCAAAAGCCCCACCTCCTAAAACCATCAGCTTTGGGAGTTCAGGATTTCAACATAAGAATTTTGAGAAGATACAAATATTTAAACATGGCAATTAGATACCACTGTCACCTAGCTATATATAGGAAAGCTGAGATGCAGAGAAATTAAGTAAAACAGGAAAAGCCAAACAGCTTTTAAGAGGAAGACAAGGGATTTGATTGAGGGAAATCTAATTCAGGGATTCAGCCTTCAACCAGGGTAATTCAGAGAACAGATTGGGCGTTGGCTGGGAGAGAATTCAGTAACACAGCACAGATGAAGTAGTCAGTAACTGGGATGGATTTAGAAATATCCATGATAATCCCTTAACAAATAGACTTCACATATTGACAGTTCAATGCCAACCTTTAAGACACATTCAACAAGGAACTGATGCCTCTCTTGGGAAAGAAGGAAAAAATACCTAGGTCATTTTTCTTTTCTCCAGTTATAATGTAAGTTTATCACGAAATCATGAGGACCCTTCGAGTCTGCAGCCAATAGCAAGGTAAGTGGATTCCTCTAATTCCCTATAATTATTATTCTTTATACCATTAAGAGGTACTTATTAAATATGTCAGGGTTTTTTAACTATATATGGCAGTCACAAACTTAAATACCACATCTTTAAGTGCTGCATACCATCTAAAACATTTTTGCCAAGGCTGATCCTTTGATTCTAAGGAAGAAGAGTATTTGGATGATATTCCACACCATGGTTCTTAAGTGAGTCATTCATCCCATAAAGTAGTTACATTGAATTTTAATGCTTTGTAAAATGTGAGCTATATCAAGTAGTTGCACCTTAAAATATGAGCTACAGTGTATTCGTTGAAACTATAGCATAATTTTCAACAGCATTAACTGCAAAAAACTTACAAAATATCATTTATCTTGCTCAGCTAATCTTACTTAATAAATGAGCATTGCATTAGTGTATTTGAGAATAATGTTATCCTAAGTGCCTTTCGTTTAAAGAGGAAATAATTATAAAATCATATTGATATTTTGAAAAGTATATGAATCCTGGTTTATAGGTATATCAGAAATATTTATGGTGATTCAATAAATCCATATTCATATATTTATATGCATATTATATAAGAGCTAGTGAGATCTCATACCTTATTTCTTAAAAAATATTTATATCTTCCATATGAGAAGGGAAATTCATATTGGATTATCTCCATATGGAAAATAAAATAGGATGGGAATATGAAAACAATTGCTAGGCAAAAATTCAAAAAAAGAAAAAGAAAAAATCAGACAGTAATTTACAACTCATATTATGATTAATAGTATTACCATATCTTCATACTTAGTCCTAGATAAAATATTACACACATTTACGTGTACTTGATGATTATTTATGTTTCCTATACTTTACAACTGAAGCTAAGCATTTTCTTGAATTGACTAATTGTCTTCTATTACAAGTTATTCATTAGAACATAAATCTAAACCATATATTTAATGTCATTTACATTGCATTGTCATAACACAATACGACCCCTTTCTTCCTAGAGGGAAAAATTTAGTTTATGAATACTGAATCATAATTTTAAATCATAGTCAGAATGCTGCTTATCCTAAAATATTTATTCTTCTATTGCATTAATATTGGTTTATCAGCAATTCTCAGATAAATTAGATTATCAGAATAAAACTACATTGTTTGAACAAACTATGGTTTTTATAATAAAAAGAAAACAAGTAGTGTTTACTATATACTATTTTTCATTGCTATAGTTGGAAAGGACATTCAATTAAAGCAAAGTATCCTATCTAAATTCCAGTTAGAATAAACAGCAGGTATTCATTACATCTATCTAGATTTGAACAAAAGGACAAATCAGTATTCTAATACAAGTGAATCAGGTTAGTATGGTGGTAAATACTATAGGTATCAAGGTCCTAGATCAATGCAGCTACTCAAAATATGTGAAAAGTTATAATTATTTTGTTCCAATCTGAGACATTTCTAAAAGAGGGAGAATACTCTAAATAAGTTTCCCCTTTGCAACTGTCTTTTCAGAAAGAAGATCAAGGAGAAAAAAAAAATCACTTTTCATTCCACTTCATTTCATCGATTATGTATATAACAGAATTTCATGCTGAGGTATTAAAACTGACCTTAGCAAAATATCAAAATACAGCTCCACATATGATTTGGTGAAGTACTGGTAATCAACCCAATTTCCCAATAGGCATTTCTTAATTTGGCTGTAGGTTGCCCTCTATTCACATTGTATAAAACTAAAGCTCATGCTTAATATGTGGTATGCTTTAGTCTCCCATCCAGTATGTGGAAACACTAGGGCCTTATTAATACTGAATTCTCCGATCTAAAAGTTTAATATTCTTGGCCTTGTATTACTTCCCTTGGAGATAATATACTTTACTAAGTTACAGACCTCACTCATGATATCATCCAATACCCTGATAAGATCGATATCATAATGTTCTAGCAAATTTAGAGGTTTAGGAGAGAGAAATACAGCCACCAACATTAGGTCTGCAATGTGCAAATGCTAGTGGAACAATAGCCACACCCTCTAGCCTTTCTGTATTAGCGCTAGAGTAAGGAAAAGTCATCTTCCTTCTATAGGTGCAGGAAGAATATCGTTGTATAATCTTCCACCTGTGATTTTACTAGTTCTTCTCAATGTGGCTATTCTGATATCTTATCTTGGTTTGACTCTTTTTCCTACTTATTCCAGGGCTTAATTTCCAGCCCTAATCCTATCATTGGTCTTGCCTGGGTATGCCTTTTCATTGTAGTCTATCATTCATTCAACTTTTAACAATAAACATAAAAAAACTTACACATAGTAGGCATTACTCTAGGTGCCAGAGAAACAGCTAAGAACAAGGGTCTTGTTTGTGAGGAGTTTACATTCTACTGGGTGTTATATAAATAAAGAAGTAACTAGATACCAGATTATGATAAATATTATGTTGAAAATTAAATAGCCTAAGTACACAGGATTTTACTTGAAATGAATTGACAGGTGGAGGAAGTAACGTGTACTGTGGTCAGAACAGTAAGGATATAGTCAAGAAAGATAAAAATAAAGAACATTCCAAGTAAAAGGTATAGATGGTTCAAAGGATTTAAGGTAGAAACTAACTGTGTATGTTCATGGAATTAGAAAAAGACTAAAACATCTCAGTGAATCTGAGTATAGCAGTGCAGCAGGTAAGAGAAAATGTGTGCAGAGTCTGGCAAGGTGCGAATTATTTTATGTTCATTATTATTAATATTTTTGTAGAGAAGTGTGATTTATGTTTTGAAAGTGAGTCTGTTAAGCTGAAAATAGATTTTATAGAGGCGGACAAGAGTGGAAATCAGGAAATCAACTGGGAAACTATTGCTTTGTTTTATGCAAGAGATAAATGCAGTTTTGTTCACATTGGCAGCAGTAAAGGATAGAACAAAACACAGATGGAAGCAGGAGAGTAAAGGAAATAAGGATAATGCCCATATTTTTGGCTGAATTGGACTGTAAAATCATTTATTGACTGACAGAGACATACATTTGGGAGCAGACTAGAGGAAACCAAGGGTTCTTTCTAGAACATACTAAATTTGAGGTAAATATTTGACAATAAAATGATGTGGCCTAGTATACACTAGGACCACTAGGATAATGCATCTGTAATTTAAGAATGATGCTAGAGCCAAAGATATAGATTTGGGAACCTCTCCCTCACTCTTCCTTATTCCCCATCCGGAGATGCATCACTGTGCCAACTTCCACTTTTAGCCTTGAAGTAAATTGATCTTTTCAATGACTATATCCTCTCCTTTGCCAACAGTCTTCATCACAATAGTTTTGTAATTAGTTTTGGTGTCTGACAGCGTGAAGCCCTCCAGTTTGTACCTTAGCCACCTTTGCTGTTTCGCTCCTGTGCAATTTCATACCAATTTGAGAATCAGCCTGTCAATTTCTGTCAATTCACTCTATAGGTTTTGCACCTGTTTTGTTCTGTTAATTCCTAGGTACTTGATATACTGGATATCATTCCAGATTACATATTTTATCAATAAATACATTAGAAGTTGTACTTATTTCAACTACCATTTGAGTTGCTAAGTTTATTACTAAAAGATGTTTAAAGAAAGCTTGTTAAAAAATAAACAAAAACTGAGACCCTAAAGCCTGTAGCAAAAGTATTCAGACAGTGACATTATTTAATATGCTTCCCCTCTTCTTTCACTCAGCAGAATACATTTTCAGGCTTAATTTCTGTGGTGCCAGAAGCTGGATATTCATCTATTGCAACTGAAACTTTTTAACAATGCAGTCTCATTACTGACAATTTGGAAAATCCAAGAAAGTAGGTAACAATTCTTATCATCTCATCAATCAAAGACAGTAACGTTAACTGTATTTCTTTCTAACGTTATTTGTTCTACTTATCTCTTATGTTCCTTCTGATATATTTTTATGTATTTTCATCACTACTAAAGTAAAATATGTTTCAGCTTAATGTAGAAATATTCTAATTTCCCTATTACACCTTACAGTAAGTACGTGAAAAAAATCAGTGTAGGAACTTACATTAGTACAGATTGTCTCACTAGGAAATAAAACAAAAATGTAAATGTCCCTCAATTTTATACAATTCTCTGAATTACCTATCTAGTTTCAACTCACAGTTGCAATGTGTATGTGTGATGCTTTGTCCAATACAGCTTCAACCCACCTTATTTCTAGATATTGTTTCATTACCCATGACTATGTGAAGGCATTCACTTTCACGTTAAGCAGGTAAAACATATTACCTAGAGAACAGACAAGATAAGCATTCAACTTTGGGAATGTCAGCAAATGTCAAATCAGAAACCAAATGAAGTTTAGAACCTAGAAGTATGAGAAAGTAGGCAGTTAATTGGAAAGAGTGTCCTCCAGGGAGAAGAAAAGTTTGGCAGTGCCGTTGCAAACTTCTACCTGCATTCCCACCACCCTGCCACTGGCTGATGGCCTTGATGCTTGTCATCTGGTTTTGATCTCTCTCCGACCAGTGTACACAGTAGATCAAATTCAGGCAACATTCCATCTGGAATTTTTTGGGTCCGTTTATTCAATGTGGAGATAAAATGGTAAAGACTTGGCAATAATACTGACACAATATGAGAAGCTTTACATCTTTGATTGGATTTCAGCCATCCCAGCAACAACCTCCACCGCTGTGTTATAAATTTTGGATGTGGCTATCTAACAGAAGGCTAACTCAGATTATAAAGAGACAACTGTTTGGCTCATTATAAAGTCAGATGTGTTCTTTGGCATTTGAGTGGACAGCAGAGACTTTGACATTAACGCATGGCTCATTAGGAATGAATTTGAGCTTGGCCTTTTGCTGCACTTAAAACAAAATATCTAATATAGAGAAGCAACTCCTTGAAAATGCCGATACAATCTCTTAAACATACATAGCGGTAATTTAAAATGAAGGCTCCATTCCTCCAGGCGTTTGCCGTTAAGAGCATAGTGCGTGTCTTAAAACTATGAAGCAAACAATGAAACAGCACAAGATCATGTTCCTTTTATCTTTCTTGTTCCTAGTGACAAAGACACTGACTTTTCCTGTTCCTCCTAACTGTTTGTCATGTTCTAGAACAGGCTGTCTTGTAGTCGCACAACAGGGTCATGTTTACAGCATTACGCAGTAGTTAATGGTCAGTTACCACTTTTATGATAAATTTGATTTTGCAACGCAGCTGGTTCAATTTGCACCAAGCTGCAACTTGAAACATAAAGCAGTTTATCACCTTGCATCTACAAAGCAGAATGCTCTTTCATATTAAGGCAGCTCAGCACTGGGTGCTGAAAGTCTGTGCACTAACTATGAGCACAAATTGTTTTTTTTTTTTTTTTAACTTTGTGTTTATCAGCTTTGCATTTCTACTAACCTGCATCATTTCTGTTGCTGTTATTTCTACAATAAAGTACAAAGTGTTTCATTTGAAAATAACTTAAATATTATTTTCATTTAATTTTGAACTAGGTTATCATCTATTAGGCTGCTCTGAGAATTTAAAATTGTAAAGAAATAAATGCTGCTTTTGTAATTTATGTACATCAAAGCAGGCACTGAGTCAAGTGAGAGAAGAGTATCTATCTGCCAGTCCTGTCAGTTATGATGAAAATTACAAATTCCTTACACTATGAGATATGTCTGTAGAAGCAAATACGATGCTCAAGGAAAGAGCACATCTATCAAATATTCCACGGACAACATGACATGACTAAAAGCTTCAGAACTTGAGTAATGCTGAAATGCACAAAATGGGTTCACATATTTTTAAACCTTCAAGATTTTAAATGATAAAGAGGTAGTACAAAGAGTCCATAAAAACAAGCGAACAAACAAGTAACACATAAAATGAATCCAAACAAAGAAGTTTAGTTTGAGACTGAACCAGCACCCACAATAGACTATTTTGCTTCCATTACTGGTAGGGACTTAAACAAGGCATATTTCATCTACAAATGATGGAATATTCTCCTAGAGATCGGTAGATGAAGAGTATGGCAAAACTTTCCCAAAGGGTCTCTGCCTTGTGTTTAACTGAAATATACCCCAACCAGAATGAATCTACCTTCTATCTTATGTCTGTATGTCTTCTATGGTTCCTCACTTATAGGAGGCACTTAAATAGATATTTTTAAAGGACTAAACATCTTTTAAACTATTTTATCTTTGTACAAATTTTCTAAAAGAAAAGTATGCGTGGAGGAACCCAAATAAGTAAGATCCCAGAATACAAAATGAAAATAACCATGTAGTTAATAGCACTGAAGAAGAATTAGGATAAGTACTTTCTAGCTATGACCAGTGATAAACTATTTAAGCCAAGTCTCACTTACCTAATCTGTAAAATAAAAAGAATGGCATTTGCCTTTCTATACTTCAGACTTGTAAGGAACAAAATAGAAAATCTATAATATCACTTTATAAAAATTGTAAATACATATGGTTTGGGAAAATGATGTGCATTTAGAAGACCCAACTTTGAAAATTAAATTTTGAATGGATTTATGATATTTACTGACAGTCCAAATTCCCATTAGAAAGTATACCTTTTGCAAAAATGTGACTTTAGCTTTTAAGAGTAAAGAGATATATCTTAAATCAGTGGAAAATTTTTTAATTTTCCCAGGCTTACTATTGTAAATGATCATCATTGCTCAATAATTCAGAGAAGCCTAAGATAGATATACTTCCTGAATTCCTGAACTAGAGACCCAAGTGTCCTTGACCTTAGACATGTGCTGAGGCACAGAACAGTTTGGAATTCTCTACAGAATTATTCATTACATGAGATTTCTGGGTCTTTCTGATGAACTCGGATTATTTCCTATGGAAAAAAGAAGTCTTTTACCAAGGAACTATTCTGGTTTAACCCTGTTTTGTACAGACAGACATCTATGTTGCTTGTTCTACATGAAGAGTACAGAGAGAATCAACAGCTTGAAAATGTGCTTGGCCCAAGTATTTCAAATGGCCTCATTTAGATTTGGAGAACATAGAAATGCCAGTAAAGAGTGAACATGAGCACACGAGAGAGAGAGGGAGAGAGATATACATCTGAAGGTGGGATTTATAACTGTGACCAGTAAACTGGCTTAAAGACTTATGAACTATCATAGACAAATGCAAGGATATTTGTGTTAAAAAATATAATATTCTGCTGCTAATTGGCTAATGTTCATTCAGTTCTCCACATGGAAGCAGGAAGAAGACAATGGAAAATGCCTCATTTTTTGTAATTCTTCCAGAGTTGAAGAAAATATGGATCTGAGGAATGATGGTTAAGAAAGTACTATTGTATCAAGTATAGCAGATGACTACATTCAATTCAACATGTCTTTTATTAATAATTTTGGAGACCCTGCCACTCCATACACACACATACTTTTGTCTAAGTTTTTTCAATTATCATTCACTTAAAAAGTAAAAGATCACTTTGGATTTTATATATAAATAATGCGTATGTCACCTGGTGTAGCAGTAAGAAAAATGGAGCCCTCAACTAAAACAGTCTTGTCATGTTTCCTGAAGAGTCTGTCCAATTTCCTGCAGTGTAGCCATGAACTCACTACTACAATAACCAGACTAACCTATCTAGAGTGCTTTAAAAACAGCTCCAAATTCACTTCAGTCCTAACCTAGCCCTCTCCTTGATCTTCAGCTCCCAAAACACACATATACCTATCTTCTAATAAGCTTCAGAAAATATATTCCTGTTTATCCCCTTGTTCCCCAAGGTGCATAAACAAGCTAAGTGACTCTAAAAATGATCTGGGATCATATACACATGTGAATCCTGGGAATAGTAAACATTTTCAAAATCGTTATTATTATACAACAGTTTATTGTCCCTAAGTTTGCAGTCTATGCATTCTCCCACTCATCACGAGTTCTATCCATCAATAGCCCAAAGTCTGAGATTAAGAGAACGCAGAGGGAGACTTGAAAAATAATCCTTCAGCATTATGTCCGAACACTTCTAGAAATGAAAGGGTGGAGATGATTCTGAGCACAAAGGGTATTTTTAGGGTTAAGCTCCATGGCCTGACTTCTACTTAACTACCATATTCATTTTTATTTGTGAAGCCTTTATAGAGCAGAAGAACTGGTGCTCAGTTTTACACTGTCATATACATTTGCCACATTCTTTTTCACTTGTTTTTGACAGTGCTTCCTACCTTCTAGAATTAAATTTGAGGAGAATCTATGTCCCCATCATTTCTCTAACCAGGGACACTTTAAATAGACATTGGTTACTGGTGAAACTGTAAGCACTGGCCTCTGAACGTCCTAAAGGAAAAAGCTCTCATCTATTGCCAGAAAAGGTCTCTCAGGGATATTCCTACTTGTATTTGGCTGGATTTCTGAGCCTGAGAATCTTCGTGCATCACAGAGAAGGTTATTCCTCCTGGTATAATCATCCTATCAAACAGCCATTTATCCTGAACAATGCCGTTCTGCTGCCTACATTTAGTCCCGTGGTAAGAATGAAGTCATCTCTCATGAAATCCCTTAATAGATATCTCTACAACTCATTATTTTTTATTGTAAATAAGGTGCTAGGCAATAATAAAACATGGTAAAATGTACAATGCATCCAAGTTCTTGTGAAATCTCAGATTGGTGGTGCACCTTAAACTGTATTTTTCAGAAAAAGGTTTCTTACATTTAAACAGATAGGGCTCAAAACTCTCTTATTCAATAATTTTACTTTCAGAGGTATGCAAAATAATTGACACAGAAAGAAGTAAGGAAATGGCGATTTTAAGCATCAAGTATCCTGACTGCTGTGACAATACACTACCAAAAGGAGAGCTGAAGGAAATCATTTTCCTACAAAGTTAAGTTCCCAGTTGAGTGAGGGATCAAACCTGATATCTGAACACAGCATTTGAAAAACCCATCCACAAGAGGAAAATCAGGTGCAAATAAAAAAGGGACTTTTATCATTTGAATATTGACACAGATTTGGATACATTTCAATGTCCTTATTTCAGAATTTTTGTTGGGACTATGCAAAGGATCAAGCAACTCCCCTCCTCACAGAGCAGAATGAATGTGCTCATTCACAAAGTCATGTGTATAAAATGGTGTGAAGTATTGGAAAGATGCTTTTCTTCTTTGATCAGATTTGTGTAAACTGCAGAAGAGGAAAAAAATTTTAAATTGTTGTTTAGTTCTTCTTTTACAATCATAAACCTAACTCTTAATCTAGGTAGACTTGGAGGGAGATCAAGAAAATATGGAACCAAAGGAACTGTCGCAAGAGCAAACATTACAGGGCACTGAGAGCAGACAGAGGTGGAGGGGTGCTCTCCTGAGCCACAGAAGAAATGGTCTGGTGACTGAGGTAAAACGTAAGTCAAATGTATTAGTGTCGCTCGCAGGGGCAATGGTGATCTTGCTGGTCTTGCTGTTCCTGGACCCAAAGTTCCCCATTGCTTCTAAAGCACATATATGCTCTTTTACCTTGCTAAAGACCACCTTTGTTTTTAACCACTCAGTCTTGGCCATGCAGATACAAAAGTGGGAACTGTTTGTGCTAGGCCCAGCATTTGCCATAAACAAGATGCCAGGACCTGTGTGCTTCAGGATGAAGCTCTCATCATCAAATTTGTCCCCAAAAATGGACTTGCCATCACTGCCATTATGATATGAGAAGTCACCACCCTGGCACACAGACTCCAGAATAATTCTGTGAATGCAGGAATCCTTGTAACTAAATGCTTTCTCCCCAGTGCTAAAAGTTTTCTGCTGTCTTTGGAACTTTGTCTTCAAAGAGCTAAAAGGAGATGCAGTCCAGGGGCCCACTGTTGATGATGATGTGGAAGAATACGGTGGAGCTGTCTAAGGCCTGCGTGGCCCGCTATGTCTCTCAGTGGCAGCCTTGCCATCAGCAAAACCCAGAAGAGGTGAATTTTTAATTGAACTCTTTATTCAACTTTTCTTTCCCATGTGTTCCGTCACATGTTTCAGAACAGCACTCCTCATGTACTCTCAGGCTTTAATATTCTCTTCCCCTCCAATCATAAAAAAGAAAGCTGATAAACACATTTTGATCAGATTTCAACATCTCAATATTGTAATCCTCAAGATCTTTCCTTATTTACTTATTCTGAATGCTATGGAAGAAACCGACGTGTTCTACTGTGTTCTCCACTTCTTCTTGGGCGTCTATCTCAGCCCCTGTTGCAGGCATGTGCAGCCACGGGGCTGATTACTATCCAGAAATGGCAGTGGAAACGTTACGTGTGACTTTCAGGCCACAGACCATAAAACCACTTGGTTTCCTCTGTGCTATTTTTCCTCTGGAAGGTTAGGGTAGAGATGCTTATGTTGACCATGGAGACTACACATTGAGGAAGGTAAAGCCTCCACTAGCCTGCCTCCCTGAATGACCACATAGAGAAAGACCTTTTCTATTGATTTCAAATACCTATCTTTGGGCTGTTACACAGCAAATCATAAAATTCTGTTCTTTTGGTTCATTATCCACTTTCTGGACAAATATATTACAGTAAGTAGACTATGTCACTTTAAAACAAATGCTTATTTATAAAGATCACTGACATAATGGTGGAATTTCAGACGCTCACAATGCTAAGTTATAGACAGAGGAAATTTTACTTAAAAATTCATCCTAAATATCTTTCCATACTGGTATGAAAAAAGTTATTTCATTGTTGTAAAGGCTGCATAATGTTTCATGTTGCCTTATTTCATTTAACTAGTTTCCTATTGACAGGACATATCATATTTCATTCTGTTATATATTTGAATGTATTCAATGCTTACTGAAAGTCCTTTCATACCATAGTTTCATCATCCCTAATTTATTTTAATTTATATTACATCATTTGGCTGACGCTTAACAATTTCAATTTTTTTCAGGAATGCTTGGATGCTATCATCTCCAAGTGCTTTATGTGTTTGAGATTTTTGTCTTTATATTTGAATGAGAATTTGGCTAGGTCCATAACAACAAAACTTTGGTTTATGCCTGTTTTCTCTTAAGATTTTTAAGACATTGCTCCTTAGTCATCTTATGCTGAATGTTTTAGTGCAGGGTACTGAGACAAATTAGATTTTTCCCTACAATTTTTGTTACTTGTCTTTGTCTGAATACTTATAGAATCTTTTTTTACCTTGGTGATAACTGAAAGCAGAGACTGCCTCCCCCCAGTTTCTATAGAATACACATTTTTTTTTTACTCTATTAGTTCAATACTATATAGTAAAGAGTAAATATTTATAGTGTTCTGTCGGTTTCCCTCAGACCAATATGTCATTTGATCTGGAAATTCAGACTTTTATCTAATGACTAAACCACTCTGTTATAGTGTTAATAATTTTCAGGTTCATCAGTTATGTCTAAGTTGTACCATCTTTGCCTAACTTTGTTATACATCATCTCTTGGGTTACATTCATTCATTCATTTATGCATTTTCTATTGCAAACTGTATGATTTGTCAACCTTGACATTCATTTCCCTAACTCAGTTTTAAGGTGTGTTCATTCTAATCCTTATTTCCTCTAATATGTCTCACTTATTTTATGTCTTTATTTAAACCTTAGGTATCATTCATGATAGTGAAAACATTTATTACTTCCTAATTCACATTCTTTCTTCTTCATTAACAAACATTTTTCATTGCCTTTATTCTCTTAAGAGTCATATTTTCTATATTAGGGGGTAGTATTTATCTGATTCTTTTATTACATAGTATTTATTTTTATTATAAAAATTCAATGTGTCTTATTTTTTACCATTTACCTACCTTTTATTCATTATTTTTATCTTGTCTACTAACATATCAATGGATGCACTGCATGCTGTGCTGTCTTTATTATTTAATTATTTAATTAAATAATTATATTTAATATTATTATTTAATATTTAGATAAGCAAAGTCTATCCAGAGCAACAATTTACCTAAGGATAATGTGATAAAAGAACCTGGGGAATAAACTGGAGGCGATAAGAAATAAGGAACATACTTCTAAAATATGGAACTGTAGGACAAATATAACTAAAGAATGTCCCAAATAGACTGGTCATCTATGTTTTCTGCAGCACAGATCGCTAACTCATACCAATGGTCTGAAGTTCACAGTTAATGTTGGACTGGAAAAAGATACGGTGCAGTATTCTAAATGTGCAAAACTGTTTCTTGTGAAATAAATTTACATTTCACAAGGCCTGAGGCCCTCATACCAGTCCTCATATAAGATTCCCACAAAATTTATCCCATCAATTCTTCAGAAATGCCCAGTCTAAATCAGCAATAGCAGTTGACTCCAAAGTACCTTAACTTACCCTCCTCTCATACTTTTCTACCACACCAGGCATTGCACAGCTAGTACATCCTTTCCGATTGCGTTCACCACTGATGGGAATTTGACAGTTAATTACACCATTAGTGTATGCCAGGAGTTATCAGCAGTCCACCTACTTTCAATAATGGTTCTGTCAGCCTGCTAGCAGGTAATCCAGCTTCAAAAACTCAGTTTAGAGACTTCTTCCTGGAAACACTCCCATTGTCACCAGCTCTCTTAGATGTGTCTCTGAGATGGTCTCTGAGGTTAGAGATTTTCAGGACAGAAGTATCTTGGAGGATGATCTCAGAAACAGTATTTGAAGGGATTGAGGGAAGCTAATTTGAGTATCGGAAGGTGTTCAACTGCAGTATGTTGCAGCAGAAATCTGTGAGGACTCCATTCAGAACTCTGGAGCTGAGATGGCCTTTTACATTGGCCCCAAAGGTAAGGGGGCTTGGGTATTGTACCCTACATGGTATTAGATGTAGGTTGCCTTCCTGGAGAACATGTAATCTTGGGTGATTCCTTCATCTAAGGACAATTCTCTGAGAACATATATGTGAACTATTAGCAGCCAATATTCTTTGCAGTCATGAGAGTAAGTGCTTAGTCTAGAAGGGAGATTTGGGTAGCACAACCCAGAATCCACTATATTACAGTTTGTATAATTCCAACTTCATACAGTTTTAAGATAGGTAAAACTAATCTATAGCAATAGAAAACAGGATAGAAGTTAAATTTAGGAAGATAATGGTTGGAATAGGGCATGAAAGGTGTTTCTGTGGTGTTAGTGATGCTCTGTTCATGATGTGAGGAATTATTACATGGGTAGGCTCAATTTATGAAAATTCCTCAAGCTATAAAATTGTGTATTTTTGTATATATCATATTTCAATTAAAAGTTTAGTTTAAAAGCAACATGTCACTCAGACACATAACTGAAAGGATTTTTTTAAAATAATTTAATCTTTAGTTTTACTTTTATATAGATTTGTATTTTAGAATGTTGTAGTAACTTTGTATGGTGACAGTTAACTAAACTTATGGTGATCATTTCATAATGTATAAGAGTATAAATAAATCACTATGCTGTACACCTGAAACTAATATAATACTGCAAGTCAATTAACTTCAATAAAAAATAGCCTACCTAAAATAAATAAATAAAAATTTTAAATAAAAGTAAACAAAAATTTGTATTTTGGAATTTTTCTTGGACTCTTTATATATAATTTAATATTCAATTTTCCATAAAGAATATGGACAATTATTATGATCAGGATATTTTTTAAATGAACAACTTGATAGATTTGCATAAATGCCTAATGGTTGTTTAAAATGCACTTTCCCCCAAATTCTTAATATACGAAAAACAAACATCAGACTAACTACAAAAATACCAGTGACAACTGCTTTAAGAAATATACACTTTGGTAGTTAAAAGTTATTTAGCTCAACTGCTTTGCCTGAACAAGATTTAGGAGATGGAGCTGATGAGATTAAAGGAAAGGCAATACAATGGCTTGGTAATTGCCATGTAAATACCCCTTCATTGCAGTGTGAATATGTGACTGCTTCCCTTCTTTAAAGAAGGCTCCAGTTTACATGGTATTTACCTCGGGACTATTAAATGTAATTATAGGGTGCATTTCAGGAGAATGGAAACAAAGTGAAGTTTGGTTTTGCGTATCTATATACGCTAGGAGTTAATAGCTATTTTCCAAAAGTCATTTTGTTTGGGTGTGAGTGCACTGCGTGTGCCTATCCTTAACCAACTGATAAAGTTACTCAGATATCCTAGAATAATTTTTTGACATAATTTTCTTAATATGTTGTGTATCTTATTTCGAAAGTAGAAGAATACTGCAGCCAGGAATAAAATGATTATCCCCAGGTGCTGAAGAAGTCTGTCAGTGACCGTGATACCACGTGACAATCTCTGTGACCTAGTTTTTATTATCATATTCTTTATAATATAATACATAGTTGATGATATATAGACAGTAGGACTCTGTAGCAGATGTTCTGTGTTTATGAAATGTCTTTCTACTGCCTGCTGGGGAAACCAGAGTACATTTCCCAGCCTTCCCTAACAGTTAGATGTAGCTCTATGACCAAGTTGTGGCCAAAGGATGGTTCTGGGAGTTGCAGCACACCACATCCAGGCTTGCCCATAAAAAAACTCCTCTAAGTAATGTCCTTGTCTTCTCTTCCCCTGACTGCCAGCTAGAGGCAGACACTCCATCAGAAGTCTCTGAGGCCCCAAGGATAGCAAAGACAAACATGAAAGAAGTTTCAATGCCTAGATGACCAAGTCTAACACCATGTAAAAACTATAGATATATCAGGTAGAAAGAACATATCATGTTAAACCACTGAAATCCACAGGTGTTTGTTATAATACTTACATTTATAATAATCTATAATAATTATATTTATAATCTTTATATTTACCCACTTAACATAAACAATTATTTATGTTAATAATGCCAAAAATTTTTACTGTAAATGATATGCCACCATTAAAAAAAAACTACACTGTTTGGCACTGGTTTAATAGTTGAGGAATGGACAACAAGAAAACAGATACTGTAGGTTTGAAACCGGGGGTTTTCAGTTGAGCTGTGACAAAATTTCCATCTGCAACAACTTGGAAGGCAAGTCATATACATAATGAGACTATTGCTTTAGAGGAAGTGACTGGGAAAAGGCAGAATAAAAAGGTGTCTCAGTTATTACTGGCTGCCTTTAGCCAAATGTTTCTAGAAAGATATGCTACAAAGTTTAAAAAGAATTGAAGACAATCTGGAGATGTAAAGCCATTAAGGATTGGAAAGGCAACTGTTCTAGACTCTCCTTTAGAAAGTGCTCAGTATGGGGGGAGAAAAAAGTTGAACAAAAACTTTTCTGTTAAAATTAAATAAGTAGAATAATTAAATAGCTAAGAGAAAGAAATAGAGAGTGAGATAGGTAGGAAACTCAAAATTAAAATGTATTAGAACTTTGGGAAAGAACTATAGGTGTGCTTACTGGCCCATGGGACTGACTGGACTCAGATGGATCAGAAGGTTAGCAAGTTTTTGCAGGAACTGTGTAGCCAAAAGAAACTAAGAGTATTGTCTAAAAATGCCTCTAGTTTTTCAAATCTTAAAAAAATCCTGACAGTAAGTAAACTTTAGCACACGTAGACCCCAGTCAGGACATACTCTCCTTTATACATAAGATATGATCACAGAGGATAACAAGAAAGACCTTATGAATGATAGAGCCAAGGCCCTAGAAAAATGTTGGATAGAGAGAATAAGGATGTTTCTCCCCAAACTCAGAGCCTAATTAAAGAATTTTCCTCACCAACCTCCACCACAATTCTGAGTCTTCATAAAACATGCCTAGCAGGATATCAAACATGGAGATGCAGCTGTAATGCCATATCTTTCAATTTCCACATTTGCTTTTGCTATTCTGGACCTTCTCCACCATTGTGCATAATTGATGTATTAGGGGCAGATAACTTGTCTTTGCTAGTTCATTGATGTCTGGGCCAGGACCTGCTGGAGAGGACAGTGTATCATCAGAAAAGCTTAAAGGTGGAATGGACAACTAGATAGGAAGTTGGACTGTCTCTCAGGGTTACTGTGTCTTATATGTAGGGGGAAGAATAAAACAGGTATTTGTTGATCAAAAGTCAGACAGACTATGCAGAGATTGCTTTTCCTGCTACCTTCCTATCTGAGATTGAGTTCCCCCAAAACAGACTCTGAGATGTAGATTTGCACGTGGGTTTGTGTACCTGTGCTTAGGAGTGGAGGAAGCAGGATTCTATAAAGGAAGGGGATGCACTGTTACAAACTCAGCACAAAGGCCTCAGTCATCCCATAGGAAACACTGTCACTGAGGGGGCCCTTCCTGGTTGTCTTGCCTGTGGCAAGAGGGCCAGGTCTTTCCAGTCTGCATTGACCACTGACGGAAGTGGACTGCCAATGAGGACGGGGCAAGAACAAGTTGTGGCAGATTTCTTCACCTGAGGGCAATTTCTAGAGAAACAGTTGGAAGTTATCCCTCACCAGTACTCCAAGCAGCTGGAGAAACAAATACCTCAGTCCTGAAGGGAGATCTGAAGGACACACCACAACATCTACTATCCTCCAATTTGCAGAAAGCAAGATAGCGTTTTCTACTCTGCCACCCTCGCAGCCAGGGATGGCTCCATGATCAAAGGACACATGCAATTTTCAGGCTTGATGAGTAAAATTCCCCTGCACAGTCATCCACACTCTGTCTCCCCACAACACAAACTGCCTGTTACAGATGACCCAGCAAGGACAAGGTGTCACGGTGAATACTGAAGGTTTCACAAAACTTGGATCCTAAATGACCAGGATGAATATTGCCACCTAGCAGGAAATATCTCAGTTTGGATTTTTCATAAGGAAAAAAGTGAATCCATTTTGCTAAGGAACAGAGATTTGGGAGTTATGTGTTACAGAAGGCAATATTATTTATGCTAACCAATAAAGATCCATACAGTAACAATAAATCATATATATGTGACAATGTATACTTTATCCAAAGTTCAAAAAGAACAGTAGTCATGATGGTAGTGATAAGAAAAAAATTACAAAAAGAAATAGGCCTTGCATGTATGTAATTCACTTGAGCACTCCTAGCTGGTTTGTTTGTTCATTGGTTAATTAAAGAATTGGATTGAATCACCAAGGTTCTTTCCAGCGCTAATAATCAATGATTTTATGACATCCTCTCAGAGATAGAATGATGGTATACAATCACTTTTGAGAATTTCATAATTCTATAAAGCCACATGGGTCACCCAAGGTGGAATCTGATATGTAGAATTCATGCCAAAACCCATGTAATTCATTTACTGTAAGTCCTATCATCACTGGCCAAGATTCAGACTTAGACGCTCCATGATTCATGATTAATGTGCTTCTTTCTGGAGTGTTTAATTAATGCCTTTTATGCCAGCAGTCTAACTGTGCTGTTGACTGAATTACCAACACTTCTCTGTTGGGACTGGGTGCTTCACATGCAGGTCATCTCAATACTTATATCCTAGTAGGAAGGGTTTGCAGAAAAAAAATTCTCTTTTTCTTTCAAGAAACTGGTCTGCTTCTTGTGCTACTAGAAAGATTTTCCATGATTCAGTCCACCATAATAATAAGAATGTCTTCTCAAAAAGTATCTTTCCCTGATATTGTTGTCTGGCCAGTCACTGTGTCAGACTGAGAGAATCCACTGGTATACCGAGCATTCCAGGGACAGCACTACTTAGCAGCAAACGCATCAGCTTCCAAAACTGTGCACAGGCGATAGTCAGGAGGGAGAGTTTCAAGTGAAATTAATAGCCACCTTGTGCTTTTTTAAAAAAAATCAATGTATTATTGAAATAGTATTCATTCAAGGTTGCACAGCTGGTTTAATGCTGATTATGCTTTAAGACAGAATAATTAAATAGGACAGAAAATGGTGTAAAGTTATGCATGACAGAAAAGATTCCAAGAACACTACAACCAAGACCAGGTAGAGCCTCATAAAAGAAGCTCAGATAAATTTAATGAAAAACTGTGAGTTTACTACTTTTTTTTCTTCATCTAAAGGAGTTAGCTTTGTGAAAATACCATGCACACTTGCAGAGTTCTACACTTTAAAAATAACTCTAATACACATTCTTATGCTCATTTCCACAGCTTATATGCAGTGAACAGAACATATTAAACCCAATTAAAGTTTTGCCTTATGAGATTTTTCATGTATGTGTTAATCAAATAAAACAATTTTCTAAAAGAAAAAGGCCCTGGGGGACCTAGATTAAAACAAAAATTAAATAAAAATTTAAGAAATACAATCCTATCATAATTATTTTAATGGGTATTCATGAAATAAACTTATATCATTAGGTAATTTTAGGGAACTTGGATTTCATGGCTAATGCTTTAAAAAATTATTAGCATTTGATTTTCTCTGTTATGCTCTTTTGTTAACAATGTATTGATATTAATCTTTTAAATATTGATGCTTCTTTAAGTATAATAATTAAAATTACTCAAATATTCAGACATTTTAAAAAAGCAATACTAAACCCATTCATGTTGTAAATTCTTGTTCTCATTTTAACATTATGGTATTTTTCATTTGAAATGACTTGTCTCATTTATATTAGGTTATTTTAAATGTTATTCCCTTGCTGAATCCATTTCAAAAATTTACTAGCCTTGTTATTATTGGTTAATATCTGAGAACTTTAAACTACTTAGTACAAAGGTACATATATGTGACTTAAAGGATTTCAGAATCTTTAAAATCCTTAAAAAATAAACAATTGAAATGTATACATACACATATTAAACACACATTCACAGAGCCTGAGGTTTGGGGTGACTGATGAAATTACTAAAATTTGCAAACTAAAAGCCTAACTCCAGTGGTTCTAATAAGTATATAGAAAACATCTAGTTCTCCACTTGGATGGCTGCACATATGCATTTCATAGAGGAATCACAACTATCCGTTACATTCTCTTTTATGAATTTTAAACTCTCTAAGCAATGATGCATTTGACTGAGCATCTTCAGCATTCTCATTACATTGGATAAGAGCAAGATTAAAATGTCTCTTCACTTTAAAAATGAAACAAAACTTTGGGCTGGGAATTACTATTTTAAAGAAAGAATTATTTCTGTAGATTTTGCATTGGTTCAGCAGCAAAACTGGTTCTACATTGTTTTGCTCAGCATCCTGCTGGTTGTTCAGTCTGTCACAATATATAAAATATCACTGCTCTGATATCACTGCAAGCTTTCCAAGCGATTGCATTCCAGACATAATTAAGAATAAACTAATGCCTTCAGACATGCTACTTTCTCCATTGCAAATGATCATTTTACAGAACAATACATTATATTTTTCCATCAGAGTTTGATTTACTAGTCATAGCTGGAGAATAAATTTGATCTGTTTTATCTATTGGATACTTTAGAATAAATTTCTACTTCCATTTAAAAATTTACTAATTTAAAGTTATATTACCTCTTCTTATCAGTTCATGTTCTCCTATAACCTTCAATTCCTCCTGAAAAAAGCATCTAGCAACTTTTCCACAGTACTTAAACTGATTTTTAAAGATACGGTAATAGGTACCCAAATGGAAAAATCCTATTTTAGCTGCCCTTTAATAATGTGCTTTTAAGAGATATATTGGGGTCTTATAATTTTGAGCTGACTTCACAGAATGGAAAATTTCTCAGATCTTTTCTTGATATTTCAGGCATCAGTGAAACAGGGAAACACATGCTTTGTTTTTTTAAACCAAGCAAAAAAAAAGTGTTTTCTGAAGAGTACTCAGATGTGACTTCTGAAAAGCTTAGTTTAGAGACTCCAGGACTTCATTCTCACTGCCAAGGGCACAGAGACCATATTTCCTCCTTCTCACTGATTCTCAAGGCACAGTGTTTCATAGTGAATACCTCTCAGAAAGCGTCACATCACCCTTCGAACTGTTCTCCTTACTGTAAGAAACACTGCATTCTCAAATTAACAATTCTAAAAAGATAACTTCTAATAGCATTAAAATGCTCCAAATTCAGTTCACCAGGGCTTCTCATTACCAACACATCCCTATTCTCAAACCTGATTATTTGGGTTAATAGAACTTATAAAAGATCCCTCCTAACTGTGTATTTTGTGTTTGAACCCTCTCTGTACATCTGATAAGTGATGTCCCTAGCTACGCTGTGTGAGAGGTAATTAATAAACCACTGTTTTCCAAGCTTCACGATGTGAGAACCAAAGAATTCCTTTCTAGATCCCTGTCCACTCAATGGACTTCACGCAGTCTATTTGTTTTATCTTGATCATGGGTAGGTTTCTTAGAAGTCAAGCAGAAATGAGTCACCTCTGAAACTGAAGCTACCTTCTCTTAAGCCAGCTGATTTCACATATGTTTTACCTTCCAAATACACATAGACATTAAAAAATATATTTTTGTATGTGTTTAAGACAAATTTATAACTGCCCATAGGTAGAGTACCTGTATTTATCACATTTTAGTTGAAGTGAACAAACAGTTCAGTCAAAAGAGTATTTATTTCAACAGAATGACTTCTTAAACTAATTTTCATCAAGGCATTTAACATTTTAATCAAAGTTCACTGCTAGTAAAATAACAAAATTGTTCTAGCATGTAAAAAGATAAATTTGGTATTTTTAATATTGGATATATTAAAAAGAATTTAATCTTGAAAATTATATAATTTAGATACTTGGCTTACTCACATTCTATACCCAATTCTTAAGAAATTAAGCAACGTTCTAGCCACAAGAAAAAGAGTATATTTATGTGAGCAGCAGTTCAGTCAGCTGCCAGATTCACCCTGATTTATCTTTGTTTCAGTTTCTCTTCCCTTCTACTGCATACACTGAGTTTTGGTAAGCTATAATCAAACCACTTCTGCCTTACATTCTTTAGACCCTATAGGCTTTTAAATTTATTTTATTGTTTTTAATTGTAGTAGCTGATTTACAATGTTGTGTTAGTTTCTGGTGTACAGCATAGCAATTCAGTTTATTTATATATATATACACACACACACACACACACATATAAACACACACACACACGTATAGTCTTTTTCATTATGGATTATTAAAAGCTGTGGAATATAGATCCCTGTGCTATACAGTAGGACCTCATTGTTTATCTCTTTTGTATATTGTAATTTGTATCTGCTAGTCTCAAACTCCTAATTTATCCCTCCCCCTGCTTTCCCCTTTGGTAGCCATAAGCTTGTTTTCTATGTCTGTGAGTCTGTTTCTATTTTATAAAAAAGTTCATTTGTATCATTTCTTTTAGATTCCACATATAAGTGATAGCATATGATATTTGTCTTTCTCTTTCTAGCTTACTTCACTTAGTATGATAATCTCTAGGTCCATCCATTTGTTGCTGCAAATGGCATTATTTCATTCTTTTTTACGGCTGAGTAATATTCCATTATGTGCGCGCGCATATATATATATATACACACACACACCCCCGACACATCTTTATCCCTTCATCTATCGATGGACATTTTATAGAGTAGATCTAATAAAAAAATATATTAAATTGTTTCTCAGACTGGGGTATGACTGGAACCATGTGAATTCACAAAAAAGCATGCTGAATTCAGTGAGACTCTGTCACTTTGAAAGACACAGGATGTGATTCCCTCATCACATCATGTGGCCAAAATCCCACTAAATTAAAACCTGGCAAATTTGTTTTTAGTTTCTTGAGTATGCCATGTTCCTTCGGTTCTCAAGGTCTTCATTAATCTTATTTCCTCTCCCATTCCATGACCTGGAATACATCTACTATCACTTCTGATCACCTCAATCTCCTCTTCACTCCACCTGCTCTTAGTTTTGTGCTTGTCCAAAACACACTCAACTGTTCCTTCAGAGCAACTGTCACACTATGATAAATTTGCTGCTCACTATTTTTCTATGTCTGCCTTTCCATACATGCTTTAGTTACCAGTAATACTGAACCTGTGTCTATTTTCTAATCACTTGATTACCAATAAATGGATGTTCCATAAATGGTTAGCTAAAATGTATTCAAATAATATAGATACATTTATACAAGCATTTGAGATGGAGATTCATATTTTTCTTCACCTTTCAGCACGATTTTTTTCAGCAAAAATAAGTCTAAGAATAGCCTGGAGTAACTATTATTACCATTAACAAAATATTCAGCAGATGCCTACTAGTTAGGACGCATTCTGTTGCAAGAAACAACGATTAAGAATTCAACTTTCAGGAATAAGGAAATTTGCCTTATGTGACAAGAAATTCTGGCACAGAAAGAATCTAGACTTAAGTTAACTCAGTGCTCAAAACACATCCCAAAGGCTCCAAGTTGTGTTCAGCTTTAGAATCCAAGGTGTTTCCTTGGACTAGACAACTTTGGCAAATCTAAGGATTGCTTCCAGAAATGAAGGGAAAAAAATCAAAGAAATAGGTTTCATTTGTATACTTCTCTTTGAAGCAAAGACACAGCCAAGTCTCATCAGCTGGAGTGATACTATATGCCTCCAAGAAAACCATTCACTAGTAAGAGGAAAGGGACCGCCATGATCAGCTTAGAGCAGTCAGGACTGACTCTTAGAGCAAAGGACTGTGCCAGCCTCCCCTGAGGTACAAGATGTAAGGAGGAAATGGGATAAAACAAGTTGTTTTCTTTTAGAAAGAAGTAAATGGTTTGGGGGGAATTAAAATTAGGTAGGTAGTGTCAGACTTAGTGACCTAAAAATGTAAGGTCCTAAGGTAAATAAGATAAACTTTTTGAAAAGTAAAACAATTTCTTCTATCATTTTACATTTTTGCCAAAGAAAACATTAATTTAAAAAGCATATTATGTTCTTTTATATTCCCCAATACGAGATACAGTTTTCACCTTGTAATTTGTGTGAGCCATTTTCTTCCCTTTTAAAATGGAAGGTAGTATGGGCTTGATGTTTGGACAGGGTCATGCAAGAAGCAGGGGGCTTGACAGGAAAAGCTAAGGGGAAAGACAGACAGTCTGTAAAATTACAAAGGTGAACAGAAACAATGTGTTCTGTCTATAATATATAACAAAGTTATAACAATGAAGTGTCTTTTGTTTAGGTAAAAAATAAAGACAGACAAACAGAGACAGATAATACCCAAGAAAAGCATTAAAGTCTGACATGGAATGTGGAAATCCTTCTTTCTTCTGAGGTGACTTTAAAATAATTATAAATTTCTTATGATTCCAAAATAAAGATTCTACTTTTTCTCTTTTCCTTTTTTAAAAAAAAAATTAGCTAATATTCTAATGAATTTAGTTGAAACTGAATGTAGAGTTCAATTAACATGTGTTCCTTGTAGTCAAGAATATCACGAAAAGCATCTTAGCATGATACTAAAACTCAATATACATATAAGCAGGGAAGTTAATCACCATCATTACCATTTATACTCATTCTGATAACTGCTGAGTCTTGCAGAAGTAAATTACATAGATGCTATAGAACAGCAAAAAACATTATATTCAGCAGAGAACTCAAAATAGCTTAAGCAATATCAGCCTTAGATTAAATAATTCTTTCTGTAAAAATTAAAAATTAGCACTAAGTAACACTAGTTTTATCATGGCAAAGAAGATTTCAAAAAGCTCACTGGTTGATACTGGGTAGAAGTGTCCTGCTGTGATAACTATTACAACTGCTCTGACCATTGATAATTCAAGAAGAACATACCCACTATGGACACTGTCCAGATTCCTTCACTTCTACTCTATTAGTCTTCCTAACTCATTTCAGCCCTCATCAGCATATCTCCTAAATGATAGTAGAGAGAATGAGGCTTAATATAAATAGATCGTCAAAGTGACTCTGGTAGATTGACCAAAGACTTCAGTTGGATAACAACTGTTGATTACAGCATAACATTCAGAAAACATTACTGCAGGAGTTAAAATTTTAAATATACCAATAAATTCAAGTATAAATTATTCAAGTGATGTATTTCCCTTGAAAATTACAAAATATTTAAAGAATGATAAAGTGACAGGAACACTGCATTACAAGAAATCAGACGAGTCTCCTGTAAAAATGGGGTCTTGATTTTCAAGTCAGTGCTCTATCCTGTTATTATTCCTACATTCTAGGGCACAAAAAGGAAAAACTATGTCAACTTTTAACAGCTTTATTGAGATACAGTAAAGGTAAAATATATTGTATATATTTAAGTTTTCACATGTGTACTATCACCACTGACATGGAAATGAATACATCCATCACCCTAAATTCCCTATGAATTTTAGAATCAGCTTTTACGATTCTGCAATAAAATCTACTAGAATTTTGATAGGGATTGAACTGAATATGTAGGTCACAGTAGAGGTGTATGCCATCTTATTTCAGTCTTCTGATCTATAAATACAGAATTTTCCTAATTATTTATATCAATTTCTTTCAGCAGTGTTTTATTAGTGTAGAAGTCTTATACCTCTTAGATTACATTGATTCTTAAGGATTTTATTTTTTTGATGTTATTGTAAAAGAAATTGATTTTAAAATTTCTCTTCAGATTGTTCATTGCTAGTGTGTAGAAATACAAGTGATTTATGTAGGTTGACCTTGTATCCAGCGACTTTGTTGGACTGACTACTAATTCTAGCAATTTTTTATGGATTCTTTAGGATTTTCTACACATAGGATCATATTATATGAAAAATAGAGACAGCTTTACATCTTCCTTTCCAATACGGATGCCTTTCTTTTTCTAGTCTGATTGCTTTGCATAGAAATTTCAGCACAATGCTGTACATCAGAGGTGAAAGTAGGCATCTTTGTCTGCTTCCTTAAGGGCAAAGCTTTCAGTTTTTTCACCATTGAATAGCTATGGATTTTTCATAAAAACTCTTTGTCATGTTGAGAAATTATCTGTTACTCCTAGTTTTCTGTGTGTTTTGCCATTTTAAAAAAATTTTTGTACATTATGATAGTATGTTAGATTTTGTGAAATGTCTTTTCTGCATCAGTTGAGATGTATTTTTAAAATCCATTCTATGTTGATGGATTATTTTTATACTGTGAACTACCCTTGCATTCTTGGAATACATTCTACTTGGTCATAATACATAATCCTTTTAATACGCCGCAGGATTTGGTTTGATAGTATTTTGTTGAGAACTTTTACATCAATATTCATAAAAGATATTGAAAAGACTTTTAAAAATATTTTCTTGTGAAGCCTTCAGTAATGGCTTCACTTTCTCATGAGTGAGTTAGGAAGCTTTTGCTCTTTTTCTGGTAAGACTTTGATTAGTGTTGTGAATTCTTCTTTAAATGTTTGATAGAATTAACCAGTGAAGCCATCTCACACTGGGTTTTTCTTGGTTGGGAGGTTTTTGAATATTTATTCAATCCCTTTCCTTATTACACATCCATTTAGACTTTCTATTTTTTCTTTCTACAAGTCAGTCTGTTTCATGTAGGGTATCTAATTTATTGGTATGTAATTGTTCATAATACTCTCTAAAATCTTTTTCCTTTGAATCCATGTAAGACTATTAGCAATGTCCCCAATTTTATTTCTGATTTTGGTATTCTGAGTTTACCGCTTTTGTCTTTGTTCAGCCTAGCTAAGGATTGTCAATTTTGTTGATTATTTTCATAGAAATGACTTCTCATTGTATTCATTCTCTCTACTGTTTTTATATTCTCTATTTCATTGATCTCGATCTTCATTATTTTGTTCTGCTGCTTTGTGTTTAGTTTGCTCTTTTTCTAATTCCTTTGGTTGAAAATTAAGTTATTGATTTGGTATCTTCCTTTTTTAAACATAGGTACTTAGAGCTGTAAATTTCCTTCTAAGTGATGCTTCCACTGCATTCCGTAAGTTTTTGCATGTTTTGTTTTCATTCATCTCATCTAATTTCCCTTGTATTGTCTTCTTTGATGTTTTGGGTGTTTAAGAGTGGTTTATTAAATTATTATTTTCCACAATTTGTAAACTTTCCAGGTTTCTTTGTTATTGATTTCTTGTTTCATTCCATTGTGGTTGGAAAAGAAACTTTATACAATGTCAGCCATTTAATGTATTGAGACTTGCTTTGTGACCAAATATATGGTCTATCCTAAATAATGTTTCATGTGTACTTGAGAAGAATATGTAATCTTCTCTTATTTGATAGATTGCTCTATATATGTGTGTTAGGTCTCTTTTTATAGTGTTGTTCAAGTTTTCACTTTTCTAGTTGCTATTCTGTCCAGTTTTTGTATTCATTATTGAAAGTAGGATACTGAAGTCTCCAACTATTATTGTAAAACAATCTATATACCCCTTCAATTCTGTCAATTTTTATTTCACATATTTGGAGACTGTTAGATGTGTATGTTTATAATTCTTACATGTTCTGCATGAATTCATTCTATTATCAATATATAGTCATTTCTTATGAAAATTGTTTTAAATATACCAATGTATTTTACATATTTGCAAAGAATGTCTTTTTCTATACTTCTCTTTCAATGTATTTGTTTTTAAATCTAAAGTAAACATCTCATAAATAGCAACAGTTGAATTATACTTGGTTTTTTCCTTCCTATTCTGTCAATTTCTGCATTTTAAGGGGAGAATTTATTTACATTTAATGTGATTTCTGATAAGGAAGCACTTCTGACATTTTGCTATTTGTTTTCTATATACCATCTTATTTGTTGTTGTTACCTAATTTCTCTAAATGTTTTCTTTTCTTTAATTGCTTTTTTGTGTGTACACCATTTTGATTCCCTTCCTATTTCTTTTACTGAGTAGTCTTTAATTATTTTCTTAGTGGTTACCCTGAGGATTATAATTATCTTACATTATAATAATCTTGTTTGAATATCAATTTGGTTTCAATAGTATACAAAAATTTGCTCATATTTCATACCCACCACACACTATGTTGTTATTGTCACAAATTACACTTTTATAGGTTGTGAGCCCTTTGAAATGAATTTATAGTTAATATTTTATACATCTATCTCTTAAGTCAGACAGGTAAAAAGAGGAATTACAAACCAAACACAAAATAACATTGGCTTTTATATTTACCTATGGAGTTGTCTTTTCTGGTATTCTGTTTCTTCATATGGCTTCAAATTACTCTCTGTTGTCCTTTCATCTCAGCCTGAAGGACTCTCTCTGACATTTCTCATAAGGAAGGTCTACTAGAATAAGCTCCCTCTCTTTTTGTTTAGCTAGGAATGTCTTAATTTCTCCTTCATTTTTGGGATAGTCTTGTCAGATATAGAACTCTTGTTTGACAGTTTTTTTGTTGTCAGGACATTAAAGCTACTGTCCACTATTTCTTCAGATATTATTTATGCCCATTTTTCTCTCTTCTCTCCTTCTGAGACTCCCATTATGCATATGTTGGCACACTTGATAGTATCTCAAAGATTTCTTAGGCTGTATTCCTTTTTTTCTTCACTCATTTTTCTTTCTGCTCTTCAGATTGGATCCTTTCAATTGATATATCTTCAAGTTAGCTGATTCTTTCTTCTGCCTGCTCAAATTTAATGTTGGACCCCTCAAGTGAATTTTTACTTTTACCATTTTATTTTAATTCCAGAAATCTATTTGGTTCCTTGTATATAATTTCTATCTCTTTATTATTACTCTTTATCTGGTGAAATATTCTTCTGGTATGTTTTAGTTTTTATTTTTACCATGGTTTCCATTAGCCATTTGAGAATGCTTAAAACAGTAGATTTAAAGTATTCGTCCAGCAGGACCAAAATCTGAGCTTCCCCAGGGACAATTTTTTGTTAACTTCTTTATTCTTGTAAATGGGCACTATTTTCTTATTTTTTTTGTATGCCTGTTGCTTTTGTTGTTGTTGAATACTGGACATCTTTTATTAGATTAGATTAGATTCCTCCCCACAGCCAGGATCTGTTGTTGTTGCTTCTTGTGGTCATTGTTTGTTTAGTGTTATTTCTGAGTTACTTCTGTAAAGTCTGCATTTTCATCATACGTGGCCACTGAAATTTTTGTTCCATTAGCTTAGTGATCACCTAGTGATTTGAAAAATATTTACTTAAACACCTGGAACCAAAATAAACAGGAAAAACTGAGAACCCAAAACTCTCCCAGTCTTTGAACATTGGCTGTATGTAGACACTCAGTCTACAGCTCTTATCTCAGCCTTCACTTCCTGCTTATGTGGAGCCTTCAGAAAAAGGTGGAAATATAAGGTCTTCTCAGATCTTTTCTAAGCATGTGTCCAAATCTAATATATGTATGACCTTCTAAATCACACATAATACATGGGACTTTTTCAAAACCAATTCCTCTGTATATCTCCTTCTCCAATCTGCTTCCTATTCAAACTTTTTGTTCTGGCTGTTGCTTGCTTTAAATGTTACCTAATCCCAGGTGCCCAGGGCTAATTTCATTTGTTTTTTAATGCTTTCAACAAATGCTGCCCTAGAAATGATCTCAGTTCTGGAGAAGTTAAAAGGCAGACAAAATAAAGGAAAACCTTTCAGGGATCCTTCAGAGAACCAACAGACAGGTCATAAGACACAATCACAATTTTTGGAGAATATGGTCTGTTACTTAACATCAACTTGCACCAGGAATGAAGGCTGCTGTCTTCAAGGTTTCCCCAAGTTGGGGAGTGAGAAATAATTGAATATGTTAAAATCACAGAGGTCTCATAAAAATTCAGCTGTTTTACTTTTTCTTTGTTAAGCATTCTCTTACTTCTGTTAAATTTTTAATTAGATGCCAGAATTCAAAAAGAGTTTATTCTGATAGTTTTTGCCAGCTTATTCATTACTTCTGTGAAGACATGGAGTTTTAGAATTCCCAAGTCTGACAATTTCACTGAAGTAACTCTCGTTGTACCATTTTTAAAACAGGGGATGTTTTATTTCTTCTTTTCGAGTCCTTATGTTTTTTTTATTTTTCTTTCCTCATTGCAATGGTTCTAACTTCTATTACAAAGTCATGCTAGAAGTTATCATTATCATGTGAACTAAGGGAAAATTTAAGTGGTTCATTTTTTTTAGAAGCACATTGCTATTTTGGCATTGGAAAATGAATACATTATTCCTTCATCATTTCCTAGTATTGAAAATTCTTTTTATATCCAATTATTATTCAACCTAACAACAAAAAATGTTACAGGTCTCATTGTCACCACTGCAATAAAATTACTGTGATGGAAGCAAAACCTGTGTTCTCAATGTAGCCACATTAACAATTTCTGGACACCATGAACAACAGTGCCCATTTTCATCTAGAATGAGGCTTAGTAGTTCACTTTTTTTAAACATCTGTATTTAATTTGAATAGTATAAAATTCACATTCAGTTGTATAATGCAGTGACTTTTTGTAAATTTGCAGAGCTGTCCAACCATAACCACATTCCAATTTTAGAACATTTCCATCAACCCAAAAAGATCCCTCAAACCCATTTGCAGTTACTCTCCATTCCCATCCATAGCCACAGGCAATTACTAATCTACATTATGTCTCTACAGATTGCCTTTTCTGGATATTTCATATTAAGAAATCATACTGTATGTCACATTTTTTTTACCTGACTTCTTTCAGTTGGCATAATTTTTTTGAAGTTCATCCACCAAGTGGAATATATTGGTACTTTTTTCTTTATATTGTTGAACAAATTTCCACTGTATGAGTATATCACACTTTGTTTATCCATTCACCAATTGATATACATTTGGATTGTTTCCAGTTTCTGATTATTATGAATAATGTTGCTATGAAAATTTACATACAAGACTTTGTGTTTAATTTATCTTGGACAGATACCTAGGTGTAGAATTGCTAGCTTGTATGATAAATTATGCTTTCCTTTCTATGAAACTGCCAAATTATGCTCCAAAGTGGCTGGCACAATTGACATTCCCATAGAAGAGGATAAGAATTCCAGTTTCTTCACAATCTAATCAGTATTTGTTTATGAAGTGGTATCTCACTGTGTTTGCATTTCTGCAATAACTAATAATGCTGAGCATTTTTATGTCCTTATTTTCCATTTGAATACATTTTCCAGTGAAGTGTCTATAAAAATCTTTGAATTTTAAAATCTTTACATTTTTAACTGGGTTGTCATATTGAATTGTAAGAGTTATTTAAATTTCCAAGATACACATCCCTTATATGACATGATTTGTAATTGGTATGTGATTTATAATTATTTTCTCAAAGTCTTTGGTTCATTTTTTCATTGACTCATTGGTGTCTTTTCAGGTGCAAAATTTTTCAATCCTCAGGAAGTCCAATTTAATTATTTTTCTTTACGGATTACAGTTTTGTTGTTGGGATTAAGAAATATTTGTTTACTTCAAGTTTACCAAAATTACTCCTGCGTTTCCTTCCAAGAATTTCAGTTTTAGCTCCTACATTTAGCTCTATCTTCCATTTCAGTTAATTTTTGCATACGGTGTGTGGTGTAAATTTAATTAACTTAGTTCTGTTTTCCATTTTAGTTATTTTTGTATATGCTTAGTTCATTATTCTGCATGTGGATATCTGATAGTCTCAGCACCATTTCTTAAAAACACAATCCTTTCTCCACTAAATAGTCTCAACAATTTTGAAAAATTGCCTTGGTATCACTGGTAAACATCTTTAACTATCTTTAATCAAGCACATATTATTTTTGTTATAATTATTGATGCTGTTATTATTAAAATTACTCTTACTATTATTACAATCAGTTTTTGTTAGCATGTAGTATACTACCTTATGTTAGCACAAGGATATTACAGACTCGACAGTGTTAACACCAGTTGCTTCTATTTAAAAAGCACAAAGCCAAACACCTAAGTCATTTACCCAATTTTTTTCCAGAGCTAGAATAATTTTTGATTTATACATATTTTTTATAATCAGAAGCTCTTCATATAATACAAATGCTGTTCCCTAAGTATTTAAACTTGTTTTATACATTCAAATTATAAATAATGGTGAAATAAATGCTTGAGTTATGTATATGCCTGTATACACACATATACATGCACACGCGCACACATAGCTTACTGCTACATACTGGATACATAACAGAATATGCTACTGTGTACCCTGATAATCTTCTCCTTCAAAAGAAAAGTATGAATATATTTCCATGTCACTTGTATTCATAGATATTATTTGTGTGGCTTCACAGTGTTCTATAATGTAGAGATTGCAATATAATTTTATTAATTTCCTGTTTTTAGAGTATTTCTCTGGTATCTGTGTCTGCATGCCACTCTTTTAAAATAGACTGTTTCTCTAGTTTTCTGGTATCTCTTCAATCTTCAGTTCCATATCCCAGATATAATTTCATAAAGCCTCGGAATCTAAATAGGATGCCTTTACCTTGCTGTTCTTTTATAACTGCTTTACCTATCTTGAGATTCAATCATCATATTTTCTTATATTCAGGCCAAGTTGACCAAGCAACTACCTAAATTGTCAACTGGTAACTCAGAAATAATGGAGTGTGCATCAGTGAGTTCATACCAATCTTATATATTTTTAAAGTAATCTTTTTTGTGTGGGGACTGAAAAGTGACGTCTTATAATATTAGAAGTTACTTAAGTTAGTATTGTCGTGGCATTATTGTACTAAACCCTAGTTTTCAGAGGGAATTTTTACCTACTCTATGTCTCAAGTTTTGACACATAGGCACTGGTCAAAATGGGTTGGTTATTACCTCGTCTCATAATTTCATATGTGTTACACATTATTGGTCATGTATGAAAATGTATACAATAAATATTTAAATCTTGTAGTTTGTTGAATAATTAGGCAGTATGGATTCAGCCTCAACAGATAGCTATAGTTCTAAATATTCTTTAAAATTTACTTTTCAAAAGAAAAACAGTTATATATAATCTGTGGGTGTGTGCACATGCATGTGCGTAGGTGTATCATACACACATACCCAGAATGACAGAAAGACAATGAGGACCAGTCACATTTTT
Source organism: Camelus ferus (assembly GCF_009834535.1). NCBI lineage: Eukaryota > Metazoa > Chordata > Mammalia > Artiodactyla > Camelidae > Camelus > Camelus ferus. Next base: position 35,090,250 of record NC_045701.1, on the reverse strand, counting down.
TATTTCTTCAAGACTAACTCGTTGGATTTTAGAAAGGTAAAATAGGTCAGCTGTTACCAGACATTTAAAAATACTTTAAAGATATTAGTTTTAAGGAACATAATAAAAGTGTCCTCTTGGAAAGATGTGAAGCAGCTTGTCACATTAAAGCTCTGAGAACTGTGCAGAGCTGGGTATTTCTCTATGTTACTAAGGAAATAACAATTATAATACTCAGATCACTGCATCAAAAATTTTCATTTTATGTCAATATTTTCACTCTTTCTCTGTTCATTTCTGGTTGCCTTAGAAGAGAACAGTTATTCTTTGTCAGGTTGAGGGCATTCAAGTGAACCAAAAGGTCAATCTAATTAAAAAAGGGAAAGAACTTCAAACCACAAGGGGAAAAAAGATCCAGCTAAATGCCAAGGAATTTATATTACTGAATGTATGAGGTAAACAGTCAAACAATGAGATGAATGCACAAAGGTGTCAAAGAGGAAAAAAAAAGTAGAGTCTGTGACCTTTAAATTATTTTTTTTGTAAATTAAATGATATTTACTCCTTGAAAGAGAAACACTGCACATTAGAAACATTTAAAAATACAATTATTTTTTATTATGTCTTAGTTTCGGAAAGCTTTATTTTCCTAAAATGATTCACAGAAATATTTATAAACTATTGGGTAGGGAAACTAGATTAAAAGGTAGCAACTGCTCTGAATGATTCTTCCCAAGGACACACTTAATAATTTTAATTTTTAATCTCTGCAAAAGCTATCCATCTTTTCAAACTGCCCCCCCCCCCAAAGTACTGTTCAAAACACATTTTCACTTTAGTTGTTTCCTATGCCATCTTTTTTTTTTTTACACCCAACATGAAGCCATCCAGTAGTGAGGATACAATAAAGGGTGACATTATCTTCCTGTATTACCTAAACTGGTAGTTCAACTGACTACACTGCAGTCAGTCACCAAATGATTTTAATGCATTTTAACAATGCAGTTTGATGTTTTATGATAGTCTATTGATAATTACTAGTTCATCAGGGACTTTAGTGTCATGGTGGCTGGGAAGTGAGACATTCCATTAATAATTTTACCTCTTGTTAAATCTACTGGTCCAAGCAAACAATACACTGGATTAATCTTATCATCAATCATTTTGTGCCTATACTTTTAAAAATCATAGGAAAAAAAAAGTGTGGTGCCTCTGCAGATTGATGGTCTTTGGTACAACCTGGTTTATGAATAACCTAAAATACCCTTTACCTTTTCCTTTGCCAAGTCATTTTTAGTTGAAACAGGACTGAGCATCCACTGCCGAAGTGCTAGTTTTAGGCTCACAAACAGATTCTGAGGCAAAACATTTCTCCTGCTGCTTTCATCCTTTTCCTCAGTAGTTCTCACTGACTGCAATTGTCCTAATTTTCTAGATGAACACCAAAGTTCCGCACTGTGACTAGCACTGAAGTCCTCGGCACTGCACATTCAGTTAGACCCCAGCAAACTAGCTAGAAGCCCACAAACCTGACTAACTGCTCCTACTTCTTACACAAGTATCTCAAAATCCTGGGTAGTGCTGACCTAGTTCTTCGTATTTGATCGAACCATGGATTTGCCTCTGCTCTGACTCACAACCTGGATAAACACTAAAGGTGTTTATGATTGTTTGAATTACAGTGGCGCCCATTCTCTCATGCTGCAACTGATCGCCAATGAGAACCAGCCTCTGGATTGGAATTAGCTCCAAACTAGTCATGTGTTTATGGAGTGGGTTTTGGCCTAGTCCTATCTATCTATGTCCTATGTCACTTTCCCGCTGGATTGGTATATGTTGTCAAAGTATTAGCATATTTTCTGCTGATGATTTCAGTTTTAAGGCATAACCAACTAACATTTTCACTAAAAATAGAAAATCAATCATAATGTGGTTGATTATGTGTATAAATAAGCCTTGTCAGTTACTCTCCACACTATTACATCTTATAGGAAAGCATTTCTGAGGGAGCATTTTTCACACAATATTTTTCATGTCAACAAGCAACCAAAATCAAAGAATTCAAAAATAATTGGAATAGTGATGGATTGTCATGTTCCTTTTTTATTGTGGAATTAAATCCCTTTATCTTTGATAATATAAAGTGAGGACATGTATACTTTTCAAAGATAGAACCATTTCTGTAAAGCAGTATTATATCCAAGCTAATGTGAACATGGGAAAACATGATAAACTGGCTACATTTCAGTAAAGTTCTCCCATACAGAATATCTTCCTTTAAAGGAAAGCTACTGATATGCACTTCTCAAGTCCTCTGGAGAGCTTATAGAGGCTCTTCTTTACTGTGAAAGTACTGAGAGATTTAGATTTCCTTTCTGAACAGAATTAAGTCAGTGTAGACCTCATGATGTTAAGATCAGAATATAGTTTTAATTTTTCAAGAGATTCTAACCTTTGTAAAGATCCTGAACAGGAAGCAGTAATACAAGGATGCAAAATATCAACTTCCCTTGAATATTTTCTCTCATCATTTTAATCTCCAGTACTTCACATGTATTAGGCAGACAACATGTATTTTTCATGTGAATTGACTGTAAATGTTTTCAACTGGTCCATACAATTAATGCTGTCAAGCTCCAGATTTGACTATTCTTGGAAAGCTGACTTCTTTTGATGTTACAGTAAGCAGAAGCCGAAATATTTACCAATGGTTCTTTATACTTTAAAATCTACCTTCTAAAGTGAAGGAGCACTAACATTCTATGACATTCTATTCTTAGACAAGGCACTAGGAGAACCAAATTATAATTTGTCAATCTCTTGATAAGTAGGGCCAGAGTAGGGGGAATTAGCATTTTAGTGCATTGGAGTTACATACATCAATGATATTTGGAATGTATGTTTCTGATATGAGTTACACTTGGCTCTTGGGGTACAGAACCATCTGTCATGGGCAGGTTGAAAAAGTATTCCCAAAGACACTTTTTCAGTGGTTTTCTTCTTTTTGTTTTGTTTTGTTTTTCCCTGAGCTTCTACCAGCATGTTCTATCCCCCATCCCTGATCTACATATTCTTTCTTTAGGTATTTATTTCTTATGTATTTATTTATGCATTAATAACTTTAATAGGATTGGGCCCAAGCCTTTCCCTATCTGGTCTTGACACTATTTAGCCTCCTAAGGAAGTTGCCTCTCCCTAAGATGACCACTTGTTGTATAATCATGGTTTAATTCATATATCCATTATATTGATGGTCTTACTAACACCTCACTACCACCCTACAGCTATATAATTCGGTGTAAATATATGCATTGTGAGGATCTGACATCATGATTTCTTATACCAGGCAATTACTTCTAAATTGAAAGCAGGAAAGAGTGGCTAAAATTTCCTTTTTCTGATTTCTGTTCCATAAGCAAGACAAAGATATTTAATCATGTAACATTTATTGTTGATTAAAAACCTTTATACGTATAGGAAGCTACCACAAAATATTAAATATTTCTAAAAGTTATACTTAAATTTCTTCCTGATCTGCTTAAAACACACACACACACACACACACACCCCTCAAGAGACTCAGTGATTTTCTCACTTCTTAAGATATGGGTTTTTTTTTTAAACTATATAATCACATTTACATGTTTACTAAAAAATTTGTCACAGTGGGAATAAGTATTTTACAGTTATATGAGACTGACAATTTACAGAGGAAATGAGGCACAGTAGAATGGAAGCACCTTCTAGGGTTGACAATTTGCCAAGAATTGTCACATATTATACTCCTAGATCTGCTATTTCTTTGGAATTTTAATTAACCAACAATCCTTGCTTACTTCTCTTGCCATAAGTTCTGTAAATAACAACAGCCAATCTTTGGCTTTACTTATTGTTGTTCACGGTGAATCATGTTGGCACTGACCTTAGAGCCTTTTCAGAGGAATACTAATCTAGATGTGCACAAACTGCAAAGCAGAGGCCAGACTCCCTGGGATCTCACATAAAAGGGCTGCACGTTCATATATTCCTTCACTAACATATGCACCAGTTTCTAAATCTCCATCTAAGTTTTTCACAAGTGATGGGGCACAGGGCTGATTGTTACTACTGCAAGAAGAGGAAAACAATATTCTATTTTCCATGGGTCTGTAAACCAGGATCCTTAATGTACTGAGGACTAGTTTTATCCCTATTGTAGCAAATGTATCAGACACTGAAACCAGCATACATTGCTTCATTTGTGTTATAGGTAGCATGTGATTATTACTACTGTGATATTAATATCCTTTCACATCATTCACTGAATGATATACTAGCTTTCTGAATTTTCATGAAAATAGTATGACTGAGGTATAATTTTAAATTCTATACAATAAACTTGCTTTGCTGATATTAGCATTTAAAGATCAAAGTGATCCAAAGATTATAGATAAATTTGAAAAGTAGAGAAAAGTATTTTCAACAAAGAAATAGAAAGAAACATACAAAATGTTTCATTTCAAATGTGTTATTTTTAAAGTAAGTTTTCTTTTAGGAAAGCAGCAAATATTTAAAAAGATGAAAGTATCCATAGCATTCATACTTTTAGTAACTTACTTTGATTTAAAGAACACTGGAATTTATTGAAAAATAAATGTTACTTATTTAAATGTTACTTTAATTAAAAATTCTCTTGGATACATCTCTTACTGACAAAAAAAAAAAAAAGAACACTGGCATTAAGCTAATAAAATAACACATTGTATTGCATGTATACATTTTGCTTTGTTTGTCAAAGATACTTTTAAAAGACAAGACTTAGCTATAAAACTAATTCCATATAATGAGAAAACAAAGGTAATCTATTTTCCAGTGATATTTAATGTGTAACAAATATTAAGGTAATATCACTAGTGTTAACAATTAGCAGATTATTATGTTATTCTGGCCTTAATAGAAAAGAATAACAATCTACAACTTTCACAATATTGCAGTAAATTAGTGACAAACATCTTAAAGGTTTAAGTTATGACTTCCAAATTTCTATGCCAGACATTTTAGAAAATGGCAAAGCATAATCTAAGCTCCCACAGAATAATCCATCATTTCTATTTATCTATAGAAATCTGAAAGTAATTTGATTCAGGGACAAAACCCAGCTAAACCCTTAAAAATTAATAATATACATTAATTGACTGAAAAGAATGGCTTTAAAAATTGCCTTTGTAATTCAATCAATTGATAGGAAAATGTGCTAGATAAACAGTTGCAGACAAGGCATAAAAAAGTGAATTTTCAATTGTTCTTTAGATCAGGAGACATTCAAGAGATTTTTATAACTGATGATTAACATAATTGGCAAGTTCCAATTTCTCTGTTTGCAAACAAGCAGCTTGCATTTTGAATTTAAGATGTGGGGAGAGAAATAGCAGTTTTGACTGTGAAAATCTGCTAATGAAAGCTGCTACTTCATGCTCAATGCATAGAAATTGCATAACTACTGCAGTGAATTGATATTCACTGAACTTCACAAAAATACGAAAGAATGTACTTCATAGCTTACTACTTCTCAAACAACTACTACTGAAGAAGAAAGCAGCTGAACAGGCTAATAGAGAAATGCTGTTAGTGAATATATACAAGGAAGACAAAACTAGATACTTTTAATTCATGATAAAAATTTCAGGTACATAAGATGTCTTCTTTCTTCTCCTAGATATATAGAATTAATAATCAATCCAATAGTAATATTATTAAAAAGTAGTCCTACACCAGATCAAAGATAGATGTAAACTATTAAATGGCAAATGGAAATGTTAATACAAAACTTGTTGGGGTCAAAATGTGTATTATATCTATGAGTGTATTAGAAAAATTACCTACGGAAATCAGCTGCTACTTTAATACCTGTACTTAGTATACAGTTAGGGATAACTAACAATATACAACTATCTCTTATAGGAGATTAACTTTAGTTTTTTTAAGTAATACCAACAGCAGTTAATATTTTAGTTATAGTAACATCACCATCATCAAAATAGTTAACAATATAGATTGAATAATTTATCAAAAAAACAAAATTAAAAACTGTTATTATCCCTAATTAACCTACGAGTAAACTGAGACAGAGATATTTAGCAAGTTGATTAGGGTCACAGAGCTAATAAGTGATAGACCCAATGTGTATATTTGGCAGTTTGGATCCATGAAAGACCTAATGCAAATGATTTAGCACAAAATTCCATTGTTTGAAATAACAGCTGGAGCAAGGCAAAGGAATACGCTACTGGCTCCTTTTGTTTCCCGTTTAGTCAGGGACTTTTCCAGCCAATCATATACTTAAGTAGCAAAGTGAAAGAAAGAAAAAAAAAAAGAGGACAGACTTTGCTTAAAAGTCACAATAGATTTCCACTTTCAAATATGATGAAGAATTATCTTGCTTCAGACCAACACTATCAGCTAGAAAAAGCAAAAACTAATGAAACAAAAAGAAATACCTGAGAGAATTAAAGCCATCAGGAATGAGAGGCCAAAATCAAAGAAAGAAAGCAACCACAGAGAGGTTAGTCAATATTCTGCTCACCTTCCTTTCCCTTTGCATTTAATAATTCTTTGTGCAAAGCGATAGGCTGAAGTCCATGATTAGGATGTAGGCAGAAAACCAGATGTACTAACAATCTTGCAAAAAAAGACTTAGAATTGACCTTTAAGAGTAATTATCAAATCTAGGAAACAATGAAGTAACAGCTTTATAATGCTGAAATAAAGCCATTGTAAGACCCTATATACAGTAAAAAAAAAAAAAAAAAAAAAATCCTTCAAAAGTAAAAACTAAATAAAAATATTTGCAAATGATTAAAAACTGAAAAATTCACTACCAGAAACCTGATACTAAAACAAATATAAAATAAATGTCTTCACACAGAAGGGCAATGATCCCAGAGTGAAATGTAGAACTCCAGGAAGTAAATAAAGAGCAAATGAAAAAATACAGATCATAAATAACAAATATAACAATGTTTGCAATATATGCATAATTTAATGTATGGCAAAAGTAGCTAAAAGAGAAAGTCAGGGTAAAAGTGTTCCAAGGCCATAGCATTATCTGATAAGTGGTATCATTACATTATTACAAGTCAAGGATGCATATTATAACATATAGCGTAACTACTGCAATACACACTCTGCTAGAAAACCATTAGCATGACCTTTTACACTCTAGATGTGAATAGACTATCCTAGCTCAGTGTCCTTAGCTTTAAAGGAAGGCAGATGACAGAAGACTAAGGATGTTACTCGGGCAGCATCAGTCATGCTTCTTCTGTGGGAATTCTCACAAAAATCCAGGGGTAATTCTCTGGCCTACCAAGTGAAAGGTTAGGAGTAAGGCAACATACCAGAGTATGGAAGCAACTTTATCTTAGAAGCTGTAGGCTCCCTATAAGAAGCCTTGGGTATAACTTTCAGATCCCTGCAAAAACAGAAAACCAAGCAAACAAACCAAAAAACTCTCTTAAGATGTCATTCTACTCAGAAGGAAAATCAAAGCTGTGTCTTCCAAGTGGTATTTATAAATTAATCCATGTCCCCCAACTCCCAGTCCAGCTGCTGGGGGTTTCCTAGTTAGTCCGACAACTGAAATACTGCTATCATAGGCCGCTGTTAAGTGAAAAACAGCTAAGTGAAAGTTAACCCAAGGTCAGTTTCCCATATAGAAAGAGAGTTTTGTTAACACTATACTCACAGATATGAAAGGAATAGTAACAAGCTGAATACTAAAATTCAGTTGATCAAGAAGACATCACGGAGAGAAAAAGAGGGATGAAAATCCAGTGGGACAAAGAATAAACAAATCCTAAGATAGCTGATATAAGCCCAAAGTTATAAGTACTTCAGTTAAATGCAAATAGGCTAAATGTTTAGGTAAAACTTGTAGAATGAGTTAGGAAATAACAATACCTATGGGCCACAGATCACGATGGCAAAACAAGAAGAGAAGGTGCTCACCTCCCCCCATGAACACAGCAAAAATACATCTACACATGAAACAATTCTCACTGAAAACTAACTGGAAACTGGCTGAAGGACTCCTGCACAACCAAGAAGTTGTAAGAAAGATATACACCTAATCAGGTAGGAAGGGAAGAAAAGCGATCAGGTAAGGACCTATGCCCCTGGGAGGGAGCGCAGAGGAAAAGGAAGATTACAGGGGTGGACACCTGCACTGGGAATTGAGCAGTGCAAGCCAAAGCCTTCATACCCTGTCACGGGGTCCTATGTGGGAAGAACACGCCCCCTTGGCTGCCAGGAGGATCACTGGGATTAACAGAAGGAAAAGCCTAGACTGTTCATGAGGAGCATGTGAACATACAGACATGCCCCCAAGGCAGGGCAGAGAGAGATCTGCTCTGGTGGCTGCAGGGTTTCCTGTGACAGCAGCTTGCCCAAGCCCAGCAAATGCTCTACACCCACTCGCTCATGTCATAGTGTGTTACTGGATCTGGGGCAGCCAAGATCAGGAAAGGACTCAACTGTGGGACACAGAGGTGACCCAGTTCCAGGGAAGAGTATCTGGGATTGGGGGCAGCAAGTGGCAGTGGCCAGGCACCTCTGTAAACAGACAGTGTATGGGGTCCTCAGAGAAAGAAAACCAGGTATGACTTTCTTGACATAAGAGAAGCCATTTTTGGCCTAAGGTATTTTGTGATCTAAGCCTGGCTACAATGCTTGCCCTTAAACAGGTTCCAATGATGAATAATGTTAAGAGAACAAAAGAATGCAGAAACAAAGGACTGTTATCAGGGAAGAGAAGTAACAATCGCAAAAATAATACAGTTGTAAAGACTCTCAGTTCTCTTTAAATGGTAAAGATTAGCCTGAAGTGCTCAACCACCAGACCAGATGGAACCTAAGGGATGATTTTGACCTTTTCTGACCCTGTTGACTTCAGGCAACTAAAGTTTGGACTCTGTCAACCACCCAAGATCCTAAATGAATATGCTTGTAACCTTAGCTTAAAATTTCCCCAATTTTGCTGCTTGGGGAGACAATGCTGTGGGAAAGATTCCTCAGTGTCCTCTTTGCTTGCTTCGAGTAATAAATCCTTCCTTCTCCTGATCTTTGGCTTGGTTATATCTTTTGACTCAACATCCAACAAAAGGTGAACCCAGTTTTGGGGTAACAGGTCCTTGAAAACTGGGTTTTGGTAATCTGGTAACAGGTCCAGATTTCTCATGTTGACCACTCCACCACAGCTCACCCCCAGCATATGCCAAGAGGCCATGTGGGCCCCACCTGCACTGCAAAGAGATTCCACACCAGGATAGGGGCAGCAGAGGCTGAGTATAGTGATCAGGTGTGAGGAACAAAGGGGACTTGCACCGAGACTGTGTCTGAGTAGAGTCATGGATGCCTGCACAGAAGTTCATCAGAACTGTCCACAGTGGACACAAGCTGACAACCTGCACAAGCTCCACTTGCATCAGCATTCTCCCTCTTTGGGTCAAGCGATCCTATGTTGGCAAAGGGAAAAACACACACTTAAAGGTACACAGCCAGCTCAGGCCTGACCCTCAGGGTTTGTGCTCCAGCAACTTGGGATCAGATTCCACTCCCTATAGGGCAGCAGTGGCCACTGAGCAGAGGGGAAGTCCTGTCTCACACCAGATGCCAGCTCTAGCCCCTCCACCTCTAGCTCGACCTCTCACCAAGGCGAGGCCTGCCAGCACACTCTGAGGAAAGACATGACTTATGTCCATGTCAATTCCAGCTCTCCCAACAAAGGCATTGGGAACATGAATTCTATTCTGTATAAGGATGCTCTCACATAATACCACACTTTCAAGATAGCAGTAGGTAAATTTCTAACCTAAATTCATAGCAGCAAAGTTAAGCAAAATGAAAAAGCAGAGGAACTACTCTCAATTGAAAGAGCAAGAGAAAATCCTAAAAAAATAATGAAACAGAAGTAAACAATTTAACAGATAGAGAATTCAAAGCATTGGTAATAAACATGTTAACTCGGGAGAGATTGATGTACACAGTAAACATGTTAACAAGAAACCAGAAAATGTTTTTTTTTTTAAGACCCAATCAGAGATGAATAATTCAACAGTGAAATTAAACATACACACACACACACAGACACAGACACAGACACACACACACACACACACACACACGGAAGAATGAATAATTGATATAAAATTATGAACACCCAAGTGTTTGGAATATAGAATAATGAAAATCACTTAATCAGAACAGCAAAAAGAACTTTTTAAAAAATGAAAACAGTCTGCAGTAGATCTCTGGGATAAGATTAAGCATGCCAACATTTGCATTATGGGATTCCAAAAAGAAGGAGAGAGAGAGAAGGGGATCAAAAAAGTATTTGAGGAAATTATGGCTCAACTTCCCAAACCTAAAAGAAACAGATATTCAGGTACAGGAAGCACAGAAACTACCAAATAAGATGAACTCAAATAGACTCACACCAAGACATGTAATTAAAAAGTTAAAGATAAAGGGAAAATTCTAAAGGCAGCAAAAGAGTCATATACAAGGGAATCCCCAGAAGGCTATCAACCGATTTCTCTGCAGAAATTCTGAAAGTCAGAAGAGAGTGGCAGGATGTTTAAAGTCCTGTAAGGGAAAAACCTGCAAACTAGGATCATCTATCCCAAAAGATTATGATTTAGAATAGAAAATGAAGTAAATAATTTATAAGACAATGAAAACCAAAAGAATTCAGCAATAACAAATCAACCCTAAAAGAAATGTTGAAGGTTCTTCTCTATGGAAAAGAAGCAAGAATGTATAGGAAAGGGAAAATTCTAATAGGAAAAGCAAATATACAGTAAAGATTGAAAACTACTTAAATAAGCCAGTATATAGATTAAAAAGCAAATACAAAAAATTGTAAAAGCAACTATAATTAAAATAAACAGTAAAAAGATAAGCATGAAGATGTAAAATATGACATCAAAAACACAGAATGTGAGGTAAAGAAGTAAAAAATATAGATTGATTAGAATGTTTTTGAATTTAAATGACTACCAGTTTAAAACAAGTAGATACAGTTATAGGTCAACATGTTTCCATGGTAACTACTAATCAATAACATACAAAAGAGAAACAAAAACTAAAAAGAAAGGAGCACAAGCACATTACTAAAGAAAATCATCAAACAAGAGAAAAAAAAAGAACATAGAAGAGCTACAAACACAAACAAAAAAGTAATAAAATGGTATGTACTTATTGCATACATACCTATCAATGATTAATTTAAATGTCATTGGACAAAATGCTCTAATCAAAGGACATAAGGTGGTTGACTGGATTTAAAAAAAAAATAAAAGACCCTTCTATATACCGCCTACAAGAGACTCACTTCAGTACTAAACATACAGACAAAGTGAGAGGAGGGAAGATATTTCATGCAAAGGGAAATGACAATAAAGTGAGGATAGCAATACTCCTATCGGACAAAATAGACTTTAAAAGAAAATCTAAAACAAAAGACAAAGAAGGGTATTATATAGTAACAAAGAAATCTATACAAGAAAAGGATATTATACTCATCAATTTATATGTACTCAATGCAGGAGCACCTAAATATATAAAGCAAATACTAACAGACATAAAGGGAGAAACTGACAATGACAGTGGGGGACTTTAAAAGTCCACTTACATCAATGGACAGATAATCAAGACAGAAAATCAATAAGCCAACAGTGGTCTTCAATGACACAACAGAGCAGTTGGACTTAATAGATAGCTATAGGAAATCCTATTGAAAAACAACAGAATGCACATCCATTTCAAGTGTACATGGAACTTTCTCCAGGACAGATCATATGGTAGGTCATAAAACAAGTCTCAACAAATTTAGGAGGATAGAAATTATATCAAGCACTTTTTCTGACCACAAAGGTATGAAGCTAGAAATCAAATACAGAAAGAAAAATAGGAAAAGAACAAATGTGGAGACTAAACAACATGCTACTAAAAAAAAATGGGTCAATGAAGAAATCAAAGAGGAAATCAGAAAATACCTTAAGACAAATGAAAATGGAAACAAAACACTCCAAAATCTATGGGATGCAGTATAAGCAGTTCAAAGAGGGAACTCACAGTGACACAGGCCAACCTAAAGAAACAAGAAAAAAATCAAATAAACAACTAACCTACATTCTAAAGGAAATAGGAAAAGAAGAACAAACAAAGCCAAAAGTCAGCAGAATGAAGGAAATGATAAAGATCAGAGTGCAAATAAATAAAATAGAGATTAAAAAAGCACAAAATCAATGAAACCAAGAGCTACAATTTGCAAAGATAAAACTGATAAAACTTTAGTCAGGCTTACTCACCAAGAAAAATGAGAGGGCCCAAATAAACAAAATAATAAATGAAAGAAGAGAAAAAGCAATTGATACCACAGAGATACAAAATATCACAAGATTACTACAAACAGTTAGATCCCCCAAAATTGGACAACTTAGAAGCAATGGACAAATTTCTAGAAATGTACAACCTGCCAAGACTGAATCAGTAAGAAACAAACAATTTGAACAGACTGACTACTAGCAGTGAAATTGAATTTGTAATTAAAAAAAAAACCAAAAAAACAAAACAAAAAACCTCTCAGCAAATAGAAGTCCAGGACCTGATGGCTTCACAGGGGAATTCTAACAAACATATAAGGAAGAACCTAATACCTATACTTTTCAAAATATTCCAAAAATTTGAAGAGGATGAAACACTCCCAAATTAATTCTATGAGGCCACCATTACCCTTATATCAAAAGCAGACAAAGGCACTACAAATAAAGAAAATTACAGGGCAATATCTTTAATTAATAGACATATAAAATTCCTCAACAAAATAACAGCAAACTGAATCTAAAAATGTATATAGAAAGGATCATACACCATGATCAAGTTGAATTTATTCCAGGGACACAAGGATTATTCGATATTCACATATATATCAATGTAATACACTGCAATGACAAAAGGAAAGATAAAAATCACATGATCATCCTAATATACGCAGAAAAAGTACTTGACAAAATTCAACACCTATTTATGATAAAAAAAACTCACATCAAAGTGGATATAGAGGGAACCTATATCAACATAATAAAAGCCACTTACAACAAATCCACAACTAACATCACAATCAATGGTGAAAAGCTGAAAGCCTTTCCTATAATTTCAGAAACAAGACAAGGATGCCCACCCTCGCCACTTTTATTTAACATAGTACTGGAAGTCCTAGCTACAGCAATCAAAGGAATTGAAAAAAAGGCTTCCAAATTGGAAAGGAAAATGTAAATCTGTCATACTGCAGATGACATGACACTTTAGATAGAAAACCCTTAAAGTCGCCACACCAAAACTATTATAACTAATAAATTAATTCAGCAAAGTTGCAGGACACAAGATTAATATACAGAAATCAGTTGCTTTTCTATACACTAATTATGAGCTACCAGAAAGAGAAAGTTAAAAAAAATCGTGTTTTAAATTACATCAAAAAGAATAAAATACCAAGGAATAAACTTAACCCAAGAGATGAAAGACCTATACTCTGAAAACTATAAAATATTCATAATAAATTAAAGATGACACAAAAATGGAAATATACTCTGTATTCTTGGATTGGAAGAATTAATATTGCTAAAATGGCCATACTACCCAAAGCAATCTACAGAACTAGATCCAATAAACTAAAATTCATATGGAACCACAAAATATCCTGAATTGTCAGTTATTTTGTGAAATAAACACAAAGATGAAGATACAACCCTCCAGTACTTCAGACTGTACTTCAAATGTATAGTAATCAAAATAGCAGGCACAAAAACAAATTGTAGCAATATTTTTTTGGATCAGTCTCCAAAGGCAAAAGAAATAAAAGCAAAGATAAATAAATAGAACCTATTAATTTAAAAGCTTTTGCATAGTAAAGGAAACCGACAAAACAAAAGGCAACCTACAGAATGGGAGAAAAATTTGCAAATGATACGACTGGCATGGGGGCCAAAATCCAAAAAATATAAACAGTGCATACAACTCAGTATCAACAACTCAGGAACATGAAAAATGCTCAACATCACTAATTATTAAAGAAATGCAAATAAAATCTACAAAGTGGTATCACCGCACACCTGTCAGAATGGCTATCATCAAAATGCCTACAAATAAGAAATGTTGGTGAGTATATGGAGAAAAGGGAACCTTTGTACGCTGTTAGGAATGTAATTTGGTGCAGCCATTATGGAAGACAGTACAGAGGTTCCTTAAAACACTGAAAGTAAAACTACCATTTGATCCAGCAACCCCACTCCTAGGTATATGTTCAGAAAAACCAAAAACTCTAATTCAAAAAGATATGTGCACCCTAAAGTTCATAGCAGCAGTATTTAAAATATAAAATATGGAAGCAACCCAAGTGTCCATTCAACAGACAAATGGATAAAGAACTACTGTGTGTGTGTGTGTGTGTGTGTGTGTGTGTGTGTATACATACACAAATACATATAAATACAGTGGAATATCACTTGGCCATAAAAAAGAATGAAATTCTGCCACTTGAAGCCACGTGGATGCACCCAGAGAATATTATGCTTAATGAAATAAGTCAGAGAAAGACAAATACGGTATATCACTTACATGTGGAATCTAAAAAACAATACAAAGGCATATTGTAAACAGAAACATATTCATAGATACAGAAAACTAGTGGTTACCAGCAGGGAGAGGGCAGGGGAAGGGGCCCACTAGGGATATGGGATTAAGAGGTACAAACTACTATGTATAAAATAAATAACCAACAAGGATATATTGTACAACATAGGGAACTACAGTCATTTTGTAATAACTGTTAATACAATATAAACTGTAAAAATACTGAATCACTATGACATACCTGAAACTAATGTAATATTGTAAACCAATTACACATTAATAAAAACAAAAAATTAACAATACCTATAGTGCTTACTGAAATCACACATTTAGTGTAAGAAAAGAAAAATGTAAGGATAAAAGATGCATATATGAAGTACACTAAGCAAAAAGAAAGTAATAAAAAGAAGGAAATTACATATGATAAATGGGTTAATAACAGAAATTAAGAATTCATGAGCATTATGAAAGTGGAATTGCTAAATGATAGCTATTCAAATTATATGAATTTAAAACTAAAAATTATGAAAAAATACAAATCAGAATAGGAAATTTTCAGATTATTTTCTCAATAACTATTAGAACAAACAAAAAATATGCAAATATACAGAAGTCCTGACAACACAATTATGAGACTTGACCTACTTGATATACATAAATCTATATAACCACAAAAAGACATAATGTTCAATGTTTTAAGGTGTGCATGAAAAATTAACCATATAGTAGCCACAAAGCAAATCTGTAAAAATTGCAAAATCTATTGAAAGACGCCAAAAGAAAATAAGAAAATCCTCAAAAGAAGGGAATTGGCAATATATTTTAAAATAACCCTTGGATACAAAAATTTTTCAGTGGAAATTGTAAGATGTTATGTAAATAATAAGGAAAATATGATATATTAAACTTTACAGATTATATCAAAGCTCTGAGGAGGGAGGGATAAAGCAGGAGTTTGAGATTAACATACACACACCACTATATATAAAACAGATAAACAACAAGGAACTACAGTATAGCGGAGGAACATATATTCAATATCATAATTTATAATGGAAAAGAATCTGAAAAACAATAAATATATATGTGAATAAATCTTTGCTGTATATCTGAAGCTAACACAACATTGTAAATTAACTATACTTCAATTTGTAAAATGGGTAATTCTTTTTAAATTAAAAACTGAAAAAGCTCATAGGGATAATTTATAGCCTTAGAAGCACACAATAGCAAAAAATAAAAGGATTAAATAAATGATATTTCATGAAGTTAGAAAAGTAATGACATATTAAAACCAAAGTATAGAAAGAAATAATTCAAAGCTGGAGTTAGTAAAGAAAAATATTTAATATAAATAAAATTAAACCAAAATTTTGTTTGTTGAAAATACCAATACAAAAAATAAACTCTCCGCAAATCTGTTTTTTAAGAGGAAGAGAAGGCACAAATTTCTTGTATCAGGAGTAAAAAAGAAACATTGTAATATACACTACATACATTAAAAGTTAATACAATATTAAGAATGTTTTTATAAAATTGGAAAAATCCTAGGAAAATCTAAAATTTCCAAAAGGAAAGACAATCTGAATAATTCAATATCTAGCTATAAAATTAAATTTGTAAATAATTAAAATATTCCCACAAAGTCTATCTTAGCCCCAGATATCTTTACCAATGCTTTCCTAAAAGTATTTAGATACACAAGTTTCTTCTGTATAGTACAGGGAACTATATTCAATATCTTACAGTAACCTATAATGAAAAACAATATGATAACGAATATATGCATATGTATATATGACTGAAACATTGCTGTACACCAGAAATTGACACAATATTGTAAACTGATTATATTCAATTAAAAAAACTAAAAATAAGTATTTTGAAATAAGAAAGATCATATGCAAATTCTTCTGTAACATCAAGAAATGCAGAATATTTCCCAGTCATTTTCTGAAGTGACAAAATTTACACGGTCATTATAAAAAAGAAAAATCACAGTTTAATCACTATCATGAATATATTAGAAAATTATAAGCCAAAATATAAACAATAATTCCAGTGGCATATAGAGACAATAATATATCATGAAATAGTACATTTTTTCCCCAAGGGACAAGATGAATTTAGCATTCAAAAATCAAATAGCTTAGCACATTAATTTCATGTAGAATAAAAATATAATTTTAATAGATACAGAAAAGGCTTATGTTTAAAGCCAACACATTAATGATAAAAAACTTTTAGTCAACTATAATTAAAAAGGTGCTTCTTTAAATTGTAAAGACTATCTATAAAAACACATACGTAAAATTTTATATTTAGTTGGTGAAATCTGAAAACTTTTTCATAAGTGATTTGAGAATGTCCAGCATCTTCACTAACATTTAACACTGTCATGGGAAGTACCAGATAGAATTATAAGAAAAAGAAAAAAATTAAGTAGGAATTAAAAAGGACTAAAATAAAATCACCATCTTTCACAGGTAATAATTTCGTACACGTAGAAAACCCAAAGTCGATTATAATTGAGAAATGAATGCATAAAGATCCCTGGACACAAGAACAACTGCTTCATCAATTTTGTGTTATCTATGCATACAGACATACATCTACACAACAAACTGGGCAACTCAACATTTTAAACCTCAAATCTGCCCTGCATACAATGGAGATGCTCAATTATGCTCTAGTCTTCCTTCTATACCCATCACTTGAGTATCTGAAGAAAGTTCCCCTAAAAAATGAGAAATCCCTATACTTTGCTTCATAGAATTTCAGAGGTCTCTTTTACCTTCATACTAGTTGATTTCTGAAGTTCTTTCAGCTCTAAACATCTGTGATTTCATGATTTATGAATATAGTCTACAGATCTGCACACTCTCAAGACGAGCTGAGTAGCTCCATTCATCATTCTCCCTGGCTTCCTATGACATCCTCACTCCTTTCCACACTTTATGGTCCACCTACATTCCTGGAACATGGAAACAGTGTTCCCACTCCTTTCAGACTTACTGAAATATTTTATTGTTTATAAAAGTATTAAATTAAATGAAGGCTGATCAGTTCTTTGAATAATTTATAATACATCATGAGGATAAATCTATCCACTCATAATCAGTCATTGTGCTTGGTAATTGCATATTATACTGTATCATGTATATGTATATATCTAGAAATTATCTATGTTATTCCTTTTAAAATGTAATTTGTTATCTTATGTCATTGACTGTATATTTAATATATACCTTACTGATACCTGACTTTTTAAAAGCAATAGTGTTAACATGTAATCAAGGATTTAAAAGTGAAGGTAACATTCCCTTACACAGAGAGATCGTATGTATTAGAAGTTAAAATGCATTCATCAACCAGGGACACTGGTTTTTAAGTAAAGCATGACTGAGTTGTCTAATAGAGTAATGCCATATTTGTAGTACCTTAAAAGCTCCTGGTGTTAAGAAGGATTAATGTACTTATACGTACTATCCATGAAACTCATGATTTTAGTTTTTTTTTTCTTAACTTACAGTAACAGACTATACACATTTACACTGAGCTCTGAGAAAAATGTAGTATTATTCTTTCATTTTGCAAAGGAAGTAATAAATCTTCTCCAATTGATTAATATTATTAAAATGCATTGTGACTCAAAGGAATGAAAACTTATGAAAAGCCAGTTTTCTTGGCAAAACCTATTTCACATCTTCACAGCAATTCAATTTAACTTAACAAATATTACCGAAGTAGTCTCAAACATTTCAACTTCAAAAGAATCAGTATTACTATAGTAAGTATATAAAATATGCAAACCAACATCAATAGGTTAAAATGCTCATTATTTGCATATTATTTACAACACCCCAAACTAACGTCAATAATTTGTTAAGAAAAAAAACTTCCCCAATTGTAAATTAATATTTATATGTTAAGATACAGAATTATTTTATTTCTTTACCTTCTTTTTTTTTTTAAGTGAAGTACAGTCAGTTACAATGTGTCAATTTCTGGTGTACAGCACAATGTCCCAGTCATGTATCTACATACATATATTCATTATTTCTTTACTTTCAAATGAATTTTAGCATAAAGCAAAGCAAACTATGCCACAAAGTAATACATCAAACAAAATACATTGCTTCACTTTAAAGTTAAAACAAAATAGTCATTGTAAATATAGTTAAAATCATTTTATGCAAGATCTGAATTCATTTTATTTCCATCCTGCTACACAACATAGCAGAAGTCAAATCTAACATATATGACACTATCCAATCACACAATATTCCTAATATTCATAAAGCCAACTGTTTTCTGCTCCAGTGGTGCAGTGAATTAATTTAAATTGAGTGTATCTCAACATAAATTTTGAAATGCCTTTGCTATGTTCCTTCTATTAAAACTTGCATGAATTAAAAATTCATTAGACACCAAGTGAGTTACTATAAATTCTGAAACCTCTCAGTTATTTTATGTAGTTTATATTCATTCACCTTGATTTATACAAATTATTGGTATGTTAGAATTAATGAGTCATCACATCCTATATAAGATCATATCTTCCCTCATTCTATTATTCCTTTATGATTAAAACATTACATTCTGAAAGATGAGAAATATTACTGGCAATGTGGGTTTTGATGTATACGTCTTATTAAGCCAAAAGGATGTCAAAGCATTTTATTGTGCTGCCAAGAGAATGAAAGACATCAAAAGGCCAAATATGAGCAAACTAATGAAAAGAAGTTATCTTTGTACCCCTTTAAAGAGTTCATTTAACTTCACATTTATTCCTTTTAGTAGTTTCCATTTTTTAACTTTAATCGTGTTTTGTGCTAAGATTCAGCTATGGTTTTTATAATAAACTATTTCTTTAATTTATAATCAGTCAAATATCTATTTTCTATCTAGTTATTAATCCAAATGAACTAGTATCCCTTACTGTTGAATTATAATCCTAAAAACAAGTTATATTGTTCTGTTTTATTTTTAGATACTTCTGAACCCTTTACGTGTTACTCTTTTTTCAGGATGTAAATATTCCTAGACCAAAACTCATGTGTAAATCTGCACTATTTTCTGAGGAACACTGCATTATTTCATGGAAGATAGTAAAAATCAGACTTAATCTATTTTATAACTTTAAAATTTAGATTTAAAAATTTTATTTTACCTAGATTTTTACCTTTTGATACCTAAAATACAGAATTCAGAATTATGTGATTTTACTATGTGTCATTAATATTTAATAACCCAATTAAGATAGTTACATTGTGTTTATGTTGTTTCACCATTAACCTCCATCACTTTGACTTGTAGAGGTAGCAATATTTAAAAATTCAGCCTCTTTCTTAAATTTCCCATAGCCAACTCAAATTCAGCATGTTCAAATACGAATTTTTAATCCTCCTTAAGAATCTTTGTATGTCCATGATCCATGTCCCTATTAAAGTCATCACTGTCCATTCAATTTTACCAACTAGAAACTTGAAATCATTTCCTTTCAATTCCCATGGCTATTCAACTAACAGTCCTAGGAACTTCAAATCTTAGTTATCTCTTTAATTCATAGAGTTTCTTCAATCTTTATTGCTAATATCCTAATTTAAGTGCCATTACTTCTTCATTGTTTATTTGCAAAAGACTCAACCCATGTCCCAGCACTAGTCTCAAAACTGAAAAGTCATTTTTCACACAAGCATTAGAATTATCCTTAAAAAGGTATGTATCATTCCCAGGCTTAGTAACTTTTATGTCTGACACTGCACTTAATGTAAGGATCAAAATACACCCTGGACAAGCACATCCAAGCTTTCCTCATTCAGCTCCTGGAATGGTATTCTTTACTTACCTCTTTGCATTGTTTCCTTTGCCCACACAACCTGTGCTCTTTTTTGCTTCTATGCCTTTGCACTTATTTTTTCCACTGTCTAAAATGTTGTCTATCAAGTTGACTCCTTATTAGTCAGCCATAGCTACCAAGCTTTATCATGAGTAAGATAGATAAGAACCTCTCTACATCAGCAAGAGATTAACTATCAGAAAAAGAAGTTGAAAGAACAGGAGTTTCCAAATGCGAGCATGGAGGAAAACCTCCCACAACAAAACAGAATCAATCCATTAGGAAATCTACTGCCTTTGAGGGCAGCCCAGAAAAGAAGGACATAAGAATAGTCTTTAAGAATTAGTTTAGTTTTGAAACTATTTCTGGTGTGAAGAATCCATAATCAAGCCAATGTAATTACCGCCTCCACTGCAAATGACTCTTGACTCTCAAGAAGCTGAAGAATTCTAAATCTTTTATGAGTCCATTTAATGGGTGGAACCCATTTGCATTTAAACCCATATTGCAATCAAGTATATGGAATGTAGCATTGGTTCTCTTATTTTTTTTAGTATAAAACACTCTTACAAGGAGAGTGGGATGTGGATTGGGCAACCCAATTCACAGTGTTAATCAAATCATCTTTCAGAGATCAACATAAATATCACTCATTAAAGATTTAACTTGTCGTTCCCAGATAGGTCAGATCTTTGACAGGATGTGAGACTAGTCTATGGTCACAACTGTACTTGAATGAAGACCTAAGTAATTGCTTGTTACCTATCTAGCTTCCTCACTAGAACATATAGAATGTAACTTCCATGAAGGCAGGGACCAGGTCTGTTCATTACTGCAACCACAGCACCAATGAACCACCTTGCGTATGGCAAATATTGCACAAATATCATTGAATCAATTACCATGAGTCTATAGATTATCAGTAGGCACTGTATTTGTTTTCCATGAAAATAAAAAATTTTCTCAAGTATTGTATTAGGCTCATATAAAGAACTTTGATAAGACCAGTTGTGTATAATGCAGGGAGTTTTTGCTACACTGTGGTAAGTTTTACAGGAAAACCAAATGAACCCAATTGTCTTATTATAAATTGACTGGTTTAGCAATGTAAGTGAAGCAAAAGCAGGAATAAGTGAGGGAGAGGGGGGAGGGAACCTAAGTGACATTGGTAGTTTCTATTCATATCTTTAAAAATCTACTTAATATTAAAAAAGAAAATTCTGGGTTCTAAATTCAAGTCAAATAAGCACAATAAAATTAATAACAGAAGCATAAAAATCTCTTTACATTTACCTTCATGGAATGCATAAACTAGCATGCAGACATACACACAAAAATTTTTTTGATCCTATAGAAAATGTCATATACTAGCTTGAGAAATTAATTCTTTACTTTCAAAAATCCATTTGTCTATTTTCTTCAGTTACTTATATAAGAAAAATCATACAAAGCAAATAGAAAACATACAGGAAGAGAACCTTCTCAGACAACACAAAAAAAAGTGAAATAGAAGAAATGAGGGAGTATTGCATAATTTACTAATCCATCCTCTCCTGAATCTGACGTTGCCTACTCTTACCAAACAATTCACTATATTGTGTAGTAGAACTAATTTAAAAGTGTCAAGCTAAAAACAAAACAAAATACAAGGAAAGACTGAAAAACAATCACAGATTGAAGGAGACTAAGAAGTCATGATGACTAAGTGAATCATAGGATCCTGCACTGAGGCCTGGGTCAGAAAAAGAGTATTACTGAAAATACTTGTGAAATACAAGTTTGTAGTTAGTCAACAGTATTGCACCAATGCTAGTTTCTTACTTTTTATAAAAGTACCAGATGATACGAGCTGTTAACATTAGAGTTGGCGGGAAGGAGAGCATAAGGGAGCACCACTGTTTTAACAACTCTTCAGTAAATCTACATTTATTTCAAAATAGAAAGTAAAAAAACAAAAAACATAAACAAGCTTCTCGTTACCACAAACTGTGACTTGAAGTTCAGCTTGTTTTTTGTTTTCTATTTTATTTCAGATTGCTTCTATTTTTCTAGAATATAGCTGCATTTGACCAACCCTTCTTCAGATTTCTTAAGATTTCTGACTTTTAAAAATTGACTGGCAAAGTTAAAAAAAAAAAATTTATCCCCTGATCATTTCTTTATGCTGCCAATGTCATTCACATTCAAGATCTTTGACCTACAATTCTTCTAACTAAATTTCTACAGCATTGACTGCCATTCAAAGAAACATAAATACCACCCTCTGGGAATTGTATGTGCTGTATGGAAAGAAATGCTGTTATGTCAAATGATTCAGTTTGTTTTCAATTCATCATAAAATAGGTATATGGAAAAAGTTTGAAATTCAGGCTGGAATGATATATTTATTTCACTGATACAAGTCACACTGATGACCCCATCCCTTAGTGTTCATTGTATATAGAGCAGGAGACATAATGCAGCAGAACTGAAAAAGTTAAAGTGGCCATTCTAACGTCAAATAAATTACAGGATTAGATTACACATAAGTACCATTGCAAATTTAATATACCATGAGTCTATGTATACATTGATTTCCAGCAGTTGTATCAAATGATGCTTTTAAATTGTCCCTTCACAATTAATACTAGTTGCCTTCAAAGACTGAGCATTGACGAAAACTAGAGGAGTTGTTACTTTCATATAACTAAGTTTCCCCTGATGTCCACTCTTATCTCTAATCTATATACTAAGCACTAAATGAGCCCCTGACTCTTGGACAATTCCAGCCCCAGATGTTCACTCACAGCCTCCATTTACACACAAACAAAAGCTACCAAGAAGTGAATTGGCCTTATAAACTTATCCAGAATGACTGTTTCTATCCAAATTCTACTTTTATGCCTCTTTATTATGTATCATGTTATCTAAGAGTGGGGTATAAGCCTTGTTTCTGGGTCAGAGGCAGTGGTAGGTGAAGAATAAAAGGGTGAAATCCAGAATCAGAAGAATCGACAGATGTAGGGCAGAGGTGGTAATAAATGGCAAGTCGGTAGGATGGTCAAGATGAGGAAATTTGAGAAAAGTGGGTCAAAAAGGAAATACTGCTCCAAAACCATCTAACAATCTGATGTCAAGAAGCACACCCAAGATGGCAATCAATTTGGTCGGTCAGATAAGGTTTGGACAAGAGAATCAGATAGAGCACACTAGAGATTAGAGGACCTCTGGTTCAAGTAAAATCTGACCTCACACATGTACAGAATTTTCACTATATCCTGCTGGAATAAGATTCACTGAGTATGGCTAATCAGGTAAAGCCCAGTCTGCTGAATTGAAGTAATTCTCTTTTCTAAATCAATATTCTGAAACACACAAAGGTAAACTCCACAAAATGTAGTCTGTGCTTATAGCCTTTTTCTTTGATAAAGGCCACCAGAAAATATCCAATCATTTATACTTAAATTGACAATTCATTTAATTTCTCATACCCTTCTACAGAAAACAGATAAGGGCCTCTACCCACAAACATCTTTTGCATTCATCCCGTTTCCCTTATGTTATTGATTTAATTTCACCTCTCATCATTTCTCACAAGAAATTTCAATAACCTCTTAAATGTTTTCCTTATTAAATTTCTTTTCCATATTTAATTAATTTCCTCAAAGCCTGGCATGATTGTATCAACCATAGTCCAAGAATCGTTGACTGCTTACAGAATGAGCTTAACCTCTAGAATGAAAATTGTAGATCCTCCCTGGACAGGCTATGACATACACTTTCCAGAAAATTTGCCTGCTCATGTAGACTTTGTTGACCTCTATTAGATCACTTAATATTCCAAGCACTTTAATTTTTCCCCATATCTACACAATTACTTACCTTGCACTGTTCTAAGTCATTCTCCCTGCCCCCACCTTCACTTGTGAAAAATCCCACCATCCTTTACAGTTCAGCTTACATGCCACTATGCCTATCAATCACTGAGTATCTCCTACCAAATATTTTTCTTAGCTTGTATGTTCCTATCCATGATATTTACATTCTTACATGACACTAATCATATAGGCTTTCTTCATCAATTGATTATCAGCCATCAAGGTGAGGAGGCCTCTCTGGTTAACTCTACAGCTATCTAGATTGAATAACTGCGTAAGAATTAGTTTGAGCAATTTAGAAGAACATTAGAATTTGGAAAGAGGAATAAGAGAAAAACAAAATAAGGAAAGAATGTAAGATTTTGTAAAAAGAGAACAGCCCCTTAGAATAGATTATTCCCTAAAACATACCTAACCTTTACAGATGAAAAACTAATTGCTAATAGATAAAACAGCTCATTTTGAGCACCCAACATTGAAAAAAATTGTTTTCCCTCTTGTTGCTAAAGATTCTCCACAGGTGACTCTCAGTAAGAGACTGTCATTAACCAGTTTATACCAGAAGCTACCTAGAGGTGCTGCTCTTACCAACAAATTCCCTAAATGATTCATGTGCTTCTATACATTTTCACAGGTATGTCCCAAAGTAACGAGGAAAGGAGAAACATAAATGTTCCATGCATTAGGAGCTTTTTATTGTAAGATTATTTTCATCTAATGGGTACTAAATAGGAGATCCGAACTGACTCATCTCTATTATCACAGGCAATCATTGGAATAATGTCAAACAAACAACCTGACTTTCACACCCACACGTCTGACATACACTGTTTTTGCCATCTGACTCACGCTGTGCTTGCTGGGCCATATTGCTGATGCTAAGAGGAAACTTCCTGCTTTAATTTCACTTTGGTATAGATACAATCCTAAAGTTTTCCAGAGATAATTTTTCAAGAAAGAAAACAGGAACAGAAATAGCCCATTCAGGGAGAAAAAAAAGAAAGCATTTTCTGAAAACTTGCACCTTCAGAAGAATGAAGCTACGTGGGACATTTCAAATTCTACTGCTTGTCCTACTATCTACAGCCTTCCAGCACCTCAGCATCTACCTGTCTCCCCTCCTGTGTACTCTCTCGAATTAAAGGCAAATGAACCTATCCCTTTAGTTCAGTTACTGTGGCAGAGACAGTATTATCAACCACACAGTCCATATGTTTCACTACATTACCTAACCTCCTGGAAATTACACGAGGTCTTGTGAACAGTTCTAATGAGCTAGGATTAATACACATCCATTCTGACAAATTGTGGAGCTGAGCTCTCCTTGTGATTTCTTCCCTCATCACAGTGACGAAAAAAGCCGGCAAGAAGCAACGAGGATCATTTTGTCATTATATAAAATCTTGGAAAGGTATTGGGAATCACGGTGGATTTTGCACCTGTGAGCAATGAACTGCTGTGTTCAGCTGCTTAGATGTTGAAGTTGTTTGTTACTGAAGAATATCCTAGCCTACTCTGTCTGATATAGTTAGTTTTTGAGCTTTCAGACCATAGGGAGACTAAACATATGCTGTTCATATTTACGGTGCGTATAGATAACTAATCAACATTTTGGAAAATCTACTCTGAAAATAGACACATCAAGAATTTTTATGAAAGGTTTCTTTCCACATTACACTGTGTGCACATTTCTATTACATATGCAGTGGTTCTCAATCCTGGGAATTAAATATTCTAGATAGACAGATAGACAAACAGATATGCAAGCTTCTCAACTCACACCAATTAAATCAGAATGCTTGGTCTTGAGGCTGAGAATACAGATTTTTTCAAAGCGTCTGTGTATCTAGTTTATAGTGATGGTTAATAACCACTGCTATATGGGGTAAAGTTATAGTTTGGGGTTTGTTTGCTTTTTAATAAACATAACTTTTCCATAAGTGAAAACTTCAGGAACAAACTTGAAAAGCGTATATGTTTTTATAATAAATGATGATAATAGTAATAATAATAATAAAGGTATAAATATCAACAACTCTATTTCTAGAACATCATCTAACTCATACTTTTAGAAATTGTCTGAATCTAGTAAACATGTAAATCAGTAGAAAGAACATGGATTTGGAGTAAAAAACAATCTGTGTTCTAATGAGTCCTTCACTTTTTTACTGTAGGGCCTCAGGCAAATTCCTTAATCTCTTTAATGTCAGTTTCTTCTTCTAGAAACTTGAAATAAATTACTCTAGGATTATATGAAATAATTTGTGTAAAGCAATAAAGTTGCTCAACAAAATTGTGTAATTTTATATAAAATCAAGTGTGCCAAGGTTATATTATGACTCAAGAATACATTTCACACTAGTTTGTCAATGCTGAAACTTACAAAACTGGTGGCCTGGTTTTTTGGTTAAGGATACACCCTCTGCTTTATAGACAGGATATACTCCCTGCTTTATATACAAATATTTTAGAATGGTAACATATTATTCCTTATCAGGAGTATATCCCTTCCAACACTGACTCCATGTTCTCTGTAGGATTCTATCTTGAGAATAGTCCTTCAGAGGAAAAAATATTGAGAAAACAATGTGGCCACTGGTCTCCCGGAAAAGGAGATTCAAGTGGAACTAAAGCAGAGAAATGACTTTAAAAAGGCAAGCATTATATTTGTTTTTAAAATTAATTTATAGAAATTTAGCCTACAAAGAAAGTGTTCTCAAGGTGATTCAAACATTTCTGGTATTATCCACTCTCACCAAATTCTTGGCTCTTCTTTGGCAAGACTCCATTTCATCTGAGACCCTTGTGTAGTGCCAAGTATTAAAGCTAAATTGGATTTGAAAAAATATCCTCCCTTCAGAGAGCTTTCACTACAATTGGTGGGAGACGGTCAATAGAAAACTAACTAGTGACAAAAATATAATATAAAGGAATATAAACCGACACTTTAATAGAAGGATCAGCAATATACAACAGGAGGAGAAAGAATTGACAGGAGCATTTATCAATTAAAGGAAACAGTCCCCAACAAATAAATTACCATTTCATTTTACAACCCAACAAAAGTTTTAAAAAAGTGTTTATGGGGGGAAGAAGTGCATGAAAAAAGAAGAGCTGGAAGAGAAATATTGTTTGGGCTACTCCAGATTCTGAATGTCATTAACATGAGATTAACTGACTCCACAAGATCAAGCAAAGACCCAAACCACTTGCTCCATTCATAGCAGATGCTCAAATTTTTAAAAGAATAAATCAATGAGTACATGAGTGTTCTGAGTTACCTAGCAATGACTTTTGTCAGTCTCCCTAAGCCTGACCAATAGTTATTTGCCCCTCAATCTCAGGTAGTTTTATGAATTTATGGATTGTTGAATTGAATTTGATAGACTCTGGAACACTGGTTCTAGAAACAATTTTGTAAAATAATATTCTCAAAATAGGAACACTTATGAAGATAGAAAAATTCTTGATAAATATGGCAAAAATAGAAGTAAATATAAGTCCCAAAAAGGTGGTAACAATATTTACACATACACACACACACACGGACTATCCAATTAAGAAAAGGACCACAAACATTTAAGAAAATAGTTTGCATGGGTTTGACAAGGGAGGAAAAAAATTAATTTTTTCTAGTCTATTTCTATGTTTTGAAAAAGTACTACCCCCACTGCAGTTAAAACTAACATTGCATTTAATATTCTTATAAAGTGGCAGTGGCACCAAGAGTACTAGTGAAAGTTGAAGGGGTATGTGCAGAAGGAATTGGAGCTGTGACTCATTTTGCCTGGTGTGCACTTCTTCACATTACAAATGCAGAGAAAAAAGCATTAGTAGTGAAGGCATATTTAGGTTGATACATTTATATTCACTTAGTTTTTTCTATAGGAAACTTTTCTCTAAGAAACTCGAACTGTTGCTTTTTGAGGAAGTCAAGTGATTAAAAGAGCCTAATGAGGAAAAGAATCAATGGGCCAGAAGAACTGAAATTAGAATTAAGAATTAATTGATTTTGAAAAATCAGATTCAAAGGGAATATTAAATGCAATTCCTCAAGAACCATTAAGCTTATAGTAATAAAATGAGTGGGTATTGCTTCTAAAGTGGAATATTTTGATTAGATAAGTTTCAAATTTCAAGAAGTTGGTTTTGAAGAAAGTTTCTCTGAAAGACATCAATAATGTCTTCCTTCATTAGTGAAAATAACATGAAGTCAATGAAGGGAAGCTCCTTCACTGGAAGAAAAGCAAACTCATGATTTGATATAATCACTATTTTCATATAAAAGTATGCATATTGTCATGTATTATAGGTACAGACACATTCTAATTATAAATTTAAAATGATTAATTTAGCCTTTCAACCTCTCTTCCCATCTTGTCTTTGCTTTGACATGTAAATTAGATTTTCCTTTTTTGCTTCTGCATTAAGAATCAGTCAGTTATAATCTAATATATTGCTGTTAAAAGACTGAAACAAAGAGTAAAGCTGTTTGGCAAATACTTTCAAATTATTTCTTACTGGAAAGTATAATCTTGCCATTGTGCTCTAAAATCAGAGACTACCCTGCAATTAATGTGCGGAAATTAGCCATCCTATTGTAACCATCTTTATTGTTTATGAAGTATCTTAGATGAGCAGATGTGTTTTTGCAATTTGGTTTAATAATTTACAGAAAGTACAAAACTCTGTACAAGTATCAAAAATAACAGATGCTGTATAGAAGGACTCTAAGGAAGCTTTATTGAATTTTATAGATTTATCATTTAAAAGCCAAGAATATATGAGAGGATAAAACCATGGGCATTAATAAGTGCTAAGAAGCTTGATAATCATACAGTCATACAGTCAAAAGGGAAAGATGAATCTATTTTAACAAAACTGAATCCTGTGGAACCCTCCCTCCCTCTCTCCTTCCTTCCCTCCCTCCCTCTTGCCTGCACAACAGACTAGCTGAGTTATCGTTGATTCCATCTAACCAAAATCATTGATGGTACACAATGAAGGCAATACAAGAAGAGTTCATGGAAATGAAATCACTATACACTTAAAATATACAGTTAATAAATTTTCTAGTTACATATGGTTATATTAAATCTGGAGGGCATTCAGAGTGTAACTCAAAGTAATTATCCCTTTGAAAACACCTGTCTGAACTTTCCACATCTATACGATTACATTAACACAACCCACTATACCTTATGATATTGAGAAATCAACAGTAATCAGAAGAACTTGCCTTCTCCACATAAATTCTCTTACCTTCCCAACAACAACAAATGCTATACTTAACATGTCTGGAAATGGTATGTTTAGAATATTAATTATAAATGGTGTTTATTAAAAGTTGTATGTAATATACTACTAATGGAAAACAATTTTTAAAAAACAGCACATTGCTAAGTTATAAATTCTTTTCTACAGGTTTAAGTAGAACTTGATATTGCTTTGCCTCAGGGGAATCAGTATGATCACCAGTTATCAATATAACAGGCCAATTTTCACTGAATCTAGGTCCTATATAAAGTAAACCCTAGCACGATCATGGCCATATCAAATTAATAACAGTGAATGATGGATATTTCCAGTTAATTTTGAGTAAAAGAAAGATGTCAAAGTACTAGAAAAACAAAATAATCCTGTATATTTTCAATGAAAATTCCTGAAAAGGTTTAAACTTGTGTGCATATTTTTGGTTGAGGCTGGAACAAATTCCTCTGTCATCTGAATTGAAAGGTGCCTTCAGAGTATCTCATTTCTACCATTCCTATCTTGAGTAACCCAGTCTAAAATCTCCTCTGTCACTGGAGACTTCACTGCTCCCTCAGTATCACATACTCAATCATAATATTGCTTTGCTCTGCCTTTTTGATGTACATAGGTTAACCTGAAGCCTCCTTTACTGCCTAAAAATCTTAGACCAAGAAAGTTATACTTTGTGATTATTAAGAACACAAGCTCTTAAGTTAGACTCCCTTGTATTCCAAGTCTTGCTCAGCAACTGAGAGACTTTGGATAAGACAGTTAAGCCTTTCTAAGCCTCAATTTCCACTTCTGTACATTGAGAACTAATATTTCAGCTTTATTTCTTTGGGTCTTTGTTTTAAGTGTGATAATATACAGAGAGCCCTCAATGTTAGCTATTATTATTAATTCACTCTTGTGGTTCACAGTGATCTACTCTCTTCTCTTAATCTCCATTTTGGTTGTTTCCTGTGTCACATGACATAAGATATTTTCTTGTGTCACGACTAGATTACAGATTTACTGAAAGCATTGATTGTACTTTATTTCATAGGCATTACTCTTAGTGACAGTTGCTCCATTGTAAAAATAGAAAATACGTGGCATCTTCGTACTCTCTCGTTGATATCTTTGTGGCTATGTTGGAAGAGAATGGCTTCAATAATCGGCAACAATAATAATAACTATAGCTTTTTAACTAAAATATGATAAAAGTATGCCAGGCAATTTGGAGTATTTTATCTTAATCTCCACAAAATGGATTATAAGTTACATAGCTAATGTTTTGAAACTAGGGTAGAAATACTAGATTTCTGTCATTCCTAAACCAAAGCACTGCCTTCATAGATATTAGAATATCAGCATAGGTAAGGAAAGTTCCTTTTTATAGAATTGTATATCTTCAACTCTAACTATGGTAATTTTAGAACATTTAGCCATGCCTTAAAACTGAGCCATATCAGTTAAAGTTACTAATCGTTATACTTATTTAAGTAAAGAGAATCAAAGCCTGAGGTTTCTTGTTTTGTTGTTGTTGTTGTTGTTGTTTAAATTTGGTAAAGTGGTTGTCAGAGAAAGAGTCTCATTTTCTTTGAAAACAGGGTAGATAAAAGAAACAGGTTAAAAAAAATAACAGAGTTCAATTTCAAATAGATCGGCTGAGACTGAAGTCTCCATTTAAAAACAACATAAAGGTTTTTTTTTAATACCCTAGTTACACCACTTAATGTCTAAGTATATTATCAAAGGAATAAAGAAGAGAGGTAGTTTTTTAAAAACTAACATGCACATATAGGTTGCTTTGCATCTCTCAAAAACATCTACATTGAGACTGAGTTTAAAAAGCAAGCATTTATTGGAAACAAGAGATGCATGGCTCAGATCTATTTGTAAAGCAATTTTATATTTGCCCCCAGAGGACAATTGGCTTTGTAACCAACATGATTTATCACAGAATGACAAGATAGGAATGAGCATGAGATTCCATAAACTCTGTTTTTTCCTCCAAATAGAGTCCAGACTAATTTATCTGAAGCAGATAAGAGTCTTTCAAAGTAACCAAATGGTTGTAATATGGACTGCTACCCTGAGCACTGCACTATAATGCTGTTAGAGAATGAACTGGTCACTGATGCCATGACATGAAAAATTGATTTAGTCTAAGAATCCCTTCCTGGGGAGGTAAGTCTTCATTCTACATGAGATGCCCATCACTGGTGTGATTTAATGCATTAGTTGCTCAATACAAAGCAGCAGCAACCATTTTTACACTGAAAATCAAAAGCAAAAACAAAAATATAGGCTTCAATGAGCAAAATGAAGGTTTACAGAATCTATGCTATTACTGAATAGTCCATCTATTTTCTGCTCAGACATCTATTCAAGAACTTACTCTTTTTTTACCAAAGCACAAACAAAAATAAAGCAACTCTATACTCCTTTAACGCTGTGCATAAACACAGGACCCAGCACGCTCAGATCAAAAGCAATTAGTCAAAGGCAAAATTAAAAAATGTGCCAAGCTCTGGCCAAAGAATATTAATATGTAAACTCATTTACCTTAATTCTTTGCAAAAAAATAGAAAAGACAATCATAACTTATAGAGTGAATATGCAGTGGCAAGCATTTGCAGAAATTAACTAAAATTTCTTAGAAATAGCTGATATAAAAACCAAGTAAGTTAATAAACTTTGAATAATTATGGATCAAATGAGAATATAGACCTCACTTAGTAAATCTGGCTGATTGAACAAATTCAATTTTGATTATAAAAATTATAACTTTTTATAAAACTTGTTTACTCAACCATATTTCCTAAGTGAAGTCTGTATTCTAGTTTCCCTATTAAGTCCTAGGGACGCAACAACGAACCAGATATGTATGGCCTTGCCTTCATGAAGAGCACACAATAGCTCAGGACTCAGAAGTTGCTGAGCAGAACACAGATGACCTAAACTGAAGAAATGCCATTTCCATGCTACTCTTGTGCTAGTGTTTTAAATAATTTTATATAAAATGACAGAAAACTAGAAATTTGTATCAGAATCTACCATTTTTAGTTTTTAAATACAATTATGGTTATGTTAAATACATAGAAACAGATGTATTTATTATTATTCTGTATTGTAGTTTGAGCCATCAAACTTAAAAAATTGACTTTACAACTACATTTATGCTTGAATCTTCTTTATAATTATGTGTCATATGTGTCCTATGAAAGCCTATCACAATATATATATTCTCAGAAATGTTACTTTTTAAAAATTTTTCCGATAACTCTTTAGTGTTCTTATCTTTGTCTTAAAAAATACTATACTTGTGCTTTGAACCATTAGATCACACTTAGCTCTCAAAATTTCTGAAAGTAACTATAAATTATAATAAAATATTTATACAATTGGACACAATAATATTGACTGAATGTGTTCAATTTCATGGCACAATTTTACCTACATGCATTTCCTGATAAATTGGGCTGGGGAATCCAGAAAGAGGGCATCATGAGTTGGTGTTTCTACCTGAGCCATGAGCACTAGTACGTACATCAGATAGACCATTTACTAGGCATACCATCAGAGATGGATTTTTATAGTGATATTTCTAAGATTTTGACAAAAGAGTTAAAGATGTACAAAACATAGTAAATGTGGACATTTAATTAATCAGTTTGCACCTCTTTAAACTGCTCTTTCAAGATCTTTAGATTTCAGAACTATTATATCTGACTACTACAGCCAGATTAGAGAAACATTTCTGTGGAAGAAATATAATCTTGTATTTCACCCCACAAATTAGAGGCACATTAGATATTTTAAATATTTGAGTAAATACAGTGCTTTCAGGAAGAAGGAAAAGACTGTTTCCCCCAAATTAAGTTTTTCAACAAGATTTATTGATGCTGACCGAGGCCCAGCATAAACTCTTCTAAGGATGCTGTCTAAGTAACATGAGATAAACTAGAATAAGACATATCCAAATAAACTGAAGAAGCAGTTTGACTCAACTATAGAAAATCAAATATTTTCCTTGTAAAATTAAAGATGATATTGTACTGGGATTAGAAGGCAAAGGAAGTTATATTATTATTCTATATAAAAAAACAAATCTGAAGTTTGATTTGTGTTTTTCCTTATATCTATTTTGGCCCCTTATTTTATTGCTAAAACAAAATTACATAACATTATATCCAAGTTAGTTGTTCATGTAACTAGGTTATTTAAGACAGTGTTAGTTTATATATGTGTGTGTGTTTTAATATATATAGAGGCAGTATAATCAACTTTTCTCTAATAGGACCTTAAGATTTTAACTCTCAATTTGGAGCAATTTGTAAGAACATCTATTTCCACTGAAGGTCAAAACTTTAAATTCCATGATTACCAAGGGAAATCTACTGATGAATTGATAGCTTAGACCCTAGATTTTCATTCAGTTACTTCATTTCTATTGATTGTTCTCTGCGCAGACCTCCATTTCTGAATTCCACTTTCACTCTCATGCTAATATGTAACCACTTTTGCTTGCTTCCAAGAAAAATAAGGGCTTGCCAAGAAAGAGTTTAGAAAATTTGATTTTGAAAATAGTAGTCTAAATGTAACAGTGTTCTTAATGCAGACTGTTTTACTAGACAGACTGACATCTACCCATTCAACTCACTGACCTAGACAGAGCTATAAATTAGAGTGAGAAATATTAGCAGGATGATGGCCAAATGTTTCGCCTAATCTGTCTGTTGTCAAACAGAAGAATTATAATGCTTATTCTGAAAATATTCTCATGTGGATTATTTTTGCTTCAATCTCTACATCTACTAAATGCAATTATTTTTCTAGTAGGTTAATGCACGCATTGATTCCAAGGAGAACATAACACCAGATTCTTGGACAATTATGTTTGTATTTTTGACATGACTTAATTAACAACCTCTCATACATGATACTAGGTGTCAAATGCCTCCCATATGCTTTCTGCTAACACCCTAAACCCCCTATCCAAGTAAATAGATTTAATGAGTTACAAGTGGTTATTACAAAAAACTAAGTAAAATTTAACATAAAACCTCTCCAGTGAAAAATAAAATGGATCAGTATGAATTTGTATAAATACTGAACTGTATATATATTTTTTGGGAATGAAATTTTATGAATATGGCTAAGTAATTAAACTAAGGACTCTTTATGAAATATTCATAGATCACATTTCAAATAACCAGATAACAGCCTGTGATTTTTCAATAAGTTTTATATATTATGTTTCAATAATTCATTTTTCAAGTTTGATGTCAGCATTTTAAATATTCTTCCTTTAAACCTATGTGCTTATTCAACTTAAAAAAAAAAAAATAGAAAAAAATCAATGATGTGTTTCCACCCACTCATGTACAAAATTTCCAAAAAAATTTAAAGCTTTACAGAGATTTCACTTTATCTCTTAGATATTTTGCAGAAAATAGACTGTTTTTGTCTGCAAGAGTGAAAAAAAGAAAACCCAAAGAATAATGTCAGTTTGTAATTTATAAATATTTAAATGATTAAGAGATTTCGAATGACTTCATGTAATACCAAATTAGATTAAATGTCTAAAAGTGTAACTTAGTCCCCTGTGAGAGCTTTCAAGTTCGAACTGTTTCCCTTCCAAATGTTTTGCTATAATTGTGATGAATGGCCACCTAGAGCAAAAGTTCAAAAATAGAACTTAAATTTAATTAGCCAATGAAAAGTCTAAGTGCTGCCATCGTATTTCATGACTGCAGTCAGTTCCTAATTTATAGTATAGTTAGGGAAGCAGCCCTTTACTCCTGTATAAATTCATCTGTAATATTTTAAGGGACAATCAACATGTCCTGTAAGTAGTGATTTTTTTTAAATAAAATAAACATAACAATAGCAAGATACAATTTGCTGACATTCTTATAATACAAACCTGTGATGATGCTTAATTCATGAGCCTTGAATCCATCTATTCCATTTCTAGCTGGAAAAATTCCAATTTCAGTTTCACACTGCATATGGGACGAAGTCCAAGAGCATTAAAGTAGCAGCACATCTCTACCTGACCTAGGCCCAGCATCAACTCTCACCGCTCTAAAACCATCCTGCAATATGAAAATGGATGTAGTTCTCCCACATTAGGCTCCTCTTACTTCATGGTGTTCCTCCACTGAGGTGCTCTTTAGGTTTCTTGTTCAATTGATTAATTCTTAGCCATACAGTAAGACTTAGCTTAAACACACCTGGAGTAAACCCTCTCTGATACTTCTAAACCGGAATGTTCTAACTGGCCTTATCATCTTGTCAGCCACCAGAACCTAGGCATTCTTCTAATATGGCATTAGAATTTATTTCTCTACTCACAGCACACCATGGATTAATTGAAAGTATAAAAAAAAAAAAGAAAGAAAGTATAAAAAATTCACCTTCCTTAGTGCCCTTACTCTGGTTTTATATATATACAAACATACACACATATATATACATATATATAAAATATATACTCATACATAAATACAGTTGTATATAATGCATATATATGTGTAAATACATATGCACACATATTAAAAGGAAATATGCTCCAGCTCTGTTAATCAGGAATATTCAGGAAAACAGAAATGACTCTATGTCTTCCACATAGAAAAATTTAATTGGGAGAGTTAGGTGCTCCCTCAAACTCTGGAAGGACCAGAAAATGAAGATCAGGAAGACTAATCCAGTTAGTTTTGATGAAATTGGATAGTTTTAGGAATCACAGGAAAACCGCCAGTTAGGTCAGAGCTACCTGCAGAACTAAAGCAGGTAATTTTCAAGCTCAGGAGCATGTCTGCCACTGCTGGAAGTTACTTTAATACAGTTTTTGCTTCTTTTCTGCCTTCCAAATCTCAAACAATTATCTTGCAGACTCTAACCTAGATTTTTGCTAGCAAGGAGTCTGAGAACATAGTTCCCAATCTTTCATTTCTTGTGATAATGCAGAAAGCGAAGAAGAGGGGCTTTCCTGCCAAGCTGCCAGGAGACAATCAGGCGCATTCCACCACACTGGCTATAAGCATCCCTACAGCTCCTTCTATTCACTTTTACATCCCAAATACCATTCCATTCCAATCAACAATGACAATATCAGCATTCTTCAATACTCTGATGTAACCACCCTTAAATAAGATACTCTTAAACAAATGAAGACATGCTTACACTTGCTTGACAACTCCAAATAAAAGAGTGCATTAACCTGTGGTTTGGTAGCAATTGAGATATTGCCATGAGCATGCCAAAAGGACAAAGAAAAGGAGTGAATATAAAACTGAAAAAGATCTGTTAGATCACATATCTCCAAAAAGAAGTGACCTTCAGGGGAATAGTTAGCATGAAGCATTCTTAAAGGGAGAGTTCTGGAACACAGATACCCTGACCTCACTCTCTCCCTCATCCAGACCTTTTGTTAGGACTCCTCTATTGGCTGAAACCAACTAGAAATCAAAGATTGGAATGGCTTTATACCATCAGCATCCCAGAACAGAGTGAAGAGTGGAAATGGCAAAGAATAGATCAGGAATGCTAAATGAAGAAATACTTTAAAATAAACTAAAGTAAGGTTAATCACAGATAGGAGTATTGAAGTACATTGTACCTCTGCATTGTTCAATGTCATAAGCAATCCAGTGGTCATCTCAGCATGAAGTTTTGTGAAAACATTGCTTATATTAGTGGAAATATTATTCTTTGAAAACTAAAATTTTTAGACCAACAGTATTTAATCCTGTGGAGATGGAAAGCAACATTGATGATTATTAGAATCAATCGAGAGCCACTTCCACATGTACCCTTGGTTCTTGGACTCATTTTCCAGTTATAGGAGAAAGAAAACTATCTATTGGCTGCTAT
The DNA here is from genome assembly GCF_009834535.1 of Camelus ferus. Taxonomy (NCBI): domain Eukaryota; kingdom Metazoa; phylum Chordata; class Mammalia; order Artiodactyla; family Camelidae; genus Camelus; species Camelus ferus. The sequence goes on along the minus strand of NC_045701.1, from coordinate 35,052,783 downwards.
GCTTTATTGGTTCAAAGCCTATACTGAAATTTGTAGAACATCCCTTCACCCTCAGCAAGCATATTAATAAAGTCTTTAGTAGGCCGATCCACCATTGTATAAGGTCAGCTGTTTCTGCTTGTTAGGATACATAGTGGTAAAACTTCTGAAACTTAGTGAACCAATTACCTCAGTATTTTTCTCCTACAATTACTTATTTAGTTGGGAGTAATATTGTATGGTATACTATTATCTTCTGCCTGTACCCCAGGCTTAGCTTTACAGAAAAAAAAATGAACACATTTCTTAGAAATGTGTATAAATACACAGATTTACTGGGCCCTAGGCTCTTCATAAGAAGAATATAAAATCATGTCTAGTATATACTGCAGGCCAGCAAATCACCTGTCAATGTATGTGTGTGCTACCAAGATAAAAATTCAGTGATTTTAGTCTTAGGTGATCTATTCAGATTCTTACTATAGAGCAATTGGTGTTATGATTGAGCTCACCATTTCTCAGGTCTACCTACAGTAGACTGGCTTCTATGCAGAACGCTATAGAGTATCTCACTGAGAGAAAACTTGTCACTGCACAGTGGTTTATGGGTGACCAGCTGACAGACTTATCAGTCCCCATAGCTTGCTGAGATGGAAAAGTTCCTTTTAGACCACAAACATACCTTAATATAAGTATGCTGCCCCCCCACCATATAGCTGAATAAAATAGAATAAAACTAGACACATTATTCCACCCTAGTTCACACCATTAAAGATGGGAAATAGACTGGATTAAACTTAATTTATACAATTTATCTTGTTCTAAAGTGGAAAAAAAAACCTCAAGATGTATATAAACTTCTCTGGTAGTGGTTCATATTCTGAAATTTTATCCCACTGTTTTTATTACAGGGAAGTAAAAAAAATTAGGGGCTCCGAGCTTAGTTTCTCTTTAATATTGTTTGGAAGTAAGAAGCCTATTTGCAAAATGATAAGATACAAATATATTAAAAAGTTAAACAGCTCATTGATTATTATAACAGAATTAATAAATTGTTAATATACAACCTTCACTATACAACTTAGGTTATAGCCAGATGACAATCAAGGCTTGAGTGATACGAAATATTTGATTTTAAAAATTAAGAAAAAAAATATGGTATAAATGATACCAAAAAATTAAATTGGAACATTGCATTTGTTTATTACAGTAGTAATCAAATTAAATCAATTGGTTTGATTATTAACACATGCCTTTGCAAAATCTAGTGTAACTATAATAATTTATCTTTTTTAACTAGGTAGAAAAAAAGCCACACAGGCCTCAATCTCTAGTTATTATTCATGTTTGCTATATTTATCCTATTCTAAAAGAAGAAAAGGTCAAGACAAACTTCTGGATAAGAGGCAACATCAACATTCATGAATCAGTTACAACAAATAAATAGTTGCAGAATATCATGCTCACCAGGCATTCAATATAATTTCACTGAAAAAAAAAGTGATTTGGAAAGAGATTAGATTGTCATTAAATATGTATTACCATGCTAAAATTAAAAGTTGCAAAAGTTGGGGAAGTTAACCAGTAGAAATCTGGATTCAAAAGAAAAGATTAATTTCTGGCAGAAGGCTAGTGGCTAAAGACCTGCCTTTAGTTCTACTTCCTCCTGATCATACGAATAAAATTCAGCACAGGTATAAGGTGCAAACTCAAAAGGGTATAAAGGCAAGAGATAAAATAAAGAGTCAATAAAAACAGTCTTTTTTTTAATCATTTGCCTTTTGCAAAGACTGAAAACAGGTGAGCGAGAAATACTGACTTTTCAGAAAAACAACTTCTCAGAATTCTTAAGACATTTCTACATGGCCATAAACTGAAGTTGAAGTAAACAAATTTTCTTGCAGAATCCCAGAGGTGTTCAGGAAGTGTAGAAAAGCAGTAGTGAGTTTGAAGTTAAAATTCAGATTTTAAGTAGTATGTGGAAAGAAGTTAGCCTTCTGCTTACATCCCATATACTATTTCTCTCTCACCATGCATAAAATTTGAGTTTTGCACTGTACAGCACAAGTCAGAAAATTACAGCCTGACAGTCATCCCATCCTGCCACTGATTTTGTAAATAACTAATGAAACCTAGCTATGCCCATTCCTTTCCTGCTCTCTGTCAGGACTCTTGCTTTTGGAACCCAATGACTATGGTGTGAGAATGTTCAAATTAGCCCACGAAGAGACCTCACGAAGAGACAACGTAAAGAGGCCTCATTGGAGAGGAACTGACACCTCCAGCCAACTACCAATATTCATCACCAAACTCAAGAGTGAATGAGCTGTCAAGTCTCTTAGCTCGTCAGAAACAGTGGAGCCAAGATAAGTCCCATCCACATTTCTTGCTAACAGCATTCATAAGGTTAATAACGTGTGTTTTACATTATAAGTTTTACGTTTATGTCATGTTTTCAAAGTAATTGGAATAAGTGGTCACTTTGTAACAATTTGTTGAACTTTACTAAAGGTTCATACAGTTTTCTGTATACATTTTTTTTCACAATAAAATATTTTTTAAATCAGATTTTTAACCATGTGGCTTTTTTTTTCTATTTTGTCTCACATGGTATTAGATACATTAAATTTTCTTTAACTTCCTGAACTTACAAAGCAGCAAAACTTGGTTCAAAGCTCATTAGCAAAGTTGATAGATTCCACGAATCCAACTCTAAAAAGCTCTACCTTCCCATCTCCACTGCTCCCATCCTTATTGTATCTCTTTCTAAAATTGACTAGACAACCTCAAAAACTTTACTTCCCATACCACTCCAATTCATATTACACACTATTATGTTATTTTTCTAAAACACAGTTCAGATCATAATCATTCCCTGATTAAAAAAGAAAAACCAATGATATCAACTCATGAGTTAAGAAGGCAAATCAAGCATATATAATGTCTCCCACTTAAGAATGCACTAAAATTAAAAAAAGTAAAATAGAAAAGTATAGACTTCAATCAATAAAAAATATGTCATGTAGGGTATGAGTGGGTAAGAAATCCTAAAACTTCACTGGAAGATGAAAAATAGAAAAAGGTGAATAGATTGATACAATAAAAACAAAAGTTTCAAAAATGTTAACAGTAGCAGAGGATACAGCTGAATGGCCTGGAAGAACACCAAGGAATGCTGGACTCCAGGAACACAGTGACAGCAGAGGTAGGTATGAGAAGTGGGGATGGGAACCGGAGGTACTGAGTGCATGTAGGTGCAATGGTCCACCAGCATTGACCCACCTTTCTAGTTTAATTACAGGAAAAAAAAATATGTATCCAAAAATAAGTCATCTCTAAAGAGCTTTGGCTAATAGTCTTAGAATAAACAGAATAAGGGGATATCTGTACCATACAGTAACAGAGTCTCCATGCATTTTTTGATATTATGGATTTGGGGGTACCTACATAGCTAAATTTCTGCCAGCACTTTCTTAACTGAAGTCTACCTGCCTGAAAGTCCCACTCAATATTAGAAATGAATGGATATTCAAGTATCACCAAATATGTGAAGAAAGATTTCAGTACGAATAAGAAAGCTAACCCCCGATTCTAGATGAAAGAATAACATTTCAAACACTAGAGAAGGAAAAAAAAAAACTATATCTAATTGGTATCTTTCGAACAATTTTATATTTTGTATCCATAAAAAAAAGAATGGAGTTCTAAGAAAAAATTTTTAAAATGACAGAGAAATAACCCTTGAAAATTAGGAGTGCTGAAATGGTGATAGAAGAATTGAGGAAAACTCAGAGAATTTAGAGCAAAACAATTAAGAAACTGAAAATCTGGGATACATAGGAAAAGCAAACCTGGTATGAAAAGCATTTCAAAATTATCTTGTCCTGATGATGATAGATCCTCTCCATGTATTTGCTCTCAAGGCATATTATATGACTAGTCACTGTTGTAGAGTAAATGTTTACTCTTGCCTTTTTAAAAAAATGTTGTTTTCCTTTTGGGGAATGCCCTTTCATATCCACGTCACATGACCTTGCTGAAATTGTTTATTCAAATTGCTGTGGGTAAAATTCAGACAAATGGCTTCATCCACAGGTGTATCTGTTGTACTGGGAGAGGCACAATCTTTCTGAAATCTTTCTTGATTTGTAGTCAATAGACTGAGTTTTCTTTCTCATTTAAACCTCAGTAGCACCTTCTTTCACCTCTAAGATGATGTTTATATTCTGCCACATACTACAGATGTTTGGGTACTTGTTTCATCCTCCCTATGAGACTGATTAATTTCTAGGAGCAGAGACATTCTCACTTCTGTAGTTAGCACTCTGGCCATGAAAGGGGCTTGCTAAAGATGTCCTGAATTAAAATGACTCAGACCAAATCTCCTTAATCCTTGCCTTGATATAAATCTTCGATAGAGATTATTAAGACAAAGTTCCAGGTCGTGCTTTCTCACCAAGCTCAGAGGTTCCTTTTCTATTTACTTGATAAAAATGAACATTCATAATGCAAAGGTGCAGTATTTATTATGCCACCCCCAATTCAAGCCCTTCTAGGGCCCCTACAACTTCTTGTATCCATTAAAAATGCTTAGCCTAATATTTAAGGCCTTTCTCAGTTAGATTATAGGTTTCTTTCAGAGCTTTCATTTTAATAATTATATAATGTACATTTGCACTCAATAGCTATTAGCTAAAAGTATGATTTAATAAATTAATGAAACATTTTGGAATGGAGGATCTAAGCATACCACTTTTTCAAGCAGTCATGGATATGTTATAGAGGAAAAACCTAAAAGTTAAAGTTCTTGTTTCACTTTAGAAAAATCCATAAAAGAGAAATAAAATTCCTGCCACCCTCACTCAGTAGGATACCACAGAGATTAATGAGGTAATGCAGTAAAAAGTGCTGTGAGCTATTCATACGAATGGGGCTTTACAGAGGTACTTTATTGTAATTATTCTCTGCATTTACCTTTAATGCCATATCTAAAGGATTTTGGACTAGAAAAGAGAGTAACTTTCTAGTATACAAAAGTTGTTTCAAAGTCATCTGTTCCAATCTTGACTCTTAGCTATTTTTTCTTAATTAAAATCCTCACCTTACACAATTTCTTTGTATTGCAGATTAGTGTAATGAAGTAAGCAAGATAATGTATATAACGTTCCTGGTTCTTGGTAAGACCCTAGTAAATGCTTGGCTTTGTACTGTTTTTTAATCAAAAATAGTTATAGTAGAAACTATTTTAGAAGTTTTATCAATGCAATTTTCAGGAGTATCTGGAAAGAGAGGGAAAGCCAATAAAAGCTGGAGTGCTGGCATTTAAGACTATTCAGAATAGAGAAAATTAATGGAGATAAAATTCTTGGATGATAGTTTCTTGCTTTTTTGTTTGTGTGTTTTTATGTGACCTATTGTCCAATCATACCACATTTTAAAGTTGAACTTTCAAAAACTGTTCACAATGATGGCCTAGTTGAGATAGGCCAATAAGGTGTTAATCTCCAAAATATATAAGAATAACTCATACAACTCAATAGCAAAACAAAACAAACAAAAAATAAACCAATTAAAAAATGGGCGAAAGATGTGAATAGACATTTTTCCAAAAAAGACATACAGATGGCCAACAGGTACATGAGAAGACGCTCAATATCATTAATCATCAAGGAAATGCAAATCAAAACCACAGTGAGATCTCTATCACCTCTCATCTGTCACAACAGCTATTATCAAAAAAGTCAAGAGATAACTAGTGCTGGTGAGAATACTGAGAAAAGGAAACCCTTCTTCATTGTTGGTGGCAATGTAAATTGATGCAGTCATTAAGGAAAACAGTATGGAGAATTCTCAAAAAATTAAATATAGGACAACCATATGATCCAGCAATTCCACTTTGGGTATACACCCAAAAGAAACAAAACCATTATCACAAAGATATCTGCACTCCCATGTTCACTGAAGCATTATTCACAATAGCCAAGATATGGAAACAATGTTAAGTATTGGATGGATGAATGGATTAAAAAATATATGGTATATATACAGTAAAATATTATTTAACCACAAAAAGAAGAAAATTCTTCCATTTGCAACCACATGGATGACTTTGAAGGCATCATGCTAAGTGAAATAAATCAGAGAAAGACAATTACTATATGATCTCACTTATACATGGAATCTAAAAAATCCTGAATTTATAGAAACAGAGAGCAAATTGGTGATTGCCAGGGATGGGTGTGTATGTGGATGATGGCTGAAGGTGGTCAAAGGGTACAAATTTCCAGTTATAAGATGAATGAGTTCTGTGGATATAATATACAGCATGATTAGCTAATGATACTGTACTGTACATTTGAAAGCTGCTAAGAGTACATCTTAAAAGTTCTCATCACAAGAAAAGAAATTTTAACTATGTGAGGTATTAGATATATTAACTAACCTTACTGCAGTAATTATTTCTCACACACATACATCAAGTCATAACATTGTATATTTTAAACTTGCACAATGTTATATGTCAATTATATCCTAATAAAGCTGGAAATATTTTAAAATACAAAATAAAAAAAAATAAAACTAAGGAAATGTTTGTCATAGGCAGACATCTGAATTGGTCCCAAGGGGAAGAGTTCTATAGTCGTATAATTAGATCTCAGTCTTTTAGTGAGCCTATCCCTCTGGACTATGAACTTCCCAAGTGTTTCTTAATTTTTTTCTTCCCACCTTAGTTGGAAGAAAACGGCTAGAATGAGCTGGAGTTGGGTATTTTCCTTTCCCAAATAAATTAGTCTCTGATTTCCAGCAGGTTAAACTCTGGTTGACTAGATTCCGGAGGGCAGCCCTTGTTGAGAAGAGCTGAGTCCTCTGACTTACTTCAAAATGGTTCCTTTCCCCTCCCTCTGCAGGAAGTTCCATGAAATTTTTCTCTGATATTTATTGTGGAAATCTCATCGAACTCCTAGCAGTAAAGCCCACGAAATCAAGGAGGCTGCCTATCACTGGGTCCCCATAAATTTTTTTAACTATCAGATTGTTGCCATTTTCTAAATTGTTCAGTAAATTATGCAGCACATACAAGTATCTCATGAGACTGTGTGTGCGTAGTTTCATGAGTGGACATTCTACATCTAAGCGAGTGTGAAATGGGAAGCTTGGAGAGGATACTGAGTTGATCCATGAAATTAATGTTCTGAACAAAAAGCTTTGAGCCAGAGTTGATCATGATGATGTAAGCTACAAAGGCACTTACCCTAATCTTAAGGCAGAGGGGTGGGTGTATATTGCCATTGATTTTTTTTTTTTTTTTGCACAATGTAAAATGTGAATTTGAGTCAATATCATGGATATTTAAGGTAGAGTGACAATAGCTAAGAGCTAAACTCATTTAAATGAAAACAAAATTCCAAAACAAAAACTATCACAAAAATGTCTCCACATAAGGAACATGCTAAAAAGAAGTATTTCCACACATTTATTTGTAAGTAGCACTAATAAACATTTTATATATCCTATGTAAACTCAGTCAAAACTGAAACATAGTGCATATAGTATATTGTTATCATTTATGATAGTTTCATATTGTACAATGTAGTCTCTGATAATCCAATTTCATATCCATCAATAATCTGTTTTTCCAAAGATAGAGAATGTCTTTTGGGATGCAGATTTGATGAAAGAATGTAAAATTATAAATTACACACTGAAATCACCACATTCAATTAGAGTATGGATTTTTATAAATTTTACCAGTTTCACTTATGACTCCACCATTAAATATGAAATTTAACATCATCAACCAAAACGTGTTCCGTATTCTAAATCTGTAATGAGCTTAGACTCTTCAGGAATATAATTATTGACATCAATCTGCTTGTAACTCTACATGTTTAAATTCTATTTTTACAATCAGTAGGTTATATGTCATCCAATGTCATCCCGAAACTGAAGTAATAATGGAAAAGTCAGAAGCATAACGTGCTGATTTCCTTTTAGAGCATGAAAGAGAGAAGGAGAGAGAGAAGAGAATAAAAAAGATAAGGAGGGAAAGAAGATCTGAATATTGGAGACTAAAGAAGTGAGAGGTTTAGATGCATTTTAAATATATCATCACACTAGTTTCCATTATAAATCATTAAAATAACACCTCTTAGGTTCTCTTTGAAATAGCTTGGAATCTGCATGCCATCCATTTGTATTGTAGGTCTTTGACTGGACTATTTATAAGTCTGAAATGGCTTATAACAATTTATTTTCCATTTAAAAGCCAGCTATTTTTTCTATAATTTGGAGATAGAAATGGGTAAAAATAAATAAAAAATACTTTTTCAACCATGGCATCTTGAATTCAAAATCAAATGAATAAACCCTGGATTTATTTACAAGGAGAGCATTGCAAGATTTTTGTTTTTGCTTTTTGCTAGCACTTCTTTTCTAACATTCCTCCTCTAGAAAAATAAACAATTCTCTGTGCCAGAGTAGTGCATGACCTGATTCTTTAAATAGAAGGCATCCACAGGACCACTGAACAGTCCCATCAGATGCTCTTACAAACAAGATCCCTTGACGAGAGATTCTTGGGACATAACCATTCCCTCAATACAACGGTTTGAAAGCAAGATAGGGATAAGACTGGTTATTGACTACACAAGAATCTCTCAGGTTCTCTTTGAAACAGCCTGGAATTTCCATGCCACTCATTTGTATGGATGTTTTACATTGATAGGTGTTTATAAATTAAATTCCAAAGGGAAGCACTTAACCACAAACAAAACCCAGCAAACTCTTTGATTTTAATGGTGGAGAAATATAACTGTCAAAATTATGAAAAGGGAAGAGAAAATGTTGTGCATCCCTCTCATTTACCTTCTTATTTACCTTTTATCTGCTAAAAGGATGAGAAAAACACTTAGTGGTATTGAGAGGCAACAATTAAACTTTTTAAAATTAATGCAATTTATTTCTACAGGATAATACTGAAGCAAATAGTTTAGCGGCATTAAAAAATGAATTTGATTTAGTGAATGGGAAGAGTATCTGTAGTTATTTTAGCTGGGGATAAAACAATTAAAAGCTTTATGCTTGCATGTTTCAGTAATAAAATTTAAATGCTAAGCTGGAGAAAACTCTCCCTTTTATTCTGGTTTGTTAAGAGTAAATATACACACACAAACAAATAGCACAGCTTTTTTTTTTTTTCCAAGTTCAGAAATCAAATTAAATAATCTATGAATATCCTCCCATCTAGGAATCCAAGGGGTCCTATCCTGATGAAAATCTTATGACTATTCCTTAAACTACTGTAGTGCAACACAAAGAAAAGAATTATGGGCACTTTAAACCTGGGTAGTATTCATCAAATGGCAACCCAAGGGCAAAAGGTCCTATATCCCATTTCCAATCCTCTGAATTACCTACCCAAGTAATGTATTTTTCTCTTTAAAATGTCTTAAAAGATATAAGATGTCACTGTACTTATAGGGTTTTGAGATTTTATTTTAAAGAATCAAAAGAAATTTGCTCTGTGAGCGGGTTTTTAAATTTGGCTTGAGGCCTCCAGTTCAGGGAACAAGCAATCTCCTTCCAACTCTCCCTTCTACTGGAGAAATGTCCCCTTTCAACCTGTGCCTTTGGTCCAATACAAATCAATGAACTCAAGACCCAATATACCATGTCTTAAAAATCCATTTAGAAAACAACCACTCCATTCAGAGTTCATCTCCTTCCTTTATCAGAAATTGCTGGAAATGTAATTTTGCAGCAAGCATTTCATTTCTTGTATTGAAATAGATTGAGATAAATGTGAAGTCAATGATTAGATAAATGTAATGTCTTGGGTTGATGCCACAATGCAATATTCAATGTTGTGGTCAGTACTGATGGATGTTTTGTATAGTTACTCAGCTGTATAATGGGACAAATTCCCATGACTCTATTTAAAATACCATGTGGCTCCTCTCAATTAATATTACCAAAAGTACTTTGGCACGAATACAAAAAGCATGAGGGATTAGTGCTGAGCATGCAAGTGCAGTCATCTTTGCTCTGTACAGAGATTCCCCTTTATACAACAAACTGTATCTACATTTATTTACTGAGCTGCATTGCATGCAGTAAATAACACAACAGAGATTATTCCTACTTCAGAAATCACTTCCATGAGGTTATAAATAGAAACCCTGTGCTAAGTAATCTCCTACAGTACAGTTAAGTGTTAAACCCCTATGGGGTTAATATACATACACTGGTGCATGCACAAGCGCTACAGCCATAGAAACACATTGTTTATGAAAGTCTCTTTATTGTAACGGCAGGAAAACATTTCTCCTCTCTAGTCCCTGCTATCAAGGTGCGTATCATTCAGTATAAAAGAGGGTGACAGGAAAGAAAGGACTTTCTTCAAGAAGGAATAAAAAACCAGAATACTGGTAGTGCCTTTAGAAATATTTTTTTGAAATGAAGAGGCTAAATTTTCTGGTCTACTGGTACCCAGACTGCATAACATAGGAATGAATCAAATGATACAATGATAAATACCTTTTTTTCAAGTTCTGCTTCCTGTGATTGCTCTTCTTCGGTGGTTATATTTCACTGTTACATAGAAATCTATGATTATCAGGGATGATATCCAGCCTGTCAAGTGCTTCAGTGATCAAAATTATACATTTTCATCCACAATCTACCTTTTTAAGAAATTAAGATGTTTTAATATTTTCTAAAGATCTAACACTTTAATAAACGTCAATACACCAACATTTTACTTTCTAGTGTCCTTAGGTCCAGCACAGGGTAGTGATTTAGAAAGATTTGTTGTCTCTCCTATTGAAGAAATACATGATCACTATCTGCAACACTTAAAATAATTTTTGATTGATTAATACAAACACTAATAACTAAAAAATAATCAAACTCCCTAAATTAGTACTTGCTTTGGCAGCACATATACTAAAATTGGAATGATACAGAGAAGATTAGTGTGTTCCCTGCACAAGGATGACATGTCAATTCATGAAGCATTCTATACACACACAAAAACAATTATACACCTTCCATATCATGAAAAACAAAATCTTGATGCATTTTTAGAGGTAAATGCTTATGCCTGTAACTTGTAAATATAGATGTGTTTTTAAATGTTTGTAATTTTCTAATTTTTAAATCATTCTTTGTAATTAACTTTTTAAAACATTCTCCTTCAGAAATATTTTAGATTTTTCTATTTCTGGAATTCTATAATCATACAATCCTGTATCTTGGTGTGTTTTCTTTTTTCCTTCTGAAACATTTTCTCCCTATTTGTGGCATTATAAAATTGCATGATAATGGTATGTATACTTTGGTTAGGGCCATTTTAATTCATTGGGCTTAGTGAATGACTTTTCACTATGGAGTCATGTATTTTCCCTTCAAGGGACTCCCATGAATTATTTCTTTGTTAACTTTCCCCACCCCATTTTCTCTGATATTCTAGAACTTCTGTTAGAAGATATTTAAACATATAGATCATTTCTTCACTATTTTCCACTTCTTTACCTTTTGTTCCTGTTTTTTAGATTTCCTCTATCTTTTTCAAGCTTTCTACATTTTTTTTTTTCAAATAATGTCTAGGCCTTTTGTTTTGGATGCAATAAACAAAAACATCTTTTCTTCTTGAGGATATGAGTTGGAGGTTTATTTTTTTCTCTTTCTTGCATTCCCCCAGTTTCTTCTGACCTTTTTGATTTATTTGTTTTATCCTTTGTTTTTCTTGTTGGAGGCTTCACTAAGGGTGGCAGTCAGGCAAGTTTCAATTGCTAAAGCACTCTCACAGGACTGACAATTATAATACTTAGGAATCTACAAGTTATAGCCAGAAAAGAATACAAAACGGCAGTGGCACTAAAGTAAGGAAATGCATCTCAAAGGCTCACAGCACACAACAGGACAAGGCAGGCGCGACCTCTGATTGTCCTCCGTCGGTAGGACAGCAGTGGATCTACTTCCTTAAATCAGAAACCACCAAGGTAGGCCCAGAACACCTGAAGACCAGGGGACTAACGTAGGCACATTCCTGTGAAGCAACCTGCCCCACCGGCTCAACCGCCGAGGGCCTCGCTTACACCAGGTGTAAACCATCATCTCATTGTTCTCAATCAGCAGCGCTCACAAGCCCGTACGGAACGCCAGAAGCCCGTCATGGCCCCTCGGTTGAAAAGCAACACAATCAGCACAATCCATGCCTTGACTAGGAGTCAACACTGTCTTGGCACATCTCTTACTTCAAACAGCTCCAAACATGCCAGAATTAACGTTCACAGCAGAGGCTTTCCTTAAAGAAAAGTATGCAACCAAAATACTGGCTGAAATTGTGCATACACGCGCATGGCTTACCTCCAAATCCTGACAGGCACTTTCAGTGGAGAATACCGAGTGGAAATTTGAGGAATTGTCATCCGAGGTCATTCATACTCTCCAGAGAAGGTTCTGGTCCGAAAGAAGCCACAAGTGGCTCGAGGTTGGGCTCCAGCGAGAGAGCAGGGTCGGGAGCGGAGCCTCTCGAGACGCCGCCCGCCGCGCGCCCCGGAGCCGCTCCTCAGAGTCTCACAGCCCGGCCGCCCCGTGCGGCTGCGCAGTTCGCCCCACGCGCTCGGCGGAGCTCTGTATTGGCAAAGGCTGGGGGAAACTTTTCAGTTACTGCTTCTGATACGTGACTGAGTGAAGGGTTTTCAACCTGGGACGGCCCCAAATGTTACGAATTAACAAAACAGTCCTTGAATGCAGCGTTTTTCATAGAGAATGTTTCACTGACAAAGATTACTGAAGCAAGACTAAAGATGTATAAGCAATCTAATATGAAGGCCATGACTGGGGCCAAAGCTGCAATGCTGTTTACAATCCTCAACTTAAGATGCTTCTTTTTATACTGTGTTTACATCATCAGGGTGGAGGAAGTGAAGGGAGCCATCTATAGTTCTGACCAGGTGGGGTTCCCAACCCTGGGATTTTCCTGGGTGAAATTCAAAACTGGTGCATGTTAGGTGGAAGGCAAGGAGAGGCTGGAGAAAGGTGGGCCACTTTTGATTGGTAGATGGTAGGTTTTTTTAATTGTATTTTTTTATTGAAGTGTAGTTGATTTACAGTGTTAGTTTCAGGTGTACAACAAAGCAATTCAGTTATACATATACACATATATACATATATTTTCAAATTCTTTTCCATTATAGCTTATTACAAGACATTGAATACAGTTCCCTGTGCTATACACTATGTCCTTGTTGTTTATCTATTTTATATATAGTAGTGTGTATCTGTTAGTCCCAAACTCCTAATTTATCCCTCCCCCACATTCCCCTTTGGTAACCATAGTTTGTTTTCTGTCTGTGTGTCTATTTCTGACTTGTAAATAAAATTTTGTTATCTTTTTTTATATTCCACATTTTAATAAGCAAGGGAAATTACAAGGCTTGTCTTGGATGGCTGCAAGATCTCTGCATTTGCCCACCAGAATCTTAAAAGAGTTTATGTAGAGGCCTTAACAGGGTTCAGTCTTCTATACAGTCCAGATGCTCTCAATAACAACAGTACTCTTTCAAGGCTGTGTCCTTCAGGTAGTTCCTAGTGCAGTAATAGTATATGGAATGTACATTCCAAGAACAGGGGAGGGGGTAAGGAGCCTCTGATTGCCTAGGTCCAGCCAGAAGGTCAACCACCTGTTGGTCATGTTTCTTGATGACCTCCTCCAACACCCCACACCTGGTGACCAGCTCTTAAAGCTTACATGCCCCCCTTCCATAATGTGCCCTGAGCAGTCAGCAGGCTTTATTAGCATGAAGGTGGCTCATTTGGCAGCTATCTGGTTGCCCTGTGGGTAGCTATCACAGCAACAATATAGGCACAGAAAGTCCAGATTAAGATAATAATTCCCAAATAAGTAATAATTTTTTCCACCCCATGATCTGAACCACTGATTTATTAAGTCCCTGAGGCTAGGGCTCAGTTCTCTCAGGCCTTTCACTTGTGTTCTTAGGTGATTTAATACAGATAATACAGCAGTAGACTTATCAAGTATGAACACACAACATTCTGTTTGGATAATGGCACACGTGCCCCCTTGGGAGACAGTAATAATGTCCAAGTCCATCCTATTTTGGAGGACAAAGTTTCTCATTAGAGACATTTCAGTGTTCAGTAAGAACAGGCTTTGCCAGCTATCATGTATGGCTTGCTAGGTGAATTAGGAGGGCTTGTATGAGTGCTATTAATGTCTTTTAGGCCAATGGAGATACAAAGATGTGGCCAAATCATCACTCCACCAGAAAAAAGAAATGCCCAGCTGGCCTTGAGGAGATGGCAGTTAGCAACTTTTGTTACTATGGGGCAAGTTCTCCTGGTGCCCAGGGAAAACCCAGGGTGCAGCAGCCCAAAGATTTGTGCCACACAACCAATGGGTCCCATTTGGGGCTACCACCTAAATACGTGGGCACTGCAACCAGTCAGTGGCAAACCAGTCACTATCCTTTAATGTGAGAGAAGGACTACACAGTTCTGGTGATGTCCATCTCAGATCCCTGGTACAATTGCATTGGTTCAGTTTAGAGTAATTTTTGTGTTCCCAACATAGGGTGCCCAGTGTTCTAATGTCCATAACCCACGGTAAGACACATGAATCTAGCCCAAATCTGAATGTAGCCGCCCATGGCTCTGATGGTAGTATTTTCAGGACCTTTTGGTCAGCAGTTTGATGGGCTGCCTATATAGTTTGATTGACAGAAAAAGGATACCCATGCCTAGCATTACTGATAGCATGTGACACAGGCCAGCCTTCTGGATCAGTATTGGTAACATCAGATGAATTAAGAGTACTAGTCCTAGCTTATTCTTCCATAATTTACTACTTTAGTGCTTCTAATCCCCTTCCTAGAGTGGATACCTACCATGGCAATCCTGATGAGCTAGACGGGCAGCTGCCCACATACCCAACAGCTGGATTGATTCCTTTTACAGAGTTACTATGAGTAAGTCCACTGTAGAAAGGTTATTATCATCAGGTACCCATGCCATGATCAGACACCACAGGAGCAGAGGAAGTCTAAGGCTGAAAAGATAGATATTTAGTAGGGTAGGTCTTCCCCTTCTATACGAATTACATGTGTGGTCCAACTCTTAGATGTTAATGTGGTGGCAGCTTGAGGAATATGACCTGGTTGTGCATATCATCCATGCTGGTGGAGGGAAACCGCACTGCCAGGCATGGAGATGGACTGGGGGTGGGATATGCCAGACCAGGACCCTAACCTGCTCCCCTCTTTCAATGGTGTATGTTCCATTCCAGGTATAATGCATTTCAAGAGGTCCAGTTTGCAGCAGGACAATGAGATTTAAGTAGAGATTGAGCAGTCCCCCCTCATCTAAGGGTATAAATATAACTCATCCATCCTGGTGGGAGCTTTCATTTCAAGTTCCAGTAGATAACCCTTCCCCGCTGTGAGGGAGCTGAATGTTCTCACATCCATGGTGAGAGCTGGGGCAATGGCCATCTCTCAAGACTTTCATACCTTTATGGTGTTGGGTGTAAGGGTCCTGGCCTGGCATATGGGGCAACTGGTTGTATCGGTTCATCATTCAAATACATTAAAGCCTGGGATGGTACTTTAGTCCACCTGGCCAAGGTAGTTTTACCTGTTAGTAATTTAATCTGCTGTTTTAATAGTCCATTCCTTTCTATCAACCCTGCTGCTTACAGTTACAGAGGAAATGGAACTTCCATTCAATGTCATGTTCTTTCGCCCAGTCCTGTGTATTATGACCTTTGAAATATGATCTCCAATCACTGTCTGTTCAGTGAGGGTCTGTACACGGTACTCATCTTCTCTAATCCCCTAATGGTGGCAGCCTGATCTGCATTGTCATGGGGAAAATTTGGGTTAGGCCAGAGGCAGTGTTCACACAAGCCAAGGCATATTTAAAACCTTCACTCAAAACGAGGGGACCAATATAATCGATTTGCTAATCTCTCACTGGTGTGGAACTCTGGTGGATGGCCCCAAAACTCCTTTGGAGTTTGCCTTGGGCATTGTTTAGAACAAGAGAACATGCTATTACTGCATTAATGAAGGAACTGTATTTCAAGGGCAATAGGGCACCCTTGGCAATACACCATCTCACCCAGGTGTTATGGTGGCCACTTCCTAGGCACCCAGTCTGCTGTATCTACTGAAGGGTTGGTTGCTAGGCTTATACCAAGGCTAGGACATTAACTTCCTGATTGCCAGGAAGTGTCAGTGCCTTATAAGCTGGGAGGTGGAAGAGAGTGAGGCCTCAAGCTCTAGCAGGCAAACCCAAATGTCTTTCCAAATATCCTGACCACACAAGGGCTCACTCACACCTCAGGTGATCATCCACACCTTGGCTTACCAATGTCTCAGCCATAAGGTTAACCCATTTAGAGCAGCCATCTATCTTAATGGCCAAGGCTCATGGGTGATCACCAGCTAACTGCTCTGAGTTCAGCCCAATGGCTGCTACAATTCATTTCTGTTTTCATCCAGAAGGTGTCAATGTTGGGCTGAATAGTGACTGCAGACCATGTGGTGGGTTGCCCTGACTAGACCCCTCTGTATAGCAGGAATGGGTGGGAATTTCCCCCATTCCCTCTCTACAGGCCACAGAGGCTGCCATAGGAATAGGGGTGGGGGTATTTGAAGAATCTGCGTACTCTACAGGGCCTGGTAGAACCTGCGTTTCTAGAGACAGTGGAACCTGCAGACAGGTGCTGCAAGTAGGCATGCTACCTAGTCCAAGTAGGAATTTGAGCCATGGCTGAGGTGGCTTAATGAAACGTATTCTCCATCCACCCCTTGATACGAAGTGAAGTTCTTACCACGATGTGCTGTTCCTTCATGAGAGGCTCTACCTGGAGGGGTGCTGTGTCACTGTAAGGAGCCGTTGCTCTATGGGAATATGCCAGCATTCTTCCCCCTTGCAGAGTTAGGACCAAAATCCTAGGGGTTCTCTCTCCTTTTGTTATCTCTGCCAAAGTGCCCAATCCATACATTCCAGGGTCATGGACACATTTAACTCAAGTGGTAGCCCTGCTTGGGAGACACCCAGAGCTTTCATCTGTTTCACTAGTATTTTTGCTTTCTCAAAGGCAGCTGATTGCTCTGATCCCCTGTGTGTCCTTTCTATATGGATGGATGTTTTGTGCCACGTGGGGAATAAAAGTCCTCCAAAACCCCCAAATCCCTCAAAGGCTTGAACTTATTTCACATTCTTAGGGTTTGGATAGGCCTGTGCATTGTCAATTACAGCCTCTGGAACAATGCTTGTGTCACTCACCTACATGACTCCCAAAAACTTTACAGCAGTGCCTGGTCCTTCAACTTTCAGCAGTTCAGTATCCATCTTCTCTTCACAGATGTTCCAGCAAAATCTGCAGTGTCCTGCAGCAGAGGCAAGTCTTCACCTGTAAACATTATATCATCAATATAATGGGCCCATTTTACTGACTTGGGGAAGGCAGACAGGGCCAGGTCTCGGGCTAGCATTCCATGACATATGGTGCTGTGTAGGTAGCCTTGGGGAGGCACTTGAAAGATCCATTGTTACCCCTCCCACATGAAGGCAAATTGACTTTGCGATCCAGCAGTCAGGGGTATACAGAAGAAGCATTTGCTAAGTCCAATATAGCATGGTGTACTCCTGGGACCATGGCCAAGGTATCTAAGATGGTGGCAATATTGGGCACAGTTGCAGCAATGGAGGGTGCTATCACGTTCAATGATCAGTTGCCTACAACCATCTGCCAAGAGCCATCTGGCTTTTGTACTGGCTATACTGGGATGCTGAAGCACTATGGACGGTGGGACTGGGGGTGAAA
The DNA here is from genome assembly GCF_009834535.1 of Camelus ferus. Classification (NCBI taxonomy): domain Eukaryota; kingdom Metazoa; phylum Chordata; class Mammalia; order Artiodactyla; family Camelidae; genus Camelus; species Camelus ferus. The sequence goes on along the minus strand of NC_045701.1, from coordinate 35,034,947 downwards.
AGGGGGTACAATACCCAGTTGGTACAGTTCTTGAATAGTTCTTCCTATTTCTTTATGTCTCTCTGGCAATTTATATTATTTGACCATTAATCACTCTTCTAGGGGCTTGTAGACTTACTGGTTCCCAGTTGGTATTTCCCCTCAGCACTGGTTTGATTACTCTAACCAGGTGGTGGAATTCACTGATAGAGGTTTGCAGAGTTTGGCCTTGTAGTATATCAATACCAGTATGTTCTCTAGTGAGATATAAATGTCATATTCTATGGAGGGTTAAGTGCCCCATTTGCAGTATCGAAGTGACCTTCCTGACCATAACCTTGCCCTCCATAACCATTGATGGTGATGAGGGGGCCAGAAATATTTCATTGCAGGAATGAAAAGTAAAACTCTAATGAGATACTGCTACACAACCAACTTAGTACAAATTAAGAAGCAATACAATATCAAGTATAGGGTAAGGACGTGGAATATTAGGGATACTCATACCCCATAGGTGATAAAGTTACTTTGGAAAGCAGTATAGACATTTCTAGTAATGTTGAAAGTACATATACCAAAAGTGTGTTTATGCACACATGATATATAGATATATATAATGTTCTCAGCAGCATTATTTATAGTGTTGGAAAGATCCAAATCTTTTTTTGTTTGTTTATTAGAATGAATAAATGAAGTGTTTGCATTCATAAAGTGAATGTAAAACTCTAGTATTGATATGTTATTTTATTCATTTATACATTTGACTGGTTTCAAAAATGAGCTTAGGCAACAAAATGCATGCAAAAAATAAGATGAATAAGAAAGGAATAAAAGCAAAATAAGTAAATATAGGGACAACAGATCTATACAGAAGCCATTACTAACATGGCTACTGTTCACGCACACTATATTAATACCAAAATTCTGAAATTTGTGGGAGTTTAGTTTTGTGGCTATCAGATGCTAAGATTTGTGTTCTTATTGCCATGTCTAACCACTTTTCAATGTAATCACTTGGAAAAGTGCAATTAATATTTGAGAGAGGCAAAAATTTTCCACATTTTCTTGAAACCAAAAGACTTTCACTAAATACACGAGTGTCAGGGTTCTAACTCTGTTGTTACTACACTGAATGATACGAGGCAGCTTCGACATATTGTATATTTCTCCCACTCTCCCATTAGTATTGATATTATCACATAGTTTAAAGTAGTATGTGGGAGGTGTGGACATAAACTCTCATTAGAAGCTAATGAAATCTCTGCTTATATGGAGTTCTACTCTGTATGTATTAATGTTAAAAATTATCTCTGGATTTGGGAGAGCATATATAAGGTCTCAGCATAGCCATAGCCTGTGTCCATTGTTATGAGCGTGATTTAATTACGTAGCTAGAACAGCATGTCAGCAGCCTACGAGCATTTTAAAAGAAAGCAATTTGTTTTTCTCTCAGTAACGTTTCTATGAATTTTAGATGAAAATGGCACTAAAATGATCTATGCCTAATGCTTCCTTTTGTCAAATAAAAGGTGATTTTCCTTCTTTCTACTCCTGATAACCTTTTCATTGGGCTTTATTTTCTCCAGCCTTCCCTCTGAGATCTTGCCCAGTTAATTTTACCCTCTCTTTTTGATAACTGCAATCTCCTTTGGCTTCCCTAAAAACAAGCCGGATTCTCCTGTTAAAATCAAAACCAAAAACAAAACAAAACAAACAAAACACTCCCTTGATTCTTAATCTGCCGTCTTATGTACTTCTTTCTTTCTCTTCCAATTGCCTAAATGCTCACTGACTCTCAAATAAATTCTGAGTTCTTCCACTCTTTGCTTTATTCTAAATATGTTTTTGCTAGAGTAACCAAGGATTTCTTAATTTCCCAGAAGAGTAACCTCACTTTTTTCCTTATTGTAATATTCCTCATTCTAACATTAGTCCCTAGTTAATGCTTCATACTTTTCAAATTCTCTCCTAGACTTCTATCATAACATTCTTTTTTGGCTATTTCTTACCATTTTGACCTTTTTTTTCCCTCTCCCTCTCCAGCACACACCCCCCTTCAAAGATGGTACTCTCTTGGGGGTCTGCTTATATAGCCCACAGGTTTTCTTCTATACTTTTCCCAAAGTGATTTCCCTCCATCCCCATAATTCACTCCATGGTCTCTAAACTATTAACTCCCAAGTCTAAATTATCTACACTCATTTTCTTGGACTAAAGACTAGCATTTAGCATTGCATGCCAGTGTCACGCTGACACATTAAATACATGCCCAAATCAACCGTTTCTTCTTCCTCAAAACACCCATTTTTCTATCATTTGTGCATTGTTAAAAATTCTGTGTTCCAAAGAAAAATTATAGATTATTTCTAGTTTGCTTTTCTAATTCCCTCCCCTTCCCCTGACATACACAAACTTTTTATTACCAGGACTTGAAATTTCTACCTTCAAAATTTCTACCTTCAAATATTTCTACCAGTAAATATTATATTTGTGCATTATATTCAAAATTCTCAAAACAGTAAATGGCTCATGCTAGACTCACTCTCAATAAATTATTTCGAGTAAATAAGTGAAATATTACATTTTTCCCCAAAACCAACTGCCACTGCTTAAACTAGGGCCTTCAGAACCTCTTCCCTATACATCATCATAAACCTTCTCACTGTTCTTTTTGTCCTCATCCTAGTCAATACTCTGTCAAGAATATTTTTCCCATATAAGTATGACATTATATTCATACTCACTTCATATTCTCCTTATAGGAAGAGTTTTTCCAAATCCTAAGGTCTTATGGATAAAAACTTAACCTACAACTTGATCTGCCATAGAGATTCTTTCAGATCTTGACCTACCTTCATTCCCGTCATGTTTGGCCTCTGCCCACCACACTTCTCTCATCCTCACCTAGCTCTGTGCCCAGAGAAGTGAAATTAACTCAGTTCCCTGACAAGCTGTCATTGTAGCTATAGTTATAGAACTACAGGTCTATAGACCTCCTCCAATATTCTTCCTCTCTTCCCAGCCTTACAAACTGCTATTTATCTCTGACATCTAGCTACATTGACAACAAATGGAGTATCTTTTTGGATCCCTCCAAGCAGAGTTAGTAACTCCTTTCCGGTAAATTCCCAAAGCCCTTTTCTCCTTTCAATATTGTATCATTTGTCATTTTGTGGCAGAATTATCTAATTATACATATGTCTTTCATACAAAAAGACTCTCCTAAAAATAAATCTCAAGTTTTTAGTCCCTGTTACATTGCCAGGCATTACTAAAGGCACTTAATACATGCTTGTGGAATAAATTGTACATTAAACATTTTCTTCACCATGTTTTAACCCATTTTCGAGACTTCTATACAGTATTTTCAAGTGCATGATGTAAACCATGTTGATATTGGCTTATACATACAAATCACGGCAATGTATGTTAACATAGTCCTTGATTTCTAAAATTTTCAAAAATTGAGGGGAGAGTATTGCTCAGTGGTAGAGTGCATAATTAGCATGCACAAGGTCCTGGGTTCTTTCTCAGTATCTCCATTATAAAAAAACAAACAAATAATTAAATAAATAAATAAACCTAATTACCTCCCCAAAATAAATTTTTAAAAATATAGAAAATTAGATTTTACAAAAGAAAGAAGTACTGACAAAAAAAGCAATATTTCTATATTTTCCCAATTTTAAATACATATCATGTTGAAGTTTTTATTAGCAAACTGTACTTTTAAAATTGGTTGCACTGCTATTTTTTCCAAGCAAGTGGTATTGAACTTAAAGTACTGATGTTCCTCAAAGCTCTAAAACGTCTACAATGCAGAGTCCAGCAACGTAGATTTCTATAAATGGCTAACGTATCCTATCATTGTTTCATGAGTTAGAACTCAGAATAAAGTAAAATTTCTCATATTATGTTAGGGCTTGGAGGCTCTAGATATGTATGTATATATGAAGAAACTAAGTCAACGAGATGTTTGCTCATGTCAATAACAATATGTGGAGCCAGGGATGTTTTTTAGGTCATCCAAAGCTGTCTTAATATGATGCCAAGAAAGTTCCCTGTTTAAGACCCACAACTAATATTCTGAGGTCTGGGACCAAAGTACAAATCAGGATGCACATTCCAAATATTTAATGTGTAAATCCAGATATACTCATGACTCAGCTGGCATTCCTACCAAGGGCTCCCAGCCCATTTGGCATGAATTCCACTCCAATCCAGATCATCTGCTTTTCCCCAAGGCTAGGGATTTTACAGAGCAGCCCTGGGTAGGGCACTGTATAAAGTGATGCTGGGCCCAGAATTCTTGGATAGTGACTGTACCCAGCCCCATTCCAGATGTTGGCGAGCTTGGTCAAGCTTCCCAACGAGTCAGGGTGACCTAAGTCCCCTCCACCTGCTTCACTTCTCCAACTCAGAATTTCCAAGGCAATTTTAAGTGTGTCTCTAAACTGCCTCAAACAAGAGGAAGTAGCACAGACCTGGGAAACACTTGGGTGTCTTTGGGAAGCCAACTTTTTACAAAAGCATCCACCCTTTCATGGGTTTCCCAGGGCAGAAGCTTAAATTTGCTCCTTTCCCTTCACTTGCAAGTGAACACTTACAAACTCACAATCCTTCATCCTTTTGCCTCTGAACACCAGTTTGGTTTGAGTGACTCTAACATAATTGGAATTTGTTAGCAAACATTCAAAAATTTTCCATTTGGGCATCACAGGAAAAAATGTCTTTGTATATTAGTGCTTGTGATTTGTAGAACTCTAAAGTGTGTTACTACTGATGCCTGTAACTAAGAATGGCACTGCCCTAATTTATAAAATTTGGAATCTTGAAATATACTTAGTAAAACCAATAGTCATAATAAAGTCTTAAAGGATCCCAGACTTTTGGCATGCCTCAGTAGTTCACATTGACTTCAGACTGGGCATAATCTTATAGCTGAGAACATGGATAAGGTATATCAAGGTTTCCTAACCTTTTCTAGCACATGATGATCTATCTATCAAACAGATTTGTACACATACATTGCCGTATTTTTTTTCCTAGCCAGTGAACAATTCACATAATAACTGTAATAATTATAAAAATACTTATAAATCAATCTCTATCACCTTTTAAAACTGTGTGTGGTACAGCAAATGTGTAAGAAAAAAGAGATCTCTAGCAACCCAGTATACAAAGTGCAGTGTGCACACAAATGTTTTGGCTGAGATTAGGTTTCCAATGCTAATGCCTATAATTACCATAAAATTAATTATATCTGGACTAGTTATTTTAAAGGTAAAAATAAAGAAGCATTGTTCTTCCAAATCCTAGAAGCTGGACTTAGAATAACCATTTCTAGACTGGGATCCAGTTATGATAAATATCATTAGGTTGTCTGTCCTTGAAATTTAGATTCAATTTCATTCACTGCTTAAATCTGATTTTACAAATCAAACTCAAGTATGGAAAGAAATGGAAATGCATCTTTCGGCAGCATCTTCTGACAGTATATGATAAACAGCATCATTTACAGGACACTGCATCATGCCATTTACATCTAGAAGGAAGAAAAATGCTGATTAAGCTTCCATTTGGTCCAAGCATTCCAATACGTGGTATGTTAGGCAATTCAATCGTTGTAGTTTTAAAACCACACACATCTCTAATCATAACACACCAGAAGTGATACAAGTACCAGAATGAGTGCGGCTGTTTGCTTCTGACACATTAATAACATCTCTGAGCCAGCAGTATTCCAAAAACATGTGTTATTATTATCTCTGGATTGACAGCTCAGCACCCAAGGGTCTCTTCCTCTCCCCAAGGTTTGTTTTTAAAACCTACAAAGGGCTCCCTTAAAATAAGTGTAAAAATGTATTTTCCATTCAATAATTCATCCACTAGTTTAAAAGAAGAAAAAAAAATCTGACTGTTCTGCAATCAAATAATCTCCATGTTTGGAGCAGAGTTAAATAAAACAAGAAAACTGCTAAACACTTTGAATTTTTGTTATTAGATTTGGTGAAAGTTGTGCATGCATTAAAATTGATCATGTTTATTTTTAAATGTATTAGAGATGGTAATATGCCTAGAGGAATACCAAGGATTTACAGCATAAACATAAAAATACAAAAAGTAGTTTTACTCATTACTTTATCATTTCTGATGATTAAATAAATGTCTGAGTTGACACTGATATTTTTACTCATTATGAAGACAATTTTCCCTATGTAAAGCATTGAGAGTAAAAAAAATGTAGATAGACTATTAGATCCAAATAGTCTATTTGGATAACTGTTTTTAAGTACTCTCCAGTATTTCAAAATAATTTTATCTTATCAATGTGTCTATTTATAAATCATTCTTATCTGTTCCTTAATTTCCAACATATAGTCCTGACATCCAATTTTAATTACCGAATGTAATTAAAGTAAGTAAAATACATATATATTTAGAATAGTTTTCAATTGAGACTGGCTTTCTATTAGTTCAAAGTACTTAGTTCTTTTTTTCATTTTAAGAACTCTTGGTTGGAATCTAATATTCTTTCTTTATTATGCCCCATTTACTTTAATTATCCTTGCAAAAAAAAAAGGAGAAAAAGAATACTTGTGTCTTAAATTATCCTTATTAAAATTCAGAGAGAAGACAAAGTGGACTATCAGTTCTCATACGATAAAGGTTGTAAAACAGAGAACTGAAAAAAAAATTAAGCTACATCTAAATATGACTATGGTATTTTATATCAGTAAAATTTTAAATTATCTGAGAAATTTTATTTTTGTTAGGTATAGTACTTTAGGCTTTCCATGCTAAGTTGTGGTAAATGTGTGTGCATGTGTGTGTGTGTATGTGTGTGCACATGTGTATGTATTCAGAGAGAGAGAGAGAGAGAAAGAGAGAGCACATGTGTGCTAATCTGGATTGCCCTTAAATTTATAACTAGGGTAACATTCAGATCCTAACCCTTTGTCTTGATCTGAAAGAAATCATGGCTCAAATCTAAGCTTAGACCACTTCTGGACATTCTGTTCTTTTCTTTTTTAAACTACAGTTATCATACTATTGTATGTGTATTTATCATGTGCTGCCTTGTGGACTCTGTGTGTGTGTGGGTGTATGTGTATAACCTATTTATTGTCTTTTCACTTATAAATTCATCTTTCAAGTAAAAGCTTAAATGTCACTTCCTCTTTAACGCCTACTCAAATCGTTCCCAAACTGGGTCAAATCTGTTAACTTTATATGCTCACAACACTCTACACTTGTCTTTTGACACCTTTTTAAAAAAACTATACTTGAGTAAGTATTTGTGTGTTGACACATACATTTTCCTACTCTTGACTCCATGCTTCATGAGGGACTGACTCTTTCTGCCAAACCATGCCTGTCTCACAGGGACCCAGTACAATGCATGGTCATAAAATGTGAGTGGCCCCATGATGAAAGAGTATTAGCATGAATGAACACAAATGAATAATATTGTAAGATTCTTGAGAACCACAGAATCATAGTTTTGCATCTGGATGTATGTTTCTTGGAATTACTACTGGAAAAGAGTTCCAGAATCTGTGCTAGGGAATGAATAAGGTGTCTCCCCTAATAGACATATGGTTTAGTGAGGAGAGAGAGGTTAATCAAATAACTATATAAGTGAATATGAAACAGCATGGTGGTAACTGTGTGATAATAAAGGAGAGGTACATGATACTGTGGTAGCTGGAGCAATGAAAGGTGTATTTCCCTAAGGCAGGAGGAGATCACACGCAGCTTTTTTTGACAGAGCTGAGGTCAGGAACCGGCTTTGAGTAAGGTTGATTCAATATTATCACATCTTTCAGATAACAAAACTAGGGCCTAGGAATGTTTATAAATTTGCCATAAATGGAGCCAATTTGTAGAAGAGTCAAAGCTAGATCTCAGAAAGAAGTCAAAGCAGTGTTTATTGAGGCATCAAGTGTTAGGAACTGCTTTGAAAGATTATTTGTTTTATCTCATTTAATCTCTCCTTCCCTCTTCCTCTCCCTCTCTCTCTCCTCCCCCCCCCCCCCCCCCCCGGGGAAGAGTTTCAGTCCTTTTTATTCTACTCCTTGGCTCCACATACAGGGAAGGAGAACTAATAATCTGAATGTCTGGCAACTAATGATCTATTATTCTACATTCACTACTAATTAAGATTACCATTCTCTAAAAAGCAAATTCATATGGACTTATGGATGATCTTTTCTTTTATGCTTTCTCTGGGTATCTACCTACATCAGTAAACGAAACTGTGGCCAGTTCTGTAGTTGGAGCTGCTTTGTCCTACCCATTCCTACGACATTCAGCATGGTGGTTTAGTGGGTGCTCAGCTGCCTTCAGGAGCCACACTCACATTCTTTACCTCTGCATGGTTACCAATGTTTCTACTTTTTGTGGCATGTGACCAGAAGGAGATCAATAATATCCAAAGAGTCAGGTTCTCTTTTGATGTTGATAGAAAAGAAATCCCCATTTTGGCCCACATCCTTATTCATGTGATTCAACCATGAGATCCTTAGCTCTGTGTTGGAAGCTGCCTGGCTTCTACCCTCCTAAACTAGTATTTAATTTCTCATATGACTAGTACCACATGGACACACTTCTTGGGGAACTTTGGGGAAGTGGTAGATACGATATTTATGGCAAGACTGTCACCCCTGATTACTTAGCTATAATATTATCTAATCCAAGGTGTTGGCAAATTCCTGCCCATGAGTCAAAATTCTATTGGCTGCCTATTTTGTAGATAAAGGTTTACTGGAACATAGCCATGCCCATTCATTTCGGTATCACCTCTGGCTGCTTTCATGCTACAGTGGCAGTGTCAAAGGGACTGTATGGTCTGCAAACTGAAAATATTTACTATCTGATCCTTTACAGAAAGAGATTAAGAACTTGATCTAAGATAACCTTTACTTTTAAGAAAAAGTAGTTTACTTAATATTTATTATTTTAAAAAATCCTGATTGAGTCACCTGATAGAAATACTGAAGATTTATAGTAACCTAATTTTTCTCAAGAAGAAATTGTGTGCTTGAGTAAAATAAACATTCTTACCAATAACTTTTATATTTAGGAGAGAATAGAGGGCTTAGAGATACTTGAATTTCCTTCCACAATGAGTGAAAAAATGAAAAGACCTGAGGTATACAAAAGAACCCTTAGATTCCTTATATTCCCCCATTTTTGTACATCAGCCCTTTGGGATTTATTTCTTCGTTTGAATTTTTCCTTAGTATTTATTTCAACTAGAGTTCCCCTGTCCTGCTAAAGTTGACTCTGGAATTCACCTTACCCTAGGGAATTCACGCTTTGCCTGAGGAGGCTTGATAAATAGCATTTTTTCTGGAGCTGATGATAAGGAAAGTGTTCTGTAGCGTGGATGCACGAAGATCAAGGCTGATCCTTGGTTAGTTGGCTCCGCTGACTGCAGTCATCTAGACTACATGCTGGCAGGCCTATATAACAATGCCATACCAAAACAAAACAAAAATATACACCACAGATATGTTTTTTAAAATTCCTTATGAATCAAAGATTTTTCATGCTGACACTTCCAAATTAAATTTATGGAACTATCATGCAGTATGATATATTTATGAAATGTTCCAGGATATTTCTATAAAGATACTGCTCAATTTTTTGTGAAAGCAGTCTGAATTAAAGTAGAGCCCTTATTTTTTTTGGTGTGAACAAGAGAATAAAAAATACTACAACTGGATAACCCTGTTCAGCATACGACAGTACTAAAGGACTCTCCTATCATTATGATTATTTGCCAATAGAAACTTCTCATGCAAGTCATTAACCTCCAATGGTCTCATTTACTTCTCTTCTCAACATTGATCAAATGACATATAAAATGTAAATTACCTACCATTGATCTAAATAGATTATATTTTTATCCTGTGTTATGTCAAGTATTCTCAGAACATTCATGCAAGGAATATAAGACTGCACACAATTGTATTTATTTTGTAGGTGGAAAATCAAGAAGGTTCAAAATAAGGGCAAAAATGTAACTTCAGCTCACTTGATTCTTAGGGATACAAAATTACAATTAAAATGCAACCTGGAATTGGCACTTCAGGCACTCTTCTAGGAGAATATCAAAATTTGGGAAACATAATATTATTTCTTTTGATTTCATTTTTACTTCCAAGTAATAGTTGTATATAGTTTAAAGGCTCAAATAAGACTATATGACTTGTGGCAAAAATCAACAGTCTGCTAATTCCCCCTTTAATTTACCACTCCACAGAGACAACAACTTTTATCCTTTAAAATTTATTCTATTGATGTGTATGTAGATAGATAGATATATGTATATATGTATCTAAATAAATACTTCTATTGCCATTTTAACATTTTTGACTTTTAGGCATTCTCTGTGACATCCTTCCATAAAAATGAGGATCTAAATGTCCTTCAAACACTGCCACCTCCCCCTCAGTACCCCCTCCCCCACACCCAGGCACACTTCCTATCCCTCATCCACATACAGTTATATTGTCATTGTCCTTTAGGTTACATAAACATTCCCTATATGCAGTTCATAAGTACGTAAACGGTATTGACAGCTGAGGACTGGCTCACAATGGATGAAGAGTCCTAGTTTAAATATTGAACTTTCAACAATCTTTTAATTTTGGCTTTACATTTTCTCCTACTTCAAAAGGCACTTGGTATCCCTTTTGAGGGTTCCACAGTATAATATCATTTTTAAAAATTAGCTTGGCTCATTGCTAGGTAGAAATCATCTTTCTTAGGTTTATAAAGTCATTTGTTACAGGGAGAGAGAGACAGACAGAGACAGAGAGAGACAGATTTATTATGAGATTTATTACAAGGCTCACATAATTTTGGGGGCTGAGAAGTCCCATGATCTACCTCTGCAAGCTGGAAATTCAGGAGTACCAGTGGTGTAGTTCTAGCATGAGTTCAAAGGCCTGAGAACCGGGAGCACAGATGGTGTAAATCCCAATCCAATGGCACAAGACCAATGTTTCCATTCCAGCAGCCACACAGAAAGAGGAACTTCTCCCTTCCTCCACCTTTTTGTCCATTCAGGTCCTCAACAGACTGGGTGATGTGCACCCATACTGAGGAGGGCTGTCTGCTTTACTCAGTTTACCACCTCACATGCTACTAGCTTATACAAATACCCTCACAGACACACCCAGAAATAATACTTGATCAGATTCTGGGCATCCTGAGGCCCAGCCAAGTTGACACATAAAAATTACACATTACACCGTGTGGAAATCTGGTTCCCACTTTCCTAAACATTGCATTATTATGTTCTATCATCTTTGTCTTTTATGGCTTCAGTATCTTTATAAGTTCCTTTGTTGTAAATTTATTGGTATTTCATGAGGGAATGGAAGATCATGTGTGTGACAAATCCACCATATTAAACTGGATGCCCCTAATATTTATTTAAATCTTCATTAATAGAAACTCTATTTTATTGTATGAAGAACATGCAGACTATCCACTCCTTGAGGATACTTGTATATTCACACTTATAGCAAATGAAATAACCAACCTATAAATAACTAACCTCCAGAGGAAAGGCTCAGATGGAAGGAGTATCTGCTGTAAAGTGACTGTTAAATATTCTAAACAGTTGAGTATTTTTTACTCCTAGGAAAGCATCAACTGAGGAGTATTAGAAAATGTATGAGGCCCCAGATGGGAAGGAATGGGAATATCTTTGGCCACTGCTCATACAGAGGAAGAGGAACACCCTTAGTATCCATTCACATTTACCAAATTCTGCATCACACATAGAGTTCCTCTGCAGATCCTTATGAATATCACGCCACTGCAGATACACATAGATTTTCTTCCCTTTTCACATGCTGCATCTTCTAAGAAACTCATCACTTGGTCACATAACTATTAACAGTCTTTTGAAACTCAGATATAATGTCATCTTTTTTTCCAAATATATCTTGGCTAGCTTTTACTGTCATGACCCTCTTCTGTACTCCCATAACAGCCAGAAAATGTCTATAGCATAGTCCCTTACTAGGTATCCAGACTGGCCCCTAACATTTGTTATCCAGGACAGAGCACAAAGAGAGGGACCTAGTTCAAGTTCTATGTTCTTTAGCTTTCCACCCTATCTCTATTTTGCACCCTTCCTTCCCAGAGGTTTTATACACAGGTCACAAAAAAAGCTTCAGAAAGCCAATACACAAAAAAGCCACTCAGGAACTCCTTGGAATTGTATAACTGGGACACCTGAGAAATATTAAGTGTGTTCCAAATCAAGGCTAGTGTAGTCAAAACACTTGACTAGACATCAGGAAAGCTGAACTATGTTGATCTGCCACTAACCAGCCAAGTGACTTTGGGTAATGTAAGAGAGCTAAATCTCTTACCTTGAAAAAAAAAACTATAAGGTTACTAAGGGCTTTTCCATTATGAAAACTAAATAGTTCTATCATAAATATGTACTGGCATAGTTTTAAGACAAAATTTAAACAAAAAAAGAATTTGCATAACGGAATGTAGGTTTTCATTTCCACCGAATTGTGTGTGATATTGTGTTTACAAGTGTAGTAATATCACAGATGTCTACAGGACTGTTGAAATTCACAGAACTGTCACTTGGATTGGCTTTCTGAGGATTTTAAAGACTAAGTTGACACATTTGCAATATGAAATACAACATAAGAGTTAAATATATACTTAAATGGATATAAGTAGGAAAAAGATATAAAATGCATGAAACATTTTCCTGCAATCCTGACATATTCCTTACCATCTCACACCAAAAAACTGAATGAATAAAACAAGGATAGAGAAGAAGGATGTGTCATGATGACTCTTCTCAATAATTTCTCCATGAACTCAGTACTGCCTCTGTTAACCTTGGATTAAGAGCCAAACACATTACTGAAGCCAGCTTCAAGTCTTCACCCCTTTGACAATTACAGTATGTCGATGATATTTTGCATGGAATTGTAAACCTAGATTTTCACTTATTGGGAAAGACAAGGGAAAGGGTATTAGGAGAGACCCCTTTCTGGGCTCAGAGCATCATTTAGATTGCAGTGGGAGAGGGGTGGAGAATATTACCTCTGAACAAATTAAGGGATAGAAAAAAATGGAGTACCTTCTTGAAATGCCTTGTTCTGAGGTAATCTGAGCAATCGTTGTTTTTAACTTCCCTTCAGTTAAATATGCTTCCATCATGCTGTCTGTACAGAGCAATGATTTGTTTTGCTGTCGCTGTTGGCAAAGCAGGTGGCGTAAATATGTTTTTCAAATCCTTCAGGGGACTGTCGAGGTCCTCCCCACCCCCATTTGAAGATTAATTTAAACTACAGCCTCTCTGTCTTTGGCAGCCTTCCATGTATGAGCCAGAAAGCAGTCCTTCTCCATCTGGAATTCTCAGTGAAACAACCCTAGCAAGCCCCTGAGGGGGAAAAAAAAAAAAAGTAAGCTTAAAAATCAGTGTTTTGCCACTAATAGTATTGAGAATTTTGAAACTGTACACGATACTGTACACATATTGTACAGATAAGGAACCTGTTTTTCACAACTGGAGAGCTAGTACCAGTACATTCACACATGTACCTACCATTCTTCAAACTGGAGATTGCAAATGTGAAAGAGGGGCAATCGTATGTGCTAGGATTGGGAAGGAATCCTATCCTGTCCTGTATCCTAGGGTATTTGATGCATGGAATTTAACAGTCACTTGGAGATCTACTTTAATTTTCACATAGCTACAAAGAGAATGTATGTCTCACAAAAAAGCCTCAAAAAGCCAATACACAGAGCTAGTTAAATAGACATGGTTACCACTTCTTCTAGGTTTGCCAATTACAAAGAGAATTAAAAGCTTCTATCCACCAGAAAAATGTCACCTGGAAACAGAGATGTACAAGATATATTCTTCCTTAAATAAATGGATAATTCCTAAATACTGTTATTTTCTTTGATTATAAAATAGACATAACTTCCTTATTTAAACATTTCTGACATTGAAAAGTATCAATCAATAAATGCACTTAATATAATGTTTCTTTATGTCTCACCAACATTCTATTGTTAGAGATAGAGTGTCCTACAATCACTGGCATCTTAAAATGAACAAAAAAAATGGTCTATGGGAACAATCTTTTTGACAATGAAATAAATGGGTGGACAGTGGCATTGTTCTTGTACTCAAGAGCTGAGGAGAAATCAATGTTGGTGAATATTGATAATTCTGGCATAGGTGTCACAAATACTAAAAATGTCAAAATATAAAGGATTTGGTGACTTTTCTTAAAATTAAATTATCTATAGTATTCAATAATCAAAATACTACATAAAGAAAATCTTAACTGGTGAGCTTTAGAAATCAATGCACATATCTGGAATGAATGAATTGTGTGCCAAATATGCATCTAATTTGTTTCATTAGTAAGAGCCCTCAGTTTGTCATCTCTGCAGCATCTGCCTTTATTTTTATATCAGGCCATATAAACACAAACCTAATTTTCTGCATGTGCTATGTTATAAAAAGTTAGAGAATCACGTACATAAGAGATAAAAGTTGGAGAAGATATTAAAAGTTTATTACAACTGTTTTCTGAAGGACCTGTTTTTGCTGACCACATGTATTGAAATCCAAAACCAACTATTGACTCTCCCTCAAACAGTCAAGTAGATAAACAAGCCAAAAAAAATCCCTCAGTGAGTGAAGACATGTTACAAATATATGGTTGATACCAAGCCAAAAATATTTTAATACATAGGACCTGAAGATAGAAATAAAGCTAGAAATCAATCAATCAATCAATCAATCATAAATCAAGGACATGCTTTAACCAGGAAACAAATGGCATTCACAAATGGAAATTCAAGGCCACTGGGAAGCAAAGCAGGTACTGGTATGAAAGTGAATGTACAGGATCTCGATGGATTGGTGAGACAGTCAAGAAACTGTGGCAAAGTCTTAAAAGAAATTTTCCCTGGAGCACTGGAAATGTATTCGACCTGAAATAGAAATTTTACATCAGGGGCTTGGTAGGATTGTATTTAGGTTTCAAGAAGATTACTTTGCTAATTAAGTGAATGGAGGAAGAGAACCGGAAAGAAAAGATCCGGTTAAAATATGGTATCAATAGCCTTACAAGAAATGATACCAATAGGGAGCAGAAGATGGCAGTGAAGATAAGGGGCTTATGGAAGAAACTTACTGCATGTGTCGAGCAAGAAAGAGGAAAAGGCACTGGAAACAATACAAAGTTTTTGTGCTTCAGTGACTCAGAGATGATACTGGAAATATGAGAGGTGGTAAAGAAAATGGAAAAAAACAGATATGAGGATAAAATGATGAATTCAGTTTTAGAAAAATGTTTTTAGAGGTATTAGTGGAATGTGGAACTGGGAATTATACACAGGGGCTGAGAATCAATAGCAAAAGTCTACATTCAAAAAGGTGTGGGTCTTAACAGATTTCTACATGCGGTTGGCTGTAAGATCCTTTCTGTGTTTGTCTTCTCATTATTAGTAGGGATTACTTTTCATTTTGATTAAACTACATTATGCATGATATTGTATAAGTCATTACTTCTGTAACAGCAGTGACTAATAGCATGCTGTTCCCAGAGTAGCTGTAGACACCAAGTGACAGTATCGGTCAGTGTGTAATAAATGACCTAGTACCTAGTAGTCGTAGGCAATGGGAGTTAGTTTCTGTCCTTGGAAAATAAGCGAGAGAAAAGGCTTTCAGATAAGGCTTTGGGAATTATTTGCATGAGTGTGATAATAAAAATAACTTAGTTGAATGATATTCCATAGGGGAAAGTGGAGAGACACAGGAGAGGCAAGACACAGACTTGGAGAAGCTACCTTGCAGCAGATGGAGAACAAATGTGGAGGTAAATAACAGATACAGATTTTGGAGGAGGACAAGTAAAACTCAACATGATGAAAACAAAGAAAAAAGAGAAGGAAACAATATAAAAGAAGGAATAATAGTAGTCATTTCTTCAGAGATAAACTGATGTACGTAAAGAAAGTTAAAGGACCATTGAATATTACTATTAGGAAGTTGTAACCATGAGCATTATGAAAGCAAATTAAATAGTAAGACAGAGAAATATCAGAATTTCAAAAGTAATGACTGTGGATACCAAAAAAATAAACTACATGCTGTATTAGTTTGCCAGGGCTGCTACAACAAAATACCACAGTTTGAACAGCAGAAATTTATTTAATTTTATTTTCTCATAGTTCTAGAGGCTAGAAATCCAAGATCAGAATGTTGGCAAGTTTGGTTTCCCCTGACTCTTCTCTCCTTGGCTTTCAGATGACTGCTTTCTCTCTGTAACCTCAGTATGTCCTTTTTTCTGTGCATTCTCACCCCACATGACTCTTTCTATTCTTATAAAGACCCCAGTCTTAGTGGATTAGGGCTTCACTTTTATTATCTCAATTAAACTTAATTGCCTCCAAGACCAGTCACATAGGAAGTTAGGACTATAGCATATAAATTTTGGGGGATACAATTCAATTCATAACAAATGTATCCTACCATTATACAGATACATATTTACTTTGGTCCTATTTAACATACTCTTAAATTTTATTATATTTCAAATATACCTAAGAACTTATCAAAAATGTAATAGGTGCTATCATACCCATTTCATTTTCAAACTACCCATCTGTCATGCCTCAGAGTTAACCTCTATCCTGAATATGGTATTACCCTAATTATTATCCCTAAATAATATATAATTTTGCATGCTGATGAATAACATCAGCAACTTGTTT
Source organism: Camelus ferus (assembly GCF_009834535.1). Taxonomy (NCBI): domain Eukaryota; kingdom Metazoa; phylum Chordata; class Mammalia; order Artiodactyla; family Camelidae; genus Camelus; species Camelus ferus. The sequence goes on along the minus strand of NC_045701.1, from coordinate 35,018,174 downwards.
TGTGTGTGTGAGGTTCTTGTTTTTGACAGGTGTATCTCTAATTCATTCATTTTCACTGCTGTCCACTCTTTTGTTGTAAGAAATGAATATGGCACAAATTTCCACTCTCTTATTAATGGACATTCAGGTGATTTGTCATCATTTATACTATCACAGAGAAGCTGTGGTGAACATTCTTGTGCATGTCTCCAGGTGCAAATGAGTGAGTTTCCAAAGGGTTGTTTATTTTAGGGTGGAATTCCTGGTTCATGAGAATGGACATCTTCAGCTTGAACTAGATATTGCTCAGTTGCTTTCCGAAGGTTCTATTGGTTCACATATCCACTGGCCATATATAAGAATTGCTTTGGAGTGGAAGTCTCGCTAACACAGAGTTGTCAGATTTAATTTCTTCAATCTGTATGCCACATAGTATCTAATTCCACTAGTAATTTGCATATAATAAGAATATATTCTTATTCTTCTTTCTCCTGCTCTGTGCTCCAGGAATCTCACCCATATGGACTGCACTGCTGGGGTTCTTTGTTACCTGGTTTCTGGTTGAGTTTGTCTACTGAAAGACACAGGGTGAAGATGAGACGGCCGAAGGGAAGAGAGATATAAATATTTCTTCCCTCTTTCCTCTGCTTTGGCATAGGAATTCTGCCGGTTGCTGAGTCCCACTATAATTACAGGTCTGATCAGGTGGTCCTTTCTGACAGAGGCTCTCACTGAGCTCTACAAAACTATTTCCTGCCCTTTCCTATGGGTGGCAGTGTGATAATGGCTTCCTCTTCTAGGTGCCTCCACCTCTTTTGTTAATTTCCTCAACCTTGCCTAATACTTAGTCAAAACTTCTTGGTGAAAAATACCTTAAGTTTTAACCATCTACTGAATTTGCTTTCCTGACATGATCTTGAATGATACAAAGATATATTATGAAAACTTTCTTCTGAACCCCATTCACTAGATTCTCATTACCTACTGTCAATACAATAATTTTGTTACTGCTATTTAGAGTTAATATAGAGATACTTTATACCCACTGAAACAATTAAAATTAAAATTTAAAAGTTCTCATCCTTTTTTATCACAAAAGGTGAAAAGCATTATCACTATTTACACATAGAGTATACAGTATTGATAGACAACATACAGTATTGACATGCACTAGTCACTATTCTTCAACTTTTTTAGTTAGTAACATACTATGGTGGTGATCCTGTCAGTACCTAGGGAGATTCCTCATTGTGGTATTTAATAGATGCATAGTAATACATTTTATGAATATACCTTATTTATTGAGCCCTCTAATAATGGATATTTTATTTATATCATATTACTATAAATATTTCAATAAATTAATTAATATATGTCAATATCCATGTAGTTTTGCCAGGTCAGAGTTATTTGAATCTGTTGCCTTAATAATTCTGTCGAATTGTCTTCTCTAAGGATTGCAGCCATTTGCATTCCCATCAGCAATGTATGATAGAGTCTATTAACCTGCAGTCTAAACAGTACAGTGGGTCATCGGATTTCTGCAACATTATTAATTTGATATGTGACAGATGGTATTTCCTAGTTGTTTTCATTGGCATTGTTTTTTTTACTGGTGTTTGAAAGGCATTTTCATGTTTATAAGTTATTTATATTTCTGTTACTGAGAATTATATGTTCATATCCTATACCCATATTATACTGAACTTTAGTCTTTTTATTTTCAATTTGTAGGCATTCTTTATTAATATTAGGGAGGCTGTCTCACCGTTTTTTTTTTTTGGTGATAGGAGTTTTTTTTTTTCCCCATTTTGTTATTTTTCTTTTCACTTTGTTTTTGTTGGATGTCACCACACAGAAATTTTTTTCTTTTCTAGAGAGGAATTTTTCAGTCCTTTCTTTAATGGTTTTTGGACTTTTTTTTATTTTCAGAGAGAATTTATACACTCAGAGGTTGTAAAATACTCTTCCATGATTCCTCCCAGTATTTTCATCATTTCACATTTTACGTGGAAATCTCTGTTCCAGTTGGAATATCTTTCTGAAGTGTGGGTGCAACTTCTTTCTTCTTCATCGAATAATGCTAAGTATGTTTTCAAAGTTTCTTGCTTCTTTATTTATTCAACTCTTTTGTTTAGTTAGATCTTTTAAACACACTTAGCTAATACTCTGTTTCCAAATTTTCAATATCTGTTGTTTTTGGAATTTCTCGTTTTGCTGCTTGTTATTTCTACTAATTCTTAGTTGTAGCGGCTTGTTTATTTCTAAGTTTGGAAATTTTGCATTGTGAGCTCAACTTTGGCAGAGTTTTACATGTGGGAATCTATGTGTCCTGAACTGAGGCTGAATCCCTTCAGAGAATATTTGTATTTCTTTCTGCTAGGCACCACGAGGCAAAAACAATTTTTAAATTAATGTTTCAACTTAGAGTTTCTTGGACCATACAGGTAATATAAGTAACAAATTCAAATTTCTAGTGAAAGGAGAATGATCTTCACATGTGAAATCTCAGAAAAGATTTTTATTTCCCCAAGATTTTAGGTTAACAAGATCTGTAAACAGTCTCAAGGCACCTGTGGTTTCAGCATCCTTACTTACAACAAACTTGTTTTCTACTTCATCACTCTAACCACCTGTAGACTTACTTTCTGGAGAGCCCAAGGTTGGTGGTTATATTTTACTTAGTGTTTTTAGGATGTCTACAGTGGTAGGAATTTTTTTTTCTCAGCTATCTAGTCAACTAGGTGGCAGTAATACTATAATATGATTTTTGGTATAAATGAAAGAAGAGGAAGTAATTTAAAGCAAGAACAGCATTTAGGATGTGCTTATTGTAGAACAAAAACAATTTGATCATGTTTTTAGGCAGAATGTAAGGTGTAAAACTTAAGGGAAGATGAACAATTCCAGCAAGTAATATCAGTTAAAGGGCATTCCAGACAAAAAGAACAGAGATGGCACATACAATGGGGTCAAAAAGGATAGGCCATCCTAGACTAAAATGAAAAGTATCTGTTTTTGGCTGGAGTACAAAAGCAAAAGTAATACTTCAGATTAGAAATCTATAATGTGTCCAGATCACAGGGAACTGTGAATATATGCTCAAGATTTGAGAATTTTGTCTGAATCTAAACGAGAATTTCAGGTGAACCCTGGCCACACAACTAGCTGGCTTTGGTAATCTTGTTTGGAGCCTCATTATTAGACCTTATATTCATTTTATGCTAAGCTGTGGCCATTTGAGATGTTCAGTTCTTTCTGTAGGACCAGGCTGACCTGAGACAAGGAGTTCTAATGTGACAAAATAATCTTCGGCTGTTTTTTCCACCCAGATGTGCCTGCCTGCTTGTATTGTTTATGTACTCTCTTAGAATTAAGAGATGATCTGAAAATGAGTTTATTCTGAGAATTCCTCAGCAGACACTTAGTCACTTATAATGTAACTATTTCTTACAATCCCTTAGTAGCTAAGTGTGCATCTGAGAGTGGCAAAGAAACTCTAGGGTTGCTCATTGAATCAAGGTAAAGAGAGAAAGCTGGATTTATTAGACAAACAAGAAAGAAAAATTAAATTAAAAAAGCATCAAATGTTTCGTGGACTGATTCAGTTTGGAACGAGGTAAGCAGTGACCAAATCCTAATATTTTTGATTAAATCATCTTGTCACTGTAGTTTGGATGATTGCTGTGGATGTTTTCTGAACATTATCAGAGACATGGGTTTGGGCCCAAATCTGTCTTTTAGTGCAACCCCCCTCCCTCCACTCCGACACACAATGTGGGTACTTGGTGATAGTCAGGCAGCTAGAACCTTTCAGGAAGTCCTCACTCTGTAAGACCTGCGGGTTGCTCTGAGGAATAAAAGGGTCATTTAATGTATAAATGTTTGCATTTGTATTATACTCTGCACTTTAGTGCAAAGATTTCTGCCTTAATTGTTTAGATGTTAATGATATTTATTTTGTCACAGATTAGGAAGAAATCTAGAACTCTCTGAACCTAACCTAACTAAAAGTAACTGTAGTACAGATACTGGAGTTTCAGAATTTGTTATAATTTATCGAGTTCTTGTAAGTGAAAAATTGTTTCATTAACAGCCCTAAATCCTGTTTCTGCTTGCTTAGACTGCTGGCTTTCATTAGAATAGAGCAATGACTTTGTGTAGTTTCTCTTCTTAGATATTTGAGTACAGTGCCTGGAAGCCAACCCCCTGCTATGATTTTACAAACTTGGCAACATAAAAAGTCTGCTTAGATATCAAAATATGCCTCATCTCTTATCCTCCATACTACACTTGACTGCATTTTTCACTTGGTGCCAACACGCTTTTGCTCCATGTTAAATTTCTGTGTCAAGTCTTTCCTGTTATCAGACCGGAATTTCTTTTAGCCCTGCTTCTGCCAGGTTTCAACTTTCAATCCAATTTCTGGACCTCTTATGTCTGCCCTACTAAGTTGTAATTAAATACAATTTGCCCATCCACTTTTTAAAATATGACCAGAACAGGTTTTCATGTTGCGGTTAAAGGAGAGTTAGGCAGCAGGGACACTGCATTATTTCTCTATTGTGCTACTTCACAAATTATTACCAATTTAGAGGCTTAGCACAACATAAATTTATAATCTCACGGTTCGGATGGGTCAGGAGTTTAGGCGTGGTTAACTGGGTCTACTCAGCATCTCATGGGTTACAAGCTATTTGTTTGCCAGCCTGCTCACGTGGTTGTTGGAAGACTTTAATTTCTTGTGGTTGTAGGATTGAGGTCACTGCTTCCTTGCTGCCTGTTAGCCAGGTGCCACTGTTGGCAATGACAGGCCCTTACAGTTCCTTGCTACTAGTGGTCTCGTGACATTGCAGCTTATTTCTTTAAAGCCAGCAGGAGAAAGTCTCGATCCAGTTGGCCAAGACAGAACAGCATATAGTGTAACAACAAGGGAGTGACTTTCCCTTTAACTTTGCCATATTCGGTTGGCTGGAAGCAAGTCACAAGTTCAGTTATACAATGTGATTATACAAAGGCATGACTCGGAGATTATCTTAGAATTCTGCCTACCACAGATACGAATTTGAAAACTGGAGCACAAGGAGTTCCACCTACTACCACCTCCTCAAAACTCTGCCTACTATCAATTCCTCAAAAACTAAAAATACAAAATAATAACAAACAAAAAGGCCAATACCTAATAATAGATGCACACAGTAAATGCCTGTTGTAATGATTACTTTTATGCATAAGCTTGACTGCGCCATGAGGTGCCCAGATATTTATTCCATCATTATCACAGGTATTTCTGTGAGAGTGCTTCTGGATGAATTTAATTTGTAAATCAAAAAGCTGAGTAAAGCAGACTTCCTTCCCTAATGTGAGTGGGCCTCATCTACTGAGTTGAAGGCCTGACTAAAACAATAGGCTGACCTTCTCTCAAATAAGGGGGGATTCCTCCTCCTACCTGACTATTTTTGAGCTAGGACCATAGTTTTTTGTGTTTTTTCCTGCCTTTGGACGCAAACTGAAACATTGGTTCTCCTGAGTGTCTAGTCTGCAGGCCTTCAGATGGAACCACACTGTCAGATCTCCTGGGTCTCCAGCTTGCCAACTGCCAGTCTTAGTACTTATCAGCCTCCACAATTGCATGAAGCAATTCCTTATAATAAATCAGATCAATCTCTCTCTCTCTCTCACTTCAACTCTCTCCCTCTGTCTCTCTCTCACTCACTTCTACATCCTATTGGCTGTGTTTCTCTGAAGAACCCTGACTAATATACCCATTCAGTTGTACATATTACATTAACTGATCATCAACTATGCATTGTCTAACAAATCACTAATTACTAATCAAGCATTGTCTAATAAATCCCAGTATTTGGATGGAAAACATCATCATTGTTATTTTAAATGAGCATTCTACCATCTTTGTGGCTGTTTAAGTAATTGGGGATGGGCTAAAGAAGGTTTCACAGAAGAGTAGGAGATGGAGAAGGGCTGTTTTAAGAACTGAGCATAAGGAACTCAAAGTTCTAGAGGTAAAGACTTTGAAGAGGTTTAATATGACAGAAGCACGGAGTTTGGTGTATCTATATTTGGGGAAGGGAATGCCAAAAAATGAAACTACAGTTACACAGTGATCACCACCGTGTAACGAGTACGAGCAGCCCAAGTCAAGGCCTTTGAAGTTAATCCTAAAGACAAGAGGAGGCCATTGGAAAGTGTTGACACAATTAGATTTATCAGAGTTAGAGTTTCATTTTAGACAATTAATCTCGGTTGTTTTTATTTTTATGATAGCTTTATTGAGAAATAAATCACATACCTTAAAATGTACTCTTTAAAATGTACAATTCACTGGTTGTTAGGGAATTCACAGAGTTGCTCAACCATCATCACTATCTAATTCCAGAATATTTTCATCCTCCTCAAAAAGAAACCTCATGCTCATTAGCACTCACTTTGCATTCAACCCGCTCTTCAGTCCCTAACAACCACTAATCTACTTCTGTCTTCATGTATTTGCCTAGTATGGACATTTCATAAACATGGAATCACACAATAAGTGGTTTGTTACCATTTTACTTAGCATCGTGTTTTCAAGACTCATTTATGCTGTAGCATGTATCAGTACTTCATTCTTTTGTAAGGCAGAATAATACACCATATTGTTTGTCCACATATTCATCAGTGGATGGACATTTAGGTTGTTTTCATTTTAGGTTATCATAATAATGTTATTATGAATGTTCACATACAAGATTTTATATGGTATTTGTTTTCATTTCTCTCGGGTATGTACCTAGGAATGGATTTGCTAGGTTATATGGTAGGTATAGATTTAATGATCGGAGGAACAAATTGCTTCAAAATGGCTGCATTATTTTACATTCTCACCAACAAGGGGGAAAACAAAGTAACTCTCCCAGTCTGAGGGTGACTATTTTCCTCATAGCCTCGCCAATCTAATACTGTATATCTTTTTAAACATTTATAAACCATTTTAGGGGTGTGAAGTGGTATCTCCTTGCAATTTTGACTTGCATTTCCCTCATGGCTAATCATGTTAAACATCATTCATGTGCTTTTAATAATTTCTGTATTTTCTTTGAAAAACACCTTTCAAGTCTTTGCTCATTTTAAATTATGTTATTTGTCTTTTTATTGTTGAGATGAAAGATTCAAGTCTCTTGTGTTTTTATTTTCTTGATGGTGTCCTTTGAAGAAAAAAGCTTTTTAATTTTGGTGAAGTCCAGTTTATCTATGTTTTGTTTTGTCACTTATTCTTTTACCACACATAAGAAACTACTGCATGATTTGTAATAATATTCCCAATAATATCCCTCTATGTTTTATTCCAAGAATTTTATAGTTTTAGCTCTTACTTTTAGGTTTCTTATCCATTCTGAACTGACTTTTGAATATGGAGTGAGGCAGGGATCTAACTTCACTTTTTGGTAGGTAGATATCCAGTTGTTCCAGCACTATTTGTTGAAGAGACAATTTTTCCCCACTGAATGATCTTGGAACCCTTGTTGAAACTCATTTGTCATTTCTAGGGGTTTATTTCTGGAATTCCAATTATATCTCATGGCTTTATACGTCATTCTTATACCAGTATCACAGTGTTTTGATTGCTGAAACTTTGTAGTAAGTTTTGAAGTCAGGAAGTACAAGTTCTTCAACTTTGTTCTTTTTAAGATAATTTTGGCTATTAGGATGAACAAGTCAGTTTCTGCCAAAAGAGGAAACTGGGATTTTTATAGGGATTGTGGTAACTCTGTAGATCAATCTAGACTGCACTGCTCTCTTGACAATATAAGTCTCCCAAACTATAAATGTAAGATATTTTCCCATCTATTTAGGGCTTCTTTATTTTCGTTCATTGATGTTTTGTGGTCTTGAGTGTACAAGTCTTACACTTCTTTTGTTAAATATATCCCTAAGTTTTTAGTTGTTTTGGGTGTTATTATAAATGAAATTGTTTTATTAATATAATTTCCAAATTGTTTATTGCTAGTATATAGAAGTACAGTGGACTTTGCTACATTGATCTTGTATCCTGGAAACTTACTGGACTCATTTATTAGTTCTAAATTTTTTTTTTTTTTTTTTTTTTGCGTGTGGATTACCCTGGATTTTACGTATACAAATCATGCCATTTATGATTGTATAGAGACAATTTTACTTCTTCTTTCTACTTTGGATGCCATTTATTTCTTTTCCTCAACTAATTGCTCTAGCTAGAACATCCAGTACAACATTTTTAGAAAGTAGCAAGGGTGAGCATCCTTTTCTTTTCCTTTCTTTTTCTTTTCTTAGAGGGACAGTATTTGCTGTTTCATTTTAAGCACAGTGTTATCTGTGGATTTTCCACAGATGCCCTTGTAAAGTTGAAGAAGTTCCCTTCTGTTTCTAGTTTGTTGAGTGTTTATCATGAAAGGATTAGATTTTGTCAAATACTTTCTTTGCATCAATTAAGATGACCAGGTTTTGTCCTTTATATTATTAATACGGGCTACCTTGGTTGATTTTCATATGCTAAACCAGTTCCTCTTTCCATGGGATATATGCCACTTGGTCATGGTGTGTAATCCTTTTTATATGTTGTTGGATTCAGTGTGCTATTATCTTTGTTGAGGATTTCCACCTCTATGTCATAAGGGATACTGGTATGTCATTTTATTTTTTTGTGACGTGTCTGCCTGGTTTTGGTATCAAGGTAAAACTGGCCTAATAGAGTGAATTGCTTGAAGTTCAAAGAATGAACTAAAGAGAAAAAGATAGTGCCAGGTGGACCAATGAGGGAGCTGCTGGAATAACTCAGGTGGATATGATTAATATACGGCTTAGAGTAACGATAATGAGACTGGAAATGTGGAAAGAAAATGTCAACATTTAATATAAAAAAAAGCTGACTGTTTCCTTGGTAATCAAGGAAGAGCTGTGCACGTAGGATACAGTATCTCTGAACAAAACCAATTCCTGATCTTACGCAGGCTTTGAGAAACAAAAATGGAACAAAATAAAATGTTCAGGACTTGGCAGACTTTCAGGAAGGTGTTTGAGGATAGTGGCCTTGGTAACTGCTACTAATTGGTTGGTTTTCAGAAGCATGGTTACTAATATGAAATTGTAATTGGTCAACTGGCATGCATTTAAAACTGATTCTCATACTTACTTAACATTACAGACAGAGGAGAATAGGAATATTTTATTCTCAGAGAGAAATAAAGAAGTGAATTGAGGGTATATCTGACTTGATGGGGCAGGGAAGCAGAGGACTGCATTAAAGATGCCCTTCAGATTTCCGGCCTGGACAATTAAATGTAAGCTCTGCCAGGTCAAGAATCTCTCTCTTTTCTTGCCTGATGAATACAAGCCCTAGGAAATAGCCTGGTGTGTAGTAGGCCTTTTATAAATATTTTTGAATTAAAAAACATTCCATTAGCATAGACAACATTAATGGAATTACAAAATCTAGACATGTTCAATTTCAGATGTCTGCAAGATATCCAAAAGAAGATAGTTTATAGTAAACAGGATATAAAAGTTTTGAATTAGAACAGATGTTTGTTCAGCTTTGATTTCATAGCCTCCAGCATATAGATGGTTATTGAAAACATAAAACCAGATGAAATATCTGAGATATTGTGAGAGAAAAGAATACGACTAATACAGACATCTGTCAATCACAAACATTTAAGGAACTAGGGCAGCTATGGAATATACAAAGGAGATTGACAATGAAAGACCTAAACTATTGAGAGAAATGTGGAAGCTAGGGGAAAGGTTTTGTTTTTTCCCCCTCTCTTTGATTTTTCTCTCCTGAAGGAGAAAGAAATTAACCTTGTTAAATGATCTCTAGAGGGTGAACAAGAAAAGAAAAAGACTGCAAGGCATCAATTGGCTAGATCAACAATTGAGACACTGGTGTCCTTGACAAGAGTTGTGGCAGTAGAATGGCAAGTTCTTTGTGTGGAAGGGGCTCAGGTGAGCAGAGTGGAGAGAAAGTTTAGATGTGAAGGAGGAAAGAAGGTTACATGGCATCTGGAGGCAGGCTTTGGGTTGAAAAAAGGGGGGGGGTTAATTTATAAGTTGAGGGAAACTAGAGCATGTTAAATGCTGATTGGAAAAAAATCAAATGGAGAGAGATTTAAGATACAGGAAAGAGAAGTCTGACCAAAAGGTTAACATACAGGAAGTGGAAATTTATAATTCTATAATTTTCTCTGAATCAAAACCATTGTGGCTTCTAAATTTCTATGATTATTTCAATGTCTACATAAATTACTATATTTTATAATGAATTTATTGAAGTAATACAAAGATATGTTATGCATAACAAAACTGATGACGTCCTTTTTATTCTTTTCTGGGGGATATAAAACAGAGTTAAAAAATCACTGTGCTTTTAAAATTTTTTCACAAATTTTATATTGAAAGACTTTAAATTTATCAAAAAAGTTGTAGAAACTTTTTGATGGTTGAAGAAAGCATATGTTTTGCCCCTATATATATCAATTATTAATATTTTACTAATTTTCTCCCTTTACCTCTTTCACTCCTATTCCCTTCTCTCTCTGAGTTTCTCTCTCTCTCATAGTCTTTAATAAACCATTTTAGGATTAGTTGCAAATATTGTGACACTTCATCTCTAATTCAGCATGAAATATTAATCATCTAAGAATAGGGACAATCTCTTATATAACCATAATAAAATTGTCATAGAAAGGACATTTAACATTGATACAATAGCATTACCTAATATATAGTCCACATTAAATTCTACCCACTATCAATTATCCCAATAATGTGTTCTATAAACTTTTTTTAAGATCCAGAATGCAAATAAGGTTCGCGCATTTCATGCAGTTGTCATAAATTTCTTAGCTTTCTTTAAATTATAAACATCCCACAGATTTTTTTCTTTTTTAAATACTACAGAATATTGACATTTTTAGAGAGTCTATTCTAGATTGGTTTACAGAATGTCCCTTAATTTTCTAATCATTTCTTCATTTTTTTTTCCTGATTAGATTTAGGTCAAGAAATTTAGGTGGAAGTAGTACCTGGGTAATTAGTTCATCATGCTGCAAAGTACATCAAGTCAATTTGTATTATAGGTGATATCAAGTTTAGTCACATGGTTAAAATGTTTTCACCTTACTTATCCACTGAAAAGGTATTTTTTTCCCTTTGTAATTAATAAATAATTTATAAAATGATTCACTGTGCCTGCATGAATATCCTATTTTTCAAAGATATCTTGCCCAGTGTTTTTATCATCTACTGATGACTTTTTCCTGAATCTGTTATTGCTATGGTGGCTATAAAATGGTGAAATGCTACCTCTATAATTTCTTCTATATTTAAAAGTTTATTTGGCTTTATTATTTTTTATAACTAAGATATGTGTCTATCATACTAAATTTTTATTTTTCAAAATGACTATCAGTATAAATTAATGGATTAATTTGTAATTCAGTATCATAAGCCATTTCTATTACTGTTATTCCCATCGGTCTTTGAGTACTTTCCTACATAATTATAAAATTACATCCATATATGTTTAGAATTATGCACATATGTGTATGTACCTAAATGTATTACACACATATATAAAATTATGTTTTATTCTCTCTCTAATTCAAATAAAAGACAAGGTTTTCTTTCTTCTTCCATTTCCTATAGCATCTCCTTTTTTCCACTGTGAGGAACTTAATTTCCAACAATACTGATATATCATTTGCTCAGTTCTGTCACACAGATGAAATAGTTTTAAACTTACTGCACTAAGACCACTAACAACACACTTAAATAATATCCAAGATTTCTTTTTGTTCTTAAAATATGTTTTATCTATTAATAGGAAGAATAACTGAGTATTTCACTCAGCCTTTAAAAAACTAAGACTACTGATCGATGCTTTTTTAAAAATAAGCCCTGTAATAGCACGCTTGAGCACACACTGTAATTATAATGATATATCAATGAAGAGAAAGCCAACTGAAATTTAAACCAACATTGTAGTGCTCCCTTCTTTCCTTTCGTTTTGTGAATATCTCATTGGAAAGTAACTTACTCAAAAAAATTGATCTGAAGTTAAACTCTGATGGCAATTTGGCAAAAGGCAAAAAAATATAATCTCCTCTCCCAAAGTTATTAAAATGTCAACCCAGTATTAGGTCTCGCATGGAGGGAAAAAGGATCATTGGTGCTCATTAAAAATAATAATGTTCATTTCTGAATGGTTTTCAGAGATGTATATTTTGGGGGAAACAGCCACCTGTGTTCTCAAAGGTATGGATAAAAGGAATACGCTCGTTTAACAGGCTTCATTTCACATTCTATGTCTTTATTATTTCAAAATGACACCTTTGCAGTTTAGAGGGACCAGTAGGCACTGTTATAGCTAAAATTGAATAAAATTCCAAGCTGCGTCAAAGACATTGTTTGAATTCACTTAAAAGTGTTTTATGTCACTGCTCACCAACTCCCCTTCTAGTCATGATCTGCCTGTGGCAAACTGTTTCTCTCTGGGACTGAAAAGATTACTCCCACTGACACTCCTCTGACAGTGTGAATATTGACTTGCACTTATAAAGGTCAGACAGTTCCACTAGTTAATAGAAGTGAGAAGAGCAGTTCCAACAAGTCTCTCTGAAAGGAATTTAACCTTCAAATTGCAAAGCATGCTGCTCTGCGGAGCCAATTTTGGCAACTAACAAAATACATGCTTCTCTGCTTTCCAAAAATACCAACAGGAGCCTGAAAGTTAACATCACAAAAAGGAAACAAGCATGCGATGTAACAGACAAACGTTCGTGGGAACACCATCTGGAATTTGCCTTGTTATTTTTTATTTTTCAAAGAGAGTTCAATACTGTGGAGTCATTCTCTGGGCCTTTAACTTCCCTCAATGTATAATAGCCTTTCAACTTTTAAGAGCCATGTGCTGTAAGATGATAAGACACCATATATATTTTTCTCAGCATCACTCTGACACAAGATCAAGAAAAAGGTTTAATCCCACTGGAGCATGGCATCTCCTTACCCATCCTTTGAAAAGTCCTTTGCCTTCTGTTATGTCTTGTGCCTAAGAGTTCAGGAAAGGCTGACATAATTTAAGGTCTCTGGAAATGTGGCCTATCTGTTAATAGCAGTGTCCCGAGGTACAATGCAAGAAGGATGGGAGTGAGAAAACACAACTGAGAAGGAGAATGAGACTTCACTTTTCATCCTGATGGAAAGGAAAACCAATATTTTTAATTTTTAATAAAACACATTAATATTGTGGCACCAGCAGCAGAATGTGCTGCATATAAATGAAGACGATTCCCTAGTTTGTCTTGAGCAGTGGGAGACAGGAGACATAATGATGAAGAGAGCCTTTTGCAAGTAATAAGTCGGAAGAAGTAGTCCTGGGTGTCTTGGAAAGCCAAGCTTTCATGATTTCTAGAACAGATTTGAGAAAAGGCATTACGGCTTCCACTGCTTTAAGTTTGGCATCTGCGAGATTTTAGATTGTGCTAAAATCATCCTTAATGTCCTTTCTGCCTCATCAGTGGGGGACCATTCAAGTAACAAAGTGCCAATCAGGGTCTCTTGTTCCTCTTTAGCTTGGAGATATTACTGTGGAGATTTTTGTGGGAGCATGATCTCTCCGCTTGAGATGCCCTTTATTAGAACTATAGTTAAAGGTCTGCTGACTTAGCCATTATAAACCCCTAATGTTCTCCACTACAAAAATTTGCTCTAAAATAAAGCTTAGCATACTAAGTTGGAGCCCAGGGGCGCTCTGATTTTGATACATTTGAAGGGAATAAAGTAGTCATTTGAGTGAAAAAGAGAGTAGCAAAAATACAAATATCGAAGCTTTGTGAGTTATGTGTGTCACTGCTCTGGTATCTCCAAAAATAGCATCGTTAATTAAAATGAAGGTGGAAAGTAATTACCTTATAACATGCACTAATCATTTTTGTAAGTTTGGAATATAAAAATGTAATTAATAAAAAGAAAAATGGGTTATAGACAGGATAGTTTTCTTGACTGAGAAAACTGTTAAACTCAAATATTTTCTAAAAATGTGGGGCCTGAGCTGTTACTGCAGTGTCTTTGCGGTCTTTCAGTCAATGAGTCAAATACTCCTCGTGAGTAAGCCTCTCCCTGTAAGTTTCTCAGCCATATTTTAAAGCTTTACTAATTGAGTTGAGGCAGAAATAGACATTTGTAACAAATTATACAGCAGCCTAGAGGCAGAGTGTTAGTACAGCAGAAAATAGATCTCAACATTATTTTTTTTAATTTTGAAGACTACTATTTAAAAATATAAGCTTTTAATGTCTTATTTTTAAAAGGATACCTAAAAAAATGCACTTTTATAGTGATGTAGAATCTTTTTAGAATTTAAAAAGAATCAAAACATGTTAATAAGTTTCCAGCACATCAACCTTTCTGCAGATAACGTTTATAAACCTAGGACAAGACCAAAACAAAACAAAGCAAAAAACTACTGTCTCTGGACAGTGAATAATGGCAGGTAGATTCTGGAGCTGCACTGATACTTGGGAGAGGGGACCTCCACAGGATGAGTTTGCAATTTATACAGAAATTTTTAAGAAAATAAACAAGGTCATATCTTGGAGAATGAAAAGATGTCTCCTTGTAGACAGTGCAGTCAGGAAAGGCCATTCTGAGGATTCATATATGAGCTAAGACGTATTAGATACAGGCAAGGAATAGAATTTCTGGGGAGAAATACTGCAGTCGAGGGCAAGCACAACTCTGAGGTAGCAGGGCAAAGCCAGGCATTTCCAGGAGCAAAAGGGAGATGCGTGGAGCTGAAGATGGGTGACTAAGAGGTAGACTGGTGAGAAACGAAGTTGGAGAGGAAGACAGGAGGCTGATCATACATTAAAAAGAAATGGACCTAAGGCCTACTTTATGCCAGGGACTGCACACAGAAATACAAATCAGACATGATTCTTGCCCTAAGGGATCTCCCAATCCTGTGGAAATGAGGTTTTGGGATTTGCTGTCAAAGCAGCTCGTTACATGTGGATCCTAGTCAGGTCTGTATTCAATCACCTCCCAGCTCACAGTCAGACAAAGTCCTCAAAAAATGTTTTTTGGACAGATGGATGGATGGATGGATGACACGCTGAGAAAGTCCAGCTGGCTGCTCAACACCTCACAAGTGATATTTTCCTGGCTCTGTCACCACATACAGATTCTGAAATTGAGGTGTAATTCATTCATATATATTTAGCACTTACCAGAGTTCCTGGTCCTAAGGAAGTATTTGTATTTAATTAATATGTTTTGAATAAACAGATGGGCAGATGGATGAATCTATCACAATCTAGTAATCTTTAGAATGAATGTGAACCATGGGCACTCTGGGGATCACAAAATTAAAAATATACTACACACCAATATTTAGAATTTTTAAAACCCAAATTACAAATTCTCTTAAAAAATAGTGGGAAAATCTAGCAACACTGATCCCACATTCCAGCATGGCAGTGATCAGCTGGAGCTGAGTCATATCTCTGCCCTTTAGAGGAGCATGTGTGGTTGAATTTGGCACAGTCAGACAAAGCCCATCTCCCTCATTTTTGTTGCCTGCCTGGAGCCAGTAGGCACCCATTAAACACCTCTAACAAAACAGACTGCTGACACACACATCCAATACGATACAGGCTATATTCGTTATTTCTCTCCTAATTTTCTCATCAATGTCCTCCTTACCTGTGTACTAAATTTCAGTGAAGAAAAATATTCTCCTTGTTACTTAAGCCAGAAAACAGCGGACTTGCATTTTGCTCCCATTTACTTCCTCCACCATCTTATCAACCCTACACCATATAAACATACATCATAAATATCCCTCTGGCTTGTCTCCTCCTCTCTTTTTTTTAGGCACACGTCACCTTCCCCCTGAAAATGTGATGGGCTCCTAACTGCTCTTCTGGCTTGTTCTTGTCTTCTCTCTGTTCTTTCATCTGAAAACCTCCTTTACATCTTTCTCAAGTCTCAGCTCTAGGGCCGTTTCTCTGAGACGCTTATCTGACTTCAGAGGAAATGCATCTATTTCTCCCTGTATCTAGTAAATTGTTATTTATGTAGTATTGTATTAGAAAAATAATGATAATGATGATAATTACAGCCAAAATACATTCAGTGCTTTGTTTAGAACAGGAACTATTCTAATAACTCAACATACATGTTAACATTTTATCTGTGAAATGCTGAGAGGTAGATAAGATTATTATCAGTATGTTGAGTTGAAGAAGTAGAGATAGAGACAGATATATTAATTTGACCAAGGTAGGGTTGGGGGTTGAATGCAGCTATTCTGAGCATATAGTCTCTTTCAAATCTGTATGTCATTGTTCAACAATTCAACAAACAGGATCAATTTATTTTAAGGCTTCACAATAGTTTTGTAGTTTTTTGTAATTGGTGTGATTCATCTAGTGACTGATGCCCAAAAGAGGGTAAAGGAGTTTTGCTGAATAACTGAATGAATGACACAGCTGCTTGAAAGGGTGAGGAGATCATGCAAACAATCAATCTCCTTTTTGTAGTCTAAGACTCCCCAGCGAATGCCACTTGAAAGTGGGATTTTTTCCCTCTGTATGAAGGCTGTTCTCTAAAGTAGTTGAAGCCTAGGTCTTAGACATTAAACATGCTATTACACAATTATGATAAAGCCATTTGTATTTAGGCCTCAGTGCTTTAAACGTGATGCTTAATGTGTTGAGTGACTCCTCTCTGGTCAGCCCAGCCTCTGAGGGCCTAGTAGCTTAGCCATAGTTTGTGAATCCTTTTTTTTTTTTTTTTTTTTGGTGTAATAACAAAGTAATATAGAGTTTAAAATAAACTGTTTCCTGCCACCCCAGCAGTAACTAGAAAACTTGCTTTTGAGTAGTCTTTCTTACTGACCGTAAGATCCAGGTACAATAAAGAAATGCATGCAGCCAGGGAAGAGTGAAGTTATGATCAGAACAAAACCAGAATAAAGACCTTGCAAATTCGAGTCCTGGGGGTTGAACAGTTCCACATGTTGATATGCTGCCAGTTTGAATCTGCTGCTAAGTGACTAAATTGAAGAGGAATGAAGATCATAGGGTTAAATAGTTTGAGAAAAGTTAAGGTCAAGGTAATAGCTGTTGATATATAAATGTTGAAGACATAGCACTTGTTGCCTGTTCAACATATTTGACATTAACCATGCTATTCCCCTAAGGCATCTGCTGTCTAATATGTAATTTTTAAACGTAAGCACATCTTTTTTTGTTGTTGTCATTAATGAAACTATAACTACCTAAGGATTGGTATTAATTTCTAAACCTCTATGGTATACCCACTGGATCCTGGGAAAATAAAGGTGAACTATACATCAGTCAACTAAAGAAGGAAGCATTTTCAGACCAGTGAGATTCAATATATATTCAGTTTCTCAATCTGATAATCTATAATTTAGGATTTGTTTGTATCTGAGATTTTTTTTCCCTTTTGATCTTGTAACTCTGAAGCAGGAATTTAATGATCCCAAATAACTCTAGCTGAATAACTGTATATGAAATAAATTTGATTTGAGAAAAGCATTGGTTAAGCCTTATTTTTTTTCCTGGAGAAATATATATTTAGACTGTCAGAGCAAACTAATAATTTTCCTTTGAATTTGTATTAATTTCTCACAGAAGAACAAGAGAAGTAATCTTTGTTTACAGAACTTCTTTTGTGTTGGTGGGGTGATTCACATCAAAATGCAGTTTCTTTCAAATGTGTCATTAT
The DNA here is from genome assembly GCF_009834535.1 of Camelus ferus. Classification (NCBI taxonomy): domain Eukaryota; kingdom Metazoa; phylum Chordata; class Mammalia; order Artiodactyla; family Camelidae; genus Camelus; species Camelus ferus. The sequence continues at coordinate 35,000,405 of NC_045701.1, read as the reverse complement.
AATGGAGGACTTCATAGTCCTTTTTGTTAAATTACAACATTATAATCTGTGGCAATATTTTAAGTTTTCTTAATGACAGTATAACTTTGTGAAATATCATTGCTATTAAGAGAATAAATCCATGCATTATGGAAGTTCATGACACATTTTGAAAATATAGATGCTATGATTCATGTGTACTCTAGCTTAACCTCCAGTTTAGAGTGGCACAATTAAATTCCAAAAACAGTTTATTCATCTTCTATAAAATGCTATTATCACAACTATAAGGGTAGTATTTAGTAGGAATGGTAATTCACTTAGACGATAGTAGAAATTGATTTTAAAGGGATTTTTGGATTATTTTATCTATGAGTAAACTGAGACTTGGGTGATGTGCCTAAATTAATAACATTGACTGGTGCTAGAAAAGTGTTTAAGAACTAACCTGAAATTTTCTGCTGCCATCTAGAATTGCTAACTACTACTGAATTAGCCTTCTTAAAAAAATTATAAAAGTGGAAAGAAAATATGAGCCAGTTGTTTTTAGGCATTGGACTGCAGGTAGTAGAACACTGTGGTCCCTAAGAGAATGGCGCTCAGATGTGAACTCTGCAAAGGCACAGGCTTTGTCTTTGGAAGAGGAGGGAGGTACAGCATTGGAGCCACAGAAATCCATGTGAGGAGGTCTCCTGAGAATCCTGGGTTGTGGGCTGGGCTATGAACACACAGGGTGAGACTATAAGAAATTTACCAGAAAGCAGGTACTACAGAGTTGAGAACAGAACAGCAATATTAGAGATCAAGCATTGCAGGTAGATGCTGGAATTCTGACCCAGACAGAATAGAGATTTTAGTGATACTGTTGTTGTTGTTGTTGGACATGTCCATAGACTTATTTATTTTTTAACTTTTCATTTTACATAATTATATATTCATTTGCAGTTATAAAAAGATAATACAAAGAGATTCTAGAAACTCTACCAGTTTCCTTATTGGTTATAACTATTGTACAATATTTCAACTAAGTGACTGATGTGGATAAAGTCCACATAACTTACTCAAATTTCACTAGTTTGCATGCATTTGTGTGTGGGTATTTGTGCGTGTGTTTTAATTCTATGCAATTTTTTAACATGTGCCAATTAGCTTAACCCATTCACCTACTGACAACGATCAGCTCCTACTGGGCATGCAGACACCAGGGGTAGAGGTGCCAACCAGCCCTGCTCAGTCATATTGCCACCAGATGAGGGTGGGAGTTCAGAACACTGTTGGACTCCACTGACAGTAAATTGGGTTAACTGGGACACAATCTGTTTACTCCAAGTGGAGTATGGAAGATTACCTCCCTGCTCAGCCCTGCAAACACTACACTGAAAGAGAAATAGGGGCACTGCCTGTTTTGGGCAGGAGAGGGAAAATAAGCTCTCTGCTTGTCCACCAAAACTGGGTGGGGTGTGGAGGGGAAGTTCTGGCTTTTTAGGTATTGCATCTGGAGGATTAGAATTAGAAAGAATTATTTGATTTCTGATTGACCAAGTTAGATCCCATTTTTCCCAAGGTCTCCTTCTGGTAACTAAAAATCCCTAGCATACAGCAAATAAGCATAGGAAAACTTTGAAGTAGATAGGCTTCCCAGAACCTTGGGATTTTAGGAACAACATGGTGAAGCTTTCTTTGGGTTTCCTCCCATACATCCTGGCCAGGAGAAAGGAGAAGCCTCTAACCTGGACCTACCGATAGGGGCAAACAAAACACTCCAAGGAAAGCTGCTTCCCTCTAGCCAAAGGACAGGGAAAAGGGTAGTCTAACAACAAAAATCTTTTTGGCAATACTCACCCTACTCTAGCCAAATTTCATTGTGTGTATAGAAAGTCTGAACAATATTAACAACTAGAATTAATTGACTTTTACAGAACAGTACACTTTGAGAGAACACACACACACATAATCTCAAGTACACTTGGAACAGTCACTGACATATGCTAGGCCAATAAACTAGTCTAAATATACTTCAAAGGTTAAATCCTTTAAAGTATTCTTTCTCACTACAGTAAATTATATTAGCAAAGAATAAGAAAGATGTTTGGAAATTAAACACTTCCAAATAACCTACAGATCAAAGAAGAAATTCTAAGGTAAATTAGAAAATATTTAGAAATGAATGACAATGTAAACAAAATAGATCGAAGTATTTGGAATGCAGCTTTAGTGGTATGTGGAGGGAAATTTAGAGCTTTTAATGCCTATATTAGCTAAGATAGATGATGTTTCTATAAATAAAAACCAACAAAATAGAAATCAGACAAGAGAAAAGGAGAAAAATCATCATATAAAAAAGCCAATCACTGATAATATTAATAAAGTTTATAAGCATCTAGGAATGATAATCAAGAGAAAAAGAGTAAACATAATTATCTATATTAGGAATGCAAGAGGAGATATCACAAAAGAGCCCATGTATGTTAAAAGAATAGAATGAGAATATTAATGATAATTTTATGCCAATAAATAGGATAGAAAAAACACGACTTTTGAAAATCAACTTTAAAGAACTATTATATAAATTGAATTCATAACAAAACTCATCCTATAAATAAAACTCTGAGGTCAGATAATTTTACTGTTGAATTCTTAAATGATTAAATTCCAGGCTTTCACAAACTTTATCAGAAAACACAAGAAAACTGATTCTATTTTATGAGACCAACATAATCCTGTACCAACACCGGACAAAGAGGTTAAAAGGAAACAATGATTGATCAATAACTCTCTTTAGAATAGATACACAAATATTCAACAAAATAGTAACAAATCAAATATCGAAATAGATAAAAAAGATAATCTACCATGAACAAGTAATCATGTTCCCTGGATTATAAAATGAATTTAATATATGAAAGTCAATCATTGAGATTAACCATATTAACAGAATAAAAGAGAAAAATCTTGTGATCGTACAAGAATGTTAATTCTCATCACTTCTACTCCATATTTAACTGGAGTATTAGCTAGTGATAGATGCAAGAAAAGCTGACATTTTTAAAAAGTAGAAAGAATGAAAATTGTCTCTATTTATGTAGATAGCCTATTTGTCTAACTAGGATATCTTAATACTGCTTGAATTTAGCAAGAGCACATGATTCAAGATCAAATACAATAATCAATTTCAAAATACTAGCAAAAAGAAATTGGAAAATAAAAAATTTAAGTCAATAGCATGAAATATATAAACTGTTACAGGAAAATTTAACTAAATATATAGAAGACCTTTATACTAAAAATAAGTATGCTGAGGAAAATTTTAAAAGATCTAAATAAATGGAATTATATACCATATTCATCTATTGAAGCTGTATTATTTTTATGATATTCAATATGCCCCAATTTTTCTATGGATTCAACAAAATAGCAATGAAAATATCAGCAGATATAGAAATTGACAAACTGATTCTAAAACATATGGAAATGAAAAAGACATAGATTAGCAAGCATTTTGAAAAAGGACAAAATTAAAGAACTTATACGACCTGATTTTCACTTATTTTAAAATTACAAAAAATAAGAGTCTAGATTTTGTGTTCCATCAGAAGTATAGGTCAATTAAACAGTATGGAAATATTATCAATTAATGATATAAGGCCACAAGAGTTTTGAGAATGTGTAATCACATTTACAGAATAGGTAATTTAAGTGGGGGAGAACAGTCTTTTCAGAAAGTGGCTCTAGAGCATCTGAACATCTACACTGAAAAAAAATGAACCTAAATTTCTAACTTGACCATTGTCAAAATTAATTTGAAATGGATTAATAAGAAATGAGAAAATCTTCATAAATTTGAAGTAGGCAAGCTTTGCATAACACAGGCAGGAGACAAATATCACCAACAGTAATCAACATTAGACAGTTAAGTGTATTTTATTCAAACTAAAATCTATTGCTCTTTCAAAGATAAAATTATGAAATTATAAATGCAAACCAAAGATTGGAAGAAAAAATAAACATGTATATGTAATATATGTATAGAGGCACACACGGGCACACACACACACACACACAGGACTGCGCCCAGAATTCACAAGGAACATTCAAAAACTCAATAATATGAAGACAAATAACCAAATGAAAACAATGGGCAAAATGTTTTAACACACACTTCATCAACAGCATTAAGCACATGCAAATATGCTTACCCTCAGTCATCAGAGAAACGTAAATTAAATTCATACTGAGAATATATTTTCACACTCACTAAAATGGTCAAATTATAAAATAATGGCAACTATTTGAAAATTTAATGGGAATTTAAAATTAAATACTGGCAAGCATGTGGTGTAACTGTAAAGTCCATCAATGCCAGAAAGTATTTTAGTAGTTTTAATCCTAGGTATTTTATATAAGAGTAATGAAATATAAGTTCAAAAAAGGAAAACCTTAAACTAGAAACAATCCTGATTTCCTTCAACAGGAGGATGAAAATATCAGAATGAAAAACAAATAGTAGTATATTCTTACAATGGTGTGTTGTTTAGCAATAAAGGATGAACTACAAATAAATACAGTAGCAAAGATGAATGACTCAAAAATAGTATACTCGGTGAAAGAATCCAGAGAAAGAGGAGTATAAATGATATCTTTCTGTTTATATGAAGTTCTGGAATAGCTAAAATTAGTCAATAGTGATACAGCAGACAAGTGACTGCCTGAGGTAGGATGAGAGATAGAACATTAACCGTAAAGACGAAGCTTCTGAAGTGATGGAGATGCTTCATGTCTTGATTGGGTGCTGACTACATGAGTGTATACATTTGCCAAAATTTATCAAACTGTGTATTTGTAATTTGTGCATTTTATGTATGTTATATTCAGGTAAAATAAAAAAAAAAAACAAAACACCTAGTCTAAAACTACTGCCTCTAGAAAAAAAAAAAAAAGATGTCTGGCCTAGCTTTTGTAACTTGCAAAAAATCAAAGTTAGAGGGATTCTTGCATATGATTGCATTCTAAGTTTTTGATATACAAAGAAGGATAACTAATCCTTAAAATATTAAAATCTCCTCTTTCTTCAGAATTTATCAGAGTTGGGGCTGAAAGTCCAGATTCCTTAATCATTGTCTAGTGTCATCTCAATGACACAATGCGGACCTCCAACAAATTGGCACTGTTATGGATATGGAATGCTTTATTATCAATGCTTTACTATGACAAGTATTAATGCACTAAAAAGGAGACGGCTCAGTGTGGTTTAGTCTATCTCCTTAGTTTAAGAAAGCATAAGCTATATATTTTTTAATCTTATTTTTAGAAAGTTTCAATTTTGTGAAAGCTAAGTAGGTTCCTAAATTGGCAAAGAAGATGAACTCCACCTGCAGTGTGCACCATTAGCTCCTGATGTGGCCCATTCTCTAACCTACCCTCCTGTAACAAAGCTGGTCCAGAAAGACGGCATCCAAGTCAGTCTGTCTCATTCTCATAAACCCAGATTCTTACTTTTCTTACTATGCACAAGAAACATGAAGACCTCAAAGATACAGCAATAAGGCAAAAATAACCGAGTGCATTGAGAAGACTGCTTTTAGGCACTTTCTCTAGAGGTGTCACTTCATTTACAAACCATTAGAAACAATTATCACCTTCCCCCCAAGGAGAACTTTTTGCTTTTTTCACATACCTGTCATGTTATCATCTATTTTTGATATAGTATTCAGCTTTTCAACTCACCAACAATGTTGCCAGTTAATTCTTTCTAGTTTATAACATACAGCTTTGCATATAAATATAACTTGTAAGATTATCTCTATTAATCACTAATTTTTTTCTTGATTTGTTGCCTCATTCATACAATGATCTCTATGGTAAATAAAAAGAAAATTTAATTAATACTCATTTTTATATTTCAACTAAAATTACTGAAAGTCTATCTTTAGTTTATATACTTTACATGTTACTATCTTTTAATCTATTACAATTTTTTTCCTTCCCTCCAATCTGGGAATGCTTTTACTAAATTTATGATGACCCCCCAACTGTCAAATCTAATACTCTATATTCAATCATTAATCTATTTGATTCTTATTAATACAACTGTCCTTGTTCACCATTCCAACTTTTGAAATTCTCTCCTCCTATGAATCTTGGACATCATGTTTGCCTAGCTTACTTGCTATCTATATGAAAATACTATTTCTTTTTAATTTATTGGTTCCACTTTCAGCATTACTACATCTTAGCATTCTATGAGATTTTTGTTCTTGGCCTTTTTTATATTTCTCTATATACACTCCCTGTAATAATTTCATAAGATCGTTTCTACCAAAATCTGTACAACTAAGGACGCTCAGAGCTTTTGTTCTCTCTTGAGTTCCCAATCCACTCATTGGATTGGGGCATCTCCAATTTAATAAACCACTGGCAACTAAAACTTAAGATATCAAATATAGTACTTAGTATCTTCATTCTCACTCCAATCTGTTTCTCCTGTATTTGTTATCTCAGTTACTGGTGTTCAGATGTCCAACTAGACATGATGGTGTCATCTTTGATGGCTCTAGGCACTTCACAGATGATATAACATCAGCAAATAAATGTTACACATTCGACCATTAAAACATTTTTTTTTCTGTTTACTTCCCTCTGGCCCCACTGCTGTTACTGCCTTTGTTCAGATTCTTATCATTTCTTGTCTGAATCATTAGAGCAAATTTCTTTTTGAACTTCCTGTTGTCACTATTTCCCCTTTCCAGTCTTTCCGCTACCTGCTGCTAGAACAATCTTTCTTAAAAACCTAACCTAACTCTACTACATTGCGACCTATAAACTGCATATCCATTACTTCTTATCAAAGACCCTTCATTAGCTGCCTTTCAACTACTTCTTCAATCTCATTGTCTCTTACGTATACCTGACATTTCAAACAATAACCTTTTGTTTTGAATATTTTGAATAAATTAGTGTTTTTATATGTTGTGTCTTTGCACATATTACTGCCTCATGTTCACATTTCTTCTCCTTATTATTCCACCTGGAATCATCTATTTAGTCCTCAATACTTAATTAAAATGTTTTTTCCTCCAAAACTATGTGTCTATGACCTCTAAAACTTTAATGTACTCTATCTATTTATCCACCCATCTATTCATCTATCAGTCCATACAAGCACATATATGCACTCCTGCTTATTCTTGCTTAAAGGGAGAGATTAAAGCCTTGTTTTTACTGCTACTTACAAAGAAAAATATTTCCTGGAAGAAATACCCATCAAAAATAGTACTGAATGGGAGATTTCCATACCACTGTTTATCAGGTCTTCTCAGAAGCTCATGACTTCTCACATTTAAAATACAAAGCAATAGTTAACTAATTTCTATTACAACTTCCATCTATGGTAGGTATATAGATGCAACATAATCTTTGGTAACTCAGTTCACTTTTCTAGACCTTATTTTTCTCTTCTGTAAAATGAAATGTTTATACTAGATCTCTAAGTTTGCTTTCATACATAAAATTTAAACTTAAATGGTTCTAAATATATCCTCATGTTTTACTCAGAAGAAATCATTTACACTAATTTCATCACTCAGATTATGGTCATTTTTATGTGCATAGATTTGACAGTCAAATATATACATCTCATGTATTCTCAGTATATTTAATATTTCACTATAATAAGATTCTAAAGCTGAGTTTATAAGTAGAGAGAAAATACAAAGATGGAAATACTAGCAGATTATATTTTCATCTGCAGTGAAATGAATTAAAGTCATTCCTTTGTATGCGCAGTTGCTCTAGTTTATAAAGTGTGTCTCTGCCTTTGGAAATATGCCGAGAAAAGGTTAAGTCAGATATTCTATTCTGTGCCACTACTGCAGTTTAGCTTCTTCAGACCTTTATTAACTTTTTCTGTTACTAGCTCACTGAAGACACTGCTTGTTTTCCTGGGTTGTGAAAAAAATATATATATTGGGAGAAAAATGGTGTAGTGTCAAGACAAGCAAGCTGAGATTCCAAAGGTCTGAATCCCTCTTTTGTCACTGTCAGATGCATCCTCTCAAGTGACTTCCTTATCAGTCTGTGACTCTGTTTCCTCATATGGGCAGTGGGGTGCAAACAGTATCATGTCTTTTGCTTTCTCTAAAGGATGCTGCAACAATAAATAACAGGTATGGAAACAAACTGACCTTTTAAAGAAAAAGCCACTTTATCATTTGGTAAAATATTATTTCATATTAGGCTGTACATACACATTTACTACTTTTTATCATCTTTATTTCTTCATACCTCTCCTGTGGCAAGCTAAAAGATAGGAATATAGGAGCTGGTATCCTTGTTTGTCCTCTGCTTTCAAAGAGACAAACTGTTCTTTCCAATTGCAGTAATATATTTTTGGTGAGGAAGGAGGTAGAGGGAACACAGACAGACAGAGGCTTACCAGAGTTATGTTTCTAATTGTTCGAAGAAGGTAATGGATTACGAGTTCTGTTATACTGTGACTCACACTCAAGAGGATAAGAGAGAGTGAGGAAAAATCCTGTTCTGACATTGCCTGTTGGAAAAGACACCATGCACAGAGTAGCAAACAAAACCCAAGACAAAGAGGTGGAGCAGGTGGTGAACGATCTTGTGGGAGTTCTCATAATTACTAAATCTTCATACTCCTTTATCTCATGGCAACTATTGAAACTGACCTCATTGTAACAGAAAAAAAAAAAAAAAAAGACTAAAGTAGCCATCTAGAACCAAACTGGAAAAGATGTAGAGCGATTTCTCATGAGCAAATAAATTTTAGAATAAACACATCTGATTCCCAGTGGCATGAATTTAATCACTGACTTGCGGTAGGTCTTGATAAACATCCTTTGCCCTAACTGGACTTCTTATTAGTGCAACTGTACTTACCAAGATAAAATCATACTCATCTACCTCCTGAAAGCACTTCAGTTTTGTTGGATAACAGTAGAAACAATTAAATACATGAGTCCTGTTCACTGACTGTGGTGGTAAACAGTGCATGGCATAAAACAGAAACCAAAGTCCAAGAAGCAAGAGTCAAGAGAAGACCCTCCCCACTTTATCCTTATTTTTAAATATTTAATTTAACCTCTCAACCATGTCCACTTTCTCAGTATTGCTTGCTTTTCAAAGATCAGGCACCACTGCTGCTGTATTAGTCACAGGTTTAAAGTGCCATCTTTCTAAATGTAATTTTTTTTTCTAAATTTTCATGTGAGGAGCTGGACTGTAGTTGATGTCTTCTGGAAACTGATCCATTATGAAAACATCTTATTCAATAAATTGTGGAAGCTCCTAAAACTTCTAAAGTGGAATAGTCATATATAATTTGTTGAACAGAGGATATTTTCCCTTTAGTATCAGATAGATAAACCATAAATATGTGAGAATACTAACTGATATAAAAATAGAACAACATAATTTACAGTATTATTATCACACAAAATACTTTCCAAAATGAAACTCTACAATGATGAGTTCAGATTTCCCATTTTCATCAAATATCTACTCCTTATAAAGTAACATACAGATAGTAACAGAAATATCTCTAAAAATACCACAGCTTTAGGAAATATTCCCTAAAAAGAGCTAAGTAATAAGGAAAAGCCTGAACAAATTGTGTATTTATTCCAAGAATAACTGAAATTTGATGTGGATAAAAATATCGCACATATTTTTTCTTAAATTTTTTACATTTCTAACTTTCTTTTATAAGTGTACTCCACTTGTACCTAGAAACTACAAAATGGAAGAGTTAAGTTATTATCACAGACATTAAGTTTCAGATCACATTCAGGTGTCCAAACAATTATACAGTAGAACTAACTTATTAAAATTTTTAAATATTTGCATCATCTATTGTTCATCCCTGTGTGAAAGTCAGGCAGAGGTATGATTCTGAGATTCTACCATTATGCTCTGAAACTTCAAAACAGATGGTGAAGTTTCATATACCAGGGTACTACTCCTGTGATAAACCTCACCATGGGTGCTACTTATTGAACAAGCAACTGACAGTTTGGGATTTGGCGCTGTGGGGTTTACAAGATGCAGATAATAGATGATCACTACTCTTGGGGAAAAAGTGAAAATTCCATGAAAGAATAATATACTTAAGAGACTACCAGTGAGTACCTTTGTGTTGATGCTTCTTGACTAAACTCTACTACTTACCATATGACTTGAATTGCAATGTAATTTCCTTCTGGTTCCATCTTTGGGGTACTTTTGTGATCAAGAACACAATGGTCATAAATATATATGAAAATGGAAGGAAATTCAAAAATTTACAGAAATCCTAGAAATGTTCTAAATATTTTATGCCCCAAAGTGGAAACCTGCCAACCTATCTCTTCTTCAGACAAATTGCTAAGATGTATTTCTGGGAAGCATGTGACCTACTACCATGGCCCCAAAGTGAAAATCCTCACATATTCTTGGGAGCTAATGCCAGTAGAACTATCCTCATCTGACCCTTCTCCACCATCAAGACTAATCTGACCATAGATATGAGTTAGAGAACTTTTTATACACTTAAGCACATATGCTGTTATACGATTTTATTTTGAAGTTGTTATTTGTGTGTGTGTGTGTGTGTGTGTGTGTGTGTGTGTGTAAAAGTTAATGTCTGCTTCTAATCTCTGGTGTGCTGTTTCATTTCTCATTATGATAATGTTTTTGCTCTATCCCATAGTTCATTTCTTTGAAGAGTTCCCCTTCCAATTACTGTATTATCATTAGACATACTCCTAAGTTTATTCAGACAAAATTAATATTATTTATGATATTTTCATTTAATTATATTATGTTATTTAGGTTGTTCTCTTGTTCAAAAAATAGGAGTCTAGCTGACTTTCCACATGTTAAATAAAAACTATACACATAAAATTGACTTTGTTAGATACATTTTAAGATCCCCTTCTACCCCTTAATGCTTTGAATCTATGAAATTCTGCCTATGGTATTTAAGTGTTTTTGTACATGAGCTTATGGTGCCTATATAAATGGTAACTAGGTTCAGACTGAATAAGGAAAAATATAATCACCAGGACATTTTCAAGGGTATTTTTATTCTATGCTTAAACAAGAATTGTGCTAACAGAGGATTTAGTAACCTGGGACATAGAAGAGATTAACTGTTCTAATTTGGGGCCTACTCATGTATTATTACACACATGGAAAAGGCCCCACAGAGGCAGGGTGTGGAAGAAGGGCGTGAGGTGTCAAATGCATAAGCTGCAAATTTCATTGCCAGGAGTGTGGTGATGGTGACCACACAGTTTCACTTTCTCCTGTATAATTTACAATGCAAAAGATTCATGAACAATAATCTTCTCATAGCTTCAAATCACAGTATTAGGCCCCAAGTTGTGCTGCACTCTTCCACAGCACAAAACAGAATTTCTGTCAGTATTTCAGTGAATTCCATTTGATAAAAATCTGAACAGATTTTTTAAAATGAAGGCAAAAGTGGATACATCCTCTTTCCAAAATATAAATATGTATATCAAAATACTAAAACTGCAGGTCATGCTGAAATGGATCTTAGCTCTGTTATTCAATTATTTAAACTATTCATAATCTAAGCAGTTCTAAGTATGGCTCATCTGGGTAACCTTGATGAAGTTCTGAAGTTCTCTGAATCTGTACTTCCTTATCTCTTAAATAGGAATGCTAAAGTCTTACCAATTATCACTCATTTTAAAAATGAAGTGCTAAGGTGGCTGGCACGCTATAAGCCTGTAATAGGACACCATTTTAAACTCATCATTAACATGTGTCCTTAGGGGATGCAGCTCAGGGACTAGCAGTCCTTAATTGGACTTTATTAGATTTAAGGGAATCCAGGGCTCTCTCCACAGTAAGAACAGCTCAAGTGCAAACCTCGGAGTCAGAACAGTCGTGGAGAATGTCAGGAGAAGGACAAAGGAACATTTTCGGGGCTCCACGAACAGAAGTGATTATTTTCTTGTTTTAGTATCATCGATATGCTTTCACAATCCCACTGGCCAGAATCACATAATCAGTAATTACTTGGGTGACCTAAAAGAACTTTTTGAACTTATGAAATAAATTTGTAAAGTTCACAGGCATACACAAAAACAAAAACCCAGACCTGATAAAGGTCTAGAAAATAAAATGACTGTTTTTACGTGAATGAACAAATGTGTACAATATTTCTATGGCTGACACTTAAATCATAAAGTTCTAAACGTTACAGATAAATTCAGTTATTTGTTTAGAGATTCTATGACTCACAGAGGCTTGAGAGACTTCAGCTTTTCTATAAACAAGAGTCAGGGGTGGGGGCTGGGGGGCCCAAGGGGTCCTGCTCCCTTTCAGTATCATCATCATAAAGGACCATCAGTATTACTTGCAATAAAGGATCCCAAAATTCTACTCAATATATGATCTAATTCTTCTACTTCTTATTTATATGCAGAACTTAAAGTTAAACATCCAAGAGACAGTCCATAAATGTTTGTGTAAGAAAGAAAGAAGGAAGGAGAGGGCAAAGTTGAAACACTAACACTAGTTGGAAGAGAAGGTAAGTTAGAATTGTCTAGGTTTAATGTCTAAGACAATTTTTCCCTACTCTGTTTTCTATGAAGATTATAAAAAGACAGATTTCTGAGTTTACGTTGCACCCCAACATTTATATTTTTAAAACAGTATCCTCAGGCAAAGCTGATATACAAATACAGTTTATTTCATAATATCCCCAAATATTTTGCTAATAAATAATTTTAACCTCTTTGTAAATAACCTGAATTAATAATACATACATTAAAAAAAGTTCCTTGCTATGCTAGATCCACTAGGTATCTTTAATAATACATGTTTCCTAGTATATCAAAAACATTAGGAAATTTGGAATCAGAAGGATGTAAGATCAGATTCTGCTCTTCTACTTACTAGATTTATTTCATATTTTTAAGGCTGCTTTATCATATATAAATTAGAAATTGTATCTAACTCTCAGAATTTTTGCTAAGATTAAATGACAAATTTTAACAAAGATCAAAAGAATATCTATCTGATGTGCAGAAAAGATCAATAAATATCAGTGCCCGCCACCTTTGTCTTAGTTTGTTGATGTAAATTCAGACATTTTTATTTTTAAAGCCAAATAACTTTTAACATATATTATGATCAAAATTTTCATTGAGAAACTTTTTAATTAGTTTAAATATCACAATGATTTTCCGTATTTTTTCTATCCTATATTCCACCTACTCTGTCTACATCTTTTCTCTCCTTTTCCAGCAAATATTTGATAACTGACAGCTACATGCCAAACAACATAGCAGATGATGAAAGGAATTGTTTTAGTTATATTTTGCTGTGTAAAAAATTAACCCAAACTTAACGGCATACAACAACAAACATTACAGCAGTGTTTCTGAGCATCAGAAATATAAGAGCAACTTACTGAGTGGTTCTGCTTTGGGATCTCTCATGATTTTAGAGTTAAGATATTAGCAAAAGCTTCAATCACTTTAAGATTTACCCAGAAGAGGTGATACACAATCAAGTCAGTCAGTTACATAGCCCTCGATTAAAGACTTCAGTTTCTCACTGATTACTGGTAGAAGAACTCAGTTCCTCAAAATGTGGACTTTATACAGTTGCTGGAATGTCTTTACAACATGCTAGGTAGTTTATTCAATGCATGCAAGAACTCTGAGGATCAAAATTATATTGGCAAAATTACTGTCTATATAAGGCTGTCCCTTTTAGTCCAAGTGACATTGTTTCCACTAAAATAATTCTTTTAAAACTGTTTGGAGTGAGAGGATATAGCTCAGTGGTATAGTGCATGCCTAGCATGCACAAGGTCCTGGGTTCCATCCCCAGTACCTTCATTAAAATAAATAAGTGAATAAATTTAATTACCTCCCTCCAAAGCAAAAACAAAAGCCATAAAGAAATAAATAATGTATTTTTAAAAACCCCCCAAAACCAACTGTTTGGATCTCCTGTTAATCTTAATGTGCCAAAAGTCACACTGACAAATCTCTTTGATATATGCCCCTTTTTTACTTTAGACTTTTGCTGATGGGCACTTTCCTTAAGCTTCTTAATGCCTTTACTATTTGATTTATACGATCTGTGAGGCATACCCTTAAAATCTTTAGAGGACCTTTTTTCTTCTTTTTTTTTTCTGATTGAATGGTATTCTGGGGTTTCACCTTAGAGTTTTATGAGATCTTAACAAAGATTTTACAACCCCAACCTCAATTTTATCTGTACAGCATGTTTTCCTGACAGTGGTTTGCTATCTGGAGTGGTTGAGAATTTTCAAAGCAATCAAATCTTGCCTCTTTGTGTTTAACAATATTTACTTCAGTTCATCTCTCTCCTCACATTTTACCGTAAGTATCAAAAAGAAATCAGATGGTATCTTCAACACCTGGTCTGGAAAGTCCCACAGCTAGACTTCCCAGTTCATTAGGTACACTTTCTACTTTCTTTGTTTTTGCCAGAATCATTGTTGATTTAACTTTTTATCACTACATTACAGACTCCCTTTCCTCCAGGTTCCAGTAAGATATTGATAACTTTATTTTTAGCCTTTATGCGTAACATTCTAAGTTGTCATCATTCTTCTACATAGAGGTTGTTTTTCAAGACTTTTAAATCTTTTACTACTTTTCTTTTCAAAATCCTACCAGTTTTCTACACTGTCCAGTTCCAAAGAGATTTCATATCTCTGTCATGGCAGCATGATGAACCACTTCCAAATACTAAATTTTGCATTGATTATGACCTAGTCTTGGAAGTTATACTCCGTGATTTCTGCTACATAGAAGGGAGTCATAAAGTACAGCCCACACTTGAGGAAAGGGGATCTAAACGCATTCTTTGGAAGGAGTGTTAAAGTATTTGATTTGTGGCCATATTATAAAACACTGCAGGAAGAAAAAATGAGTAAGACATATCCTTTTACTTCAGGGCTTTCTTAACTAGTAAAAGTAACAAATGCATAAAACAAGTATGATACAGCATACAATACACTTGAATAGATTTATAGGAAATTTTTTTTAGATACAGAGGAAGGAATTTATGTAGTTTGTAGTGTTTATGTAGTTTGGATGAGTTGTAAACTTTAACGATGAAAATAAATTCACAATTCAGAGAAACTGCGAAATGGTACTTTAAGCAGAGAGTAGAGAGGCAAGAATTCAGAGATACATGGAGAGACTGGGAAGTATGAGGAATGGAACTAGTAGTCCACCAGAGATGTCTCATAAGAATGTAAGTAGTAAGGAGTCACAGGATATAGTGTTAGCTGGTGTCCAGTTGTTAAAAGAATTATATACTATGATAAGAAGTTTGAACACAAAATCCAAAGAAGATGGATTTTACAAGCATCACATCTGAGGTTTCTTATTTTATTATAAAATTCATATGGCATTTCATGCTATTCTGTAACAAATCAGTTTTGTTTTTTTTTTTTACTTAAAGAGTTTACCTAGCTTTTAAGTAAAACTTCCATTCTTGGAATAGATGCAACTGTTTATGATCTGGTTTCACATACAGTTCACATGTTACAAGGTAATCTTCGAGCAAGCCAAGTAAAGATGCTGCCCATGGCACAGACAGCAAGGCTGAAACATAATTAGATATTTTAAAAGAGGATATCAGAGTAAGATCTGTATTTGAGGAAGTTAACTCTGTGGATAATAATGATGACTATAACCTGCACTTGGGAAATTAGGAAGGGCAAGTTGAAGGTTATTGTTAAGAGACAGATGATACTTGAACAATAAGTGTGACTTGAGAGAAGCAACAGCTTCGAGAGAGTTACAGGATAAGGGATTGCTTCCTGGAATTCACTGAATTATTTATATTTCCTAAAATGTTTGTTTTCAAACAACTGGCTCAGATAACTATGTGCATAGAATGTATTTCTCTTGGGGAGCCACTCATTCATTTCGTGGTCCGTCTTGTAACAACCACCATCAGGGAATCAACTGTGTAAGACAATACACAGACAGAGCGCATTCTACTCCAGAGAATCTACTTCATTTTTCAATAATGACTAGCTATTTCCACAGCAAGCCTGAAAGAAGTCTAATTAAATGACCTATCTTTATTCGTTTATTTAGCCAGGAAAACTAAAGGTAATTTTAAAGCTGTTGTTAAAGAGGCCAAAAGCTGATTCAGAGATTAGATTCTATGCTCAGAGACGAATGATCTACCAAAATCTTAATCCACAAGTAAATTTTTACAGAAAAGAAATGGTATTTATGTTGCTAGCACTCTATCTTCAAATGAAAATGTAGTTTTTTTTCAAATAAAATTAAAATACACATTAGTTACGTACAAAACTAGTCCTCCTTATACCCCTACAACTTCTGTTTCAGCAGTTCACTAGTGGCCCTGGAGGAACTCAACTGGAAAATAAAATGTCTCCCAATCCACCCCACAAACCCAATTTCTGATGTGACAGCGAAAAAAACCAGGATGACTGCTACCTAAATCCTGTTTTTCAACAGGGTGATATAAATCGTGCATACTGAGAAGATGCGGATGTTTAAATGCCTTACTTATCTTCCATTAACAGTCAATTAGCCTGAGGAGAAAACTTTCAGTGGAAGGTGTGGGAGGAATTTTTAGAATGCTTACTGGAGGCGGATCAAAAAGTAATAATGATCTCCAAGCCAAGATGCCTCCTACTCCCTAAATCCCCATGAAATCTCAACAATCCCTGAGTTAAGCAGATGTGATTCTACAAGCTTAAAACAGAGAGAAGGGGGAAAAAGAGAGAGAGGGACAGAATTAGCATTTTGGAAAGAATTCCCTTAGGGAGGAAGAACCAACTTTAAACATTTTAGAATGGAAAATAATTGAAACTAAACCAGAGAAAGGTCTTTACAATAGTGATTGCTTAAGATTGTAATTAAAATCAGGAAAACATTTCTATCCTTTAAAAACCTCCAGGACAGTAGTGTGTGTGAATGAAAAATACTGCAAACCATATCAGTAAACAAAGAATGCTGAAACCATCAAGCCATCTGCGGCTGCTGCCTCCCCCCAGTGAAGACAAGCCTGCAGTCCAGCCTGCAGCCCAGCCTCTGCAGCCACTCACAATGGTGCACCCTGAGGGGACTCAGAATAAGAAAGGACAGGATACTGGCCCTAGATAGCTAGGTGCTTGTCAAAGGAATGAATTCAATGAGACCAAATGTTTGCTTCCTTCCATACATAGAAAAGCACTAAATTCTTTAACTTGAGATGCCTGGTCTTCTTTACACAACAAGTAATCTCGTATTGTTCCAACTACCTGGTCTTTGTTGTAAAGCTCCTGTGTATCCTGGCTCCTCCTCCACCTCTTCGGAGCAGTCCCTCAGAGAGATCTGAGAGACTGTCATCCTGGCTGAGTCCTCCTGCCAAATAAAACATAACTCTCAACTTATAGGCTGCGCATTTATTTCAGTCGACAAGTGTAACCCTTAGGAAAATATGCAAACAGGGACATTAGAGGTTTTTCCCCTAGAATCCCATCTCAACACAATTTGTACTTAGCACAGAAAATGTGAGTCAGGAAAAAAAAAAAAAAAGAGGAACTGGTGTTTTACTGAGGTTATAAATCCAATTTTTCACATAAGATAGCATTTCCCAAACAGTAGATCAGGATATATCTTTAGTTACAGAATGATTATACCCCTTATATTAATTTTGACAATCTGGTATTGCCCTCATGCTAGAAGTTAGGATAGTGCAGTATGGAGCAGCAGGTAAGAGCTTCAGCTCTGGAGAGGCTAGAAAGCCAGCAGCATGTTCTTCAAGTTGTGTAGGCTCTTAAATGAACTACTGACATATTTTTAAAACCTTTATTTTGAAAAAAAATGACAGGTGCAAAGAAAATTGCAGAGGGATATAAAGGGAGGTCCAGTTTACCACGTATCCAGCTTTCCCCAGTGTTGATGTCTTGTATAATAACAATGCAAAGTCAAAAGGAGGCAATTATCACTGATACAATTCAGAGTTAACTCATATTTCACCAGCTACACATGCACTCATTTGGGGGGATGTGTGCGTGAATTGCTATGCAATTCTATGACATATATTTTCATGTAACCACCACCACAATCAAAATGCAGAACTGTACAATCACAGAGGGCTCTCTTGTGTCAATCTTTACAGCCACATCCACCCTCTTTCACTTCATCCATAAACCCTCCCTACAACTAATCTTTTCTTTATCGTTCATTATTTCAAGAATACTTTATAAATGGAATCATATACAGGTTAGATTTCATATAAACCTATATGTAGTATGTACACATGTATTTTATATATACACTATATACAAAAGTTGGACATTAGGTCGGATTTTTTTCACTCAGGATAATTTCTTTGAGGTTTATCCAAGTTGTTGCATGTATCAATAGCTTGTTCCGTTTAACTGCTGAGTAGTATTCCATGGTATGGGTATGTCACTGATTGTTAAACCCACTGAAGGGCATTTAGATAACTGCCAGTTAGGGTCTATTATAAATGATGCTGCTGCGAACATTTATGTACAAGTTTCTGTGCACCTATACATTTCATTTCTCTGGAATAAATGCCCAAGAGTACAACTGCTTGGTCCTATGTAGTGTCCATTTTCAATTTTAAAAGAAACTGCCCAACTGTTTTCCAGAATAGCTGTGCAATTTTACATTCCCACCAGCAATGCATGAATGATCCAGTTTCTCCACATCCCCACCTGTATTTGATGTTATTAGTAATGCTTTTTAAAATTTTAGTCTTTGGATAAGCATGCAGTGTTATCTCACTGTGGTTTTAACTGCATTAGAGTGGCTAATGATGTTGAACCACATTGTCTGTGTTTATTGGGTGTCTGTATTCAGTGAAATGTTTATCTCTTTTGCCTATTTCCTAACTGGATTATTTGTTTTTTTAAATGTTGACTTGAGAGTTCTTCATGTAGTCTAGATAAAAGTCCTCTGCTGGATATGTAATTTGCAAATATTTTCTCCTAGTCTGTAATTTTTCTTTTCATCCTCTTAACAGGATCATTAGCAGAGTAAATATTTCTATATTTGATGAAGCCCAATTTATTAACTTGTCTTTATTAACTTTTTTTGGTGTCAAGTTTGACAACTCTTCACTTATTTCTAGGTTATAAAGATTTTCTCCTTTTTTTTTCTAAAATCTTATACTTTTATATTCAAATTTGTTATCTACTTCCTGTTAATGGTTTATTAAGGTGTGAGACTTAGGTAGAGGGCATTTTTTTAATGCCTTTGTATATAAAATTGTGCCAAAACTGTTTCTTCCTTAATTGAATTGCTTGTGTAACTTTGTCAAAAGTCAATTGAGTATATTTGTGTGAATCTATTTCTGGTTACTCTATTCCTTTCCATTGATCTATGTAACTTTCTCTGTAACATTACAACGTCTGTTTCACTCTACTATACCATAACTATTATAACTATATAACAAGTCTTAACACTAGAAAGAGTGATTTTTCCTAATTTTCTTTTCCAGAACTGCGTACTCTAGGGCCTTTCCTTTTATATACATATTTTAGAATAAGTTTATCTATGTGTACAGAAACCTTGCTGGGAATTTGATAGGAATTACATTAAATTTATATTTCCTAGGTTGAATCCTCCAATCCATAAGCATAATATATCTTTCCATTTACTCAGGTTTTCTTCTATTTCTTTCATCAACATTTTGTAAGTTGCAGCATACAGCTCTTGTATATATTTTGTTAGATTTATACCTAAGGATGTCTTAGTCTTTGGAAGATTTGTAAATAGTACTACATTTTTTATGTCAGTTTAACATGTTCCTTATTAGTATACAGAAATGCAATTCATTTTGTGTGTGTGTTGATCTTGTATTCAGCAATATTGTTGAACCCACTTATTCTAGTTTTTTTTTTTAAACTGTTTAGATTGTCTATCTAGACAATCATGTCATCTGCAAATAGGGATAGTTGTATTTCTTCCTTTCCAAACTTGTGTGACGTTATTTTCTCCACACCCCCTGCCTTTTCACCTTATTGCATACGCTAGAACTCTCAGTCCTATGTTGAATATGAGAACTCAGAGTGGACATCCTTGCAATCTTCACAATCTTACAGTGAAAGCAATCAGTCTTTCACCATTACATATGATGTCAGCTGTAGATTTTATTTGTAGATGCATTTATCAAGTTGAGGAAGTTTCCCTCTTTCTAGTTTGCTGATCGTTTTTATCACTAATGGTATTGATTTTGTCAAATACTTTTCCTGCATCAATTGATATGATCATATGATTTTCTTCCTTATCTCACTGATATGGTAGATTACACTGACAGAGTTTCATATGTTGAACCAGCCTTATATACCTAGAATAAATTTCAATTGGTTGTTATATATAATTTTTTCTCTATATTGCTGGATTCAATTTGCTAATATTTTGTTGGTGATTTTTACATGTAGGTTTATGAAAGATTTTTGTCTGTAATTTTATTTCTTTTTTCTTTTTTTTGTACTCTTCTTACTTGGTTTTGGAATTAGGGTAATGCTGGCCTCAAAAATTGAATTGAGAAATGTTTATTTAACTTTGTACAGACTTAATTTTGTACAGATCTTTCCTTATCTGAAAAACAAGGAAAATAAACTTTTAAGTTAATGAAAATATTTAAGAACACATATTCTTAGAAGTGTTAAACTAGAATCTGGAATAGGGAAGATGCTCAATGCTTGGAAACCATTTCTATTGATCTGGTACCCAAAACACAGTGGGCAGGCTGGAACTCAGCACTGTCCCTCCCTTCTATATCCTGCTTAGGAGCTTCCTCCAATCAGCATGCTACATTCACTTATAGGCTTTACCCACGATAATATTGGGAGAACGAAAACTTTCCTCTGTCCCTCTAGGTTCCTCTGGCTGGTCTAAGAATTAAATTGACATTAGATGGATTAACAGGAGAAAATCAAATTTAATTTCATACATACAGGAGCCCCACATACATGAGAGGTTCAGAGACAGAAAAGCAAAATGAGGTCTATATGTCACTCTGAGCTAAGGAATGGGACAGGGGACTCAGCTTCCAAGGACAGGAGCATCCTTCACAGGATGATAAGAAAAGCGGTTGTTTGGAAATTGTATGTTTGCCCTCTCACATATAGATGGGGACACTTAGAATAAATTCATCTCTAGGAATAACATTTTTTTTTGGAAAATCCCCAAGTTAAACTCTTGGAGGGGGAGTAGTTTCTCTTGAGCCACAAGATCGTTACTGCCTTTAGCTCAAAATAATCCATATGTCAAAATGGCACATTTTGGGGAGACCTGTTCTGAAACCCTATAATTAACCATCATATTGCATCATACACTCCTCATTAATATCACAATTAGGGCTTCAAAAATATTAAAGAGTAGAACATTTTATGCAAAATGACATATAAATCCATCTAATGTAGAAACACCAAGATAAATTAGCCAACTCTAAGACTCAAATGAGAATAACACCAGCTATAACGTTAGGAAGACACTGTACACAAAAAACAAAAGAGTATTGCTTAGCACTGAGCTCTAAGTCGTCGCCAGCCACTGTAGCCGCCGACCTGCAGTGTACTCTGAGAGGAACTGGGGATGAAAAACTCTGTGCTTTGGGAAAACAGGCCCCTTAGATATGTACCACAGGAAGAATTTTAATGAACCCAGATTCTTACATATTCTCATACGTAAAAAGCACTGAAATCATTAA
Organism: Camelus ferus; assembly: GCF_009834535.1. Classification (NCBI taxonomy): domain Eukaryota; kingdom Metazoa; phylum Chordata; class Mammalia; order Artiodactyla; family Camelidae; genus Camelus; species Camelus ferus. The sequence goes on along the minus strand of NC_045701.1, from coordinate 34,978,694 downwards.
CTTGAGTTATCTGTTCTGTGTGAATAGCAGTAATCTCTTAACAAGATGAATGCTTGAGTGCACGTATTCCCTGGCCAAAAGCCATATATAAACCAGGCTTCTCCCTCTACCCTTTCCGAGCAGTTTCCTTAGAGCTGCCGAGAGGCTGTGTCTCAGGGTATCGTGCTCAGTAAGGTCCCTGAATAAAACTTAAATCCACAACTCTTAAGCTGTGCATTTTTCTTTATGCTGGCAACATTAAGAGAAGAATAAAGAAATTAAGATTGAAGGCTCTTGTTATTAAAAGTGTGATCTAGACCCAGCAATGTCACCATAACCTAGGAGTTAATTAGAAATGAAAATCTCAGGCCCCCAGCCCAGATTTATTGAATCAGAATCTGCATTGTAACAGAAACTCTAGGTGATTCCTATGCATATCAATGATTGAGGGGAAAAAAACCAACAACTTGATTCGGCTGCAGAAGACAGAAATGAATATATATACATATATGAATATGTGTATTTATTTCAGCTTCTCCAGCTTTCTTCATTCTCTTCTGCTTGAGTTTGGCAACTGGTTCTACTGGCTTAGCTTTGAAAGAAAAGATTGGGAAGCTAAGCTGATGAACTTACTGCTGAGTTATTTACAGTTTTTCTTTTTTCTTACCATTTGTGAAGTTTGTGATTGTCACAATAAATATTATTTATGCCTCAAACTTAAGTACAGTTACAAATCCTCAATTTCAAACTTAAAAGGCTTATTAAATTACTTGGCAAATACTTGCTATTCTTATCTCCAAAGAAATGAACAAAAGGAAGTTAAGTTATTCTGCTCTTTTGGGTAATATATGCCTTTGAATGGCACTGGCAGTTAGAAATTTCAAAAATGTGCTCCATTTAGGTTCTCTATTCTTTTCATGAATGAGGAATAACAAGAAAAACTAAAGATAGTTGTAGGGGAGGAAAAATAATTTTCCTTCTACCTTTCTGGGTTCTTACTGAGACTACCCTATGCTAAAAGACAGATGAACAGAAGGAAAACTAACAGAAGTTTAATAACATGTATACGTCCTGTATACATGGGAGAGACCCAGGAAAACTGAGTAACTCTCCAAAACAGCCCAAGTAACCACCTTAAATATCATCTCCAGCTAAAGAGAAAACATGTTGGGAGTGGAGGAGCCAATTACTGGAGGTTATCGGGTAAACCAGGTGACGGTTGTTAAGCAGATTTAAGTCCAAGCCTTCTTCACTGATAAGAGTTTCTGGAGATTTGACCACTCTCTTCCTCTACAGAGAGGAAGACTCCCTGACAAATGCAAGTTTCCCTCATTAATGCAAACGTCTCTTACAAAAGGGCAACTTCTATTTGGCTTTCAGAGCTTCTCTCCTGTCTGCTGTTTTTAAAAAATAACCAGCTCAAAATATCCTTATGACAGAGACATATTTTGGGATGGCAAATTCTGTTCCTCTTCACAGTTTTAGGGGCTGGAAAACTGCAAAGGGAAGTATAAAGACAGGATATTGGCGTATTAAATCAAGCCATCCAAAATATTGATCTAGGATTCTTCCTTTCAAAAGATCTAGGATTAAATTAATTAAATCATTATTGGCATGTTTTGTAAAGGAGTTACAATTAAAATGTATGAACTTAAAAATAATATAAACTGTTGTAGAGTGAATTGCATTCTCCCTTTGGATTTTTCTACTTCAAATGTAAATTTGTCTAATTAAAGCAGAATTATTGCTTAGATTTTCTGTGCTCTCTTTTTCATTGTTGCTCTTTTTCACCTTAATCTTATAGTGGTCACTCTGGGAAATAGGAATTAGAGTAGTAAGGTTTTTCTAACCTTTTAAGCCAGAATCTCTGTGGAATCAACTAGCTAAACTTTTAGCAGAGTAAACAGCTAACAGATATTTCATGTCTCTCCTGTGCTGCTTGTGGGGAAAGGTGTAGTGTTAGTGTCAACTCTTCAACTAACAGTAATCTTGAAATAGAATATACCTCTGTAAACTCAACTGTTTTGTTTTTCAAATTCCTTTTCTGTTCAGTAAGTCTAAAAGTGTCTAGCTCTGACTCTATGCTCTTTCTGCAAATGACCCTGAAAATATTTGTGTGTCAGTATCACTTAGCATTTCCAACCACAGCCTCAATAACATGCTGGGTGTTGATGGGTTTTTAATACTAATGACACCATCTTTTCTATCCTGCAGGGAATCAAAATCATACATCTAACTCCCTTCCCATGGCAGATTTCTCCCTAACTAATACCAGCAACTTATTCACATCCCAACAGACTCCCATTTAGAGACACAGTATTTTTTGTGAGAAAATATGAGAACTGAAAAGTCTGCTCCTTAAGCTGAGTCTAATTTTTATATGTCTTTTTTAAATGCACACCTTGCAGTAAAACAAAAATGACAGTAACACCTCAGTGTTGTATAATTGTATGTTAATTTTAATACTCTAATGCGGTGCTTACATTATTTCTCACAACTCCTCTTCTGGCTTTTTTTTTTTTGTAATTGAAACCCAGGTTACTTAAATTTACTATATCCACTTTTACCCTGTTTCCCCAATTTTCTGCTAGACATGAACCAATATTTTTAAAGAAATAAAAGCACACAGAGAACTATATTCAATAGCTTATAATCGCCTATAATGAAAAACTGAATCGCTTTGCTGTACACCAGAAACACAACATTGTAAATCAACTATATGTCACAAAAAGAAAGAAAGAAAGAAAGGAAAGAAAGCAAGCAAGCAAGCAAGCAAGCAAGCAAGCAAGCAAGCATCCATGCTATATACTTCAATACATGGCTGCTAAGAATAATGTAACCATGAAGTCTTGGGAGGGATAATAGAGATCAACTTTTGAGAAATTCAAGCAGCATTTTCCACACCAGATCAACATCCACAACAGATAAGAATCCGCTGGTTTCATCAGAAAGAGGAGGCACCCAAACCTTACCAAGCATTCTATTCTGTTGAGAGCACTTTCAACGAACAGAAAGTGTTTGCTTAAACTGAATACTTCTCATGCCTTTGGCCACTGGCTCTTATCTCTTCAAACTGAACAGAACAGTATGATCATTCTCTGAACTACAGATCCAGAAATATTTTAAATTCTTATAGGTTTCTTCCTTCTCCAGGATTAAGATCTCCTTTATTATTTGACAGATCTTCAATGTACAAAGTTCCTGGCACATAGTAGGCAGCAATAAATATTTGTTGGATGAATGACAGCTTCTTCAAATCATGCAGAGTGGAAATAAAATTCCCTTCCTATGTTCACTATGTTTCTATTTTTTAAGTCTGAGTTGGAGTCATCTGAAAAAGCCTGGATTTCCCCTTACTCAACTTTACTCCAGTCATTCCAAATTTATTTGAACAGAGGAGTCAATATTTTAGAGTATTAACATGATTTCTGAGCTGTGTCATTATCAAATTCAATAAGCATGCTTTTTATGACTCATCAAAATCATGATAAAATTTTTGAGGAAGCCAACCACAGAATGAGACAATAGACATCTATCCCTTACTCTCACTAGTATTTGACAAAGAAGTCAGAATGCTCGTGGCCCTATCTACTTACCAATTTTTTAAAGTTGTGCCACTATATATTATTTGAGAGTATATTAAATCTTTCTAAAACTCAGAAATATAATCCCAATAAGTTTAAGTAGAATGAGTTTAGCAAGGCTGACTGTTATTGAATGGATGCTAGTTGCTATTACCCCTAAAATTCCCTTATGATTACTCTAGTACTTTGTGTTTAATAGTCTATTTTCTTTTTTTCCCTAGAGATGCTCATTATACTTAGTTTATAATTCTCATAATCCATTTTTTTTTTGAAAACTGCAATCTTAGCCCATCTCCATTTTTTGGTTCAATTCCCATTCTCCATGATTTCTCTAAGATTTCCAAGAACTGTTCCAAGATGTGAGAGATAGAGGAGTACAGATATAGATATAAACATATATTGCTTACACTATTCTATTAGTTAATTTATATAATTTGTATTTATGATAAAATTAAATTTCATATGTAGCCTCTTCATGTATCCCTACCTATCTCATTTATTTTTCTCATTAAAGTAAGATGTTCTATGTTTCTCAATTTCAAGACCATCTTCTTTGATGCAGCAAAAAACTTAGTTGTATTTAATTTTATTTTCTGTAAACATTGCCTCAATTCTGGGTCTCTATTTTTTAAGACCAAAACAAAATTTAAAATCGTTCTGTTTCTAGTACCTTTGGCTCATTTCTAGGTCTGAGTTCATTGACAATAGCCTTTGAGGTTTAAGTCAGTATTCTTTATTTGCTTGTATGTTTCTTGATTCTTTAGAAATCTGAACTGATAGAATAGCAATCTACATGACTATGGTAAATTTTTAGCTGCTTGTTTTTCTTTTAATATTTCTTAGATATTTTAATACACTTTTAAATTTTTTAAATAAACATTTCCTATCTTCAGTCTATCTCTTTTTATTATTTCAATCCATGGTGTGATGACTTTCATTTCTGTGAAGCTCTTACTTCCTGAAGTTCACATATCTGATTATACATCCTAATTCCTATTTATGTTTCTTAATCATGATCACTTTGTGCCAATAATATATAGTTCCATGCTCCAACTACCCTTTAGTTTATTGTTCATTAATAAGGCAGAATAGATTTTCAAATTTTTGACTTTTCAGCCAGGCAGATAAAAAAGGACCAGTTCACCTGCTTTAATTGGATAAAATTTCCAGTCAAAATGTGGATAAGATTTTTCATGCATTTCACATGTATGTTTCCCATCTTTGCTAAAATTTTGTTAAACTGCTTTCTATCACTCTAATAATCATCACTAGGTTCATTAATATGTTTATCTTGATTAGGTGATTATGCTGCACCAGTAAATTAACCATAACCTATGCATTGCTTAAAAACAACAACATAGAAAATTTGTTGCTTGCTCATGATATAGGCTCAAGCAGGCCTGGTGGTGGGGAGAGTCCTCTGTTCCATGTAGTTATTCAAGGTCCCAAGCTGAGAGGATCTCTACTACCTGGAATGTCACAATTCACTGATTCACTGGGCGCCAGCTAGAAAATCATTTGCATATTTTCAATGTTCTGTCTCGGAAATGTTATGCATTACTTCTGCCCATGACTTACTGGCCAGAACTAGGCATACAGTTAATCCTTCCTAACTGTAAGCATTGGCATATAAATTGGCTATCTGGTGAGTACCACTGTCCCTATCTGGGTTTGTAGATTAATTTACGTCTATGTACTTCTTTACATCCAACTTCTTTGACTAGAATCGTTTCTTAAAATCAACCACTATATTCCAATGATGAACCTTCTTCCACTGAATTTCTGGTATAACCATGAGAACATATCCACTTACTTTCATTAAAGTATCAGGTCCTCACTTTTTTTGCATAGTTTTGGTAAACACTTACTGAAGTTGCATATGGCAATATCTTTACATCTCTATATGTACTTCCCATGCATTCTCTCTACAACGATTATTTATATGACATACCTCCTTCTTTTACAAAATCTAGTTTACAGTTTGCTTGAGATTTTCCTCCTCTGATATTTCACTTTAAATTATTTTGATCAGACAGGAATGTTTTGGCAACTACATTATTCTAAGTACTGTAAGATCCAATGTCTTCAACAATAAGAATTTTAAAATCCTATTTTTAACTTCACATCCACAGCCATCTGTTCACTCCTCATAAATATGTGTTCTTTCAAATTTTAACCTTCAATTACAAGTGGCAAATATTTTACATATGTTCCCAAATGCTTCTATTTACTATAATTTACTAATTTGCTCATCAATATCACTAGAAAGTCAAGTTTTCTTTATCCACTTATTCCTTTATTCTTCATATATTAGTTAATTTAGCAAATGTGTGTTGAGTATTAACTCTGTACCAGACATTGTAATGGTGTTAGTATAACTGCTGCAATATGTTTCAAAATAAGCTGGAAGTGAGTAGAAATTAAAGTAAGGATAGTTGACTGGATACCCACAAATATTTTGTTATCAAATGAAATTTTTCCAAACCAACAATAATGTGAATTTTTAAGTCATTAACTCATGAAAGTGAAAAGAAAGAGAAAAAAGACAACAGCATCACAATTGTGGAAGTCAGAAAGCGTAAAGACTGGAAATACCTAATGTAGCCAAGAAATCTGAATCATAAATCCATAAAGGGTCCATTCACAGCCAACTCAGTTGTTTCCACAGAATCTTGAAAGTCGGCAGGCAATTGTGGATTGGGGGGTACAGGACCAGAAAACTAGATGAAGGAGAACTAGCTGAAAACCTCTTCAAGAATCACTCTAGTATCCAAATTCCTTCCTCTGCTTTGATTAACAAGGTGATTTCTCCTCCTGCATTTTGCAAAACAACTGGATATTTATTCTGTGGATGAAAAAGTTAAAAATAAGTAGCACAGAGTCTCATCATAGGCAAACTAGGTACCATACTTCAGACTGAAGAAACTATGAGCACGCATGCACATAAAGGTGTTGATCTTCCCTCAGAACACTTCCCTCACTGGATTCCTGGGATTATCCAACACTGAAGCCAAGTCTACTCTCCAAGAAAAATATTTTAAGAGGCTTCTATCAAGAATCTTTGTAGCCTAAGAGAGAGAGATGGGACAGGATAAGAAGGGACAGGATAGGAAGGGACAGGAGGGAAAGGCAAAGAAAACCCATGATAGCACATCCTCAAGTAAAACCCCCAGTTAGATCACCCCATCGTAAAGCTTCTACCTGCACTTTCTAATCACATGTTCAGTCCTTTCATAAGCTCGATGGTGGTACAGTCTCAAATATGAGAAAACAAAAAGAATAATTAGAAAGATTAAAAAGCTACTAATATGAAAGGTGTTGACCAAAATAAACAAAACAAAACAAAAACATATAAAAAAAAGAAAGAAAGAAAGAAAAACTGCATGTGGAGGAAAGAAAACAAAGATAAAATCTACCAGCAAGATAGGAGGAGATACTGGAACTGTGAAACAAGAAAGGGGTCCCTTGACAAAGAAATATTCAGCAAATTTAAAAGGAAATTTTGGACATTAACATTCGGTGTCAGTGCTAAAAAAAAAAAAACCTCAAATGATAGTTGTTGGAAGAAAATGCTAAAGGTATCTCCTAGATACTACAGGAAAGAGAGAATTGTAGGAGAAAAAAGAGCAAAACATTAGAGGACCTTTCCAAAAAGCCCAAATAACATCCAAAAAACTAGACTTCTGGATAGAAGAAAAGGAACAAACTTGAGGCAATACATTATTAACATTCATAATGATAATTTCCTAGAACTCAAGAGTATAAAGTCCAGATTGAAGGTGCCCCAAAATTGCTCTGCTCAGGGAAGACAGACTCACAACAAGACACCATCATTTAGGAATTTTTTTAAAACTGGGGGCAAAGAAAAGCTTCTGAAAGGTTCTAGAGAAAGAAAATAAGTCCTAAGCAAAAGATCAGGAATCAAAATGGTATTACTCCTCTACAGTTCTAGAAGTGACTTATGAAAGAAAGTATTTCCTACCTAAAATTCTATAATGCCCCAGTTTATCAATTAAGGGTATCTGGAGAATAAAGATATCTTAATACATACAAAACTGCAAGAATTTTACTATGAAAACCCTTTCTCAGAGTCAGAGAACTAACTGGGAAACAAGAGTCAATTACTAATATTATACTTCAGAATATTTATTTAGGAAAAAGTTAATATGTAAGATATTGTACTATTCTATTTAATTCAAATTTATATCTAGCTCTGGGTTTTGATTTTGATTTCAAGGGTATTTGAAAGTGAAGACAGTATTAATGGCACCTCTACTTTTTGTGCTTTTCTTTTTCTATTTATCTCATTGGTAATTTTTTTTTCATTTCAGTAACTATATTTAAATAAAATTATTTAAGTACATATTCTCCATGGTCCTCAAAGTTCACAAAACTCCTCATAAGGAATTAGAAAAGTTCATTAATGCTTTGGGTAGCAGAATCTTACTGTGCATTCTAACGCTTCTGAAAGAGGTTTTACCTTTACTGCCTCCCAAACACTATTGGGACAGTGGATTAAACTATAGACAAACTAGTAAGATAAAAGGTAAAGAAGTTCTGTTGGATTTCTCAAATTGTTTGACACGGTGCATGGTAAACTCTGATTACAGTGAAACCCTTATTTTTCTACCAAATACTATGAGTATGTCTCCTTTATTTTTCTTATACTTGGTGTTAGGCATCCATGTAGAAGTGGAAAATATCATTGAAGTGAATGCCCTTTCAATTAGCACTGTAACATAGAATCAGTGAAAGCAATGAATCTTGTTTCTTTTTTTTCCCACCTCAGGTGTATAGTACCTAACAAGTTAAGACACAGTCAATAACTATGAATAGACAAAATAATGGAGGGATAAATGAAGGAGACAAAGGAGTGTACTGAAAGAGCCCTCAGGATGAAGGGATCTCAGGATGGTAGTTGCACATGTACAAGGGGCAGTCCATCCAGATTGTAACAGGTGAGATGATTCTAAGACTTCTTCATAAGTATTAAATCTTTAGAATACCTGATGCACCAAAATGTCTTGAGAGATGACATGGCAATAGGCAATAGGCAAAAGTTTGGGCTGAATTAGAGACATTCACATATGAAAACTAAACAAACAAGAAAGCAAAATTAACTCCAGAAGAAAAATAAAAGAGTAAACAGGGAAGAAAACAGAGCTAAGCCCATGTTTTCTATAGTTGGAAGTCAAAGCATAATACTCCAAAACTAAAAAACAAACAACTTCCCCAAAGAGAACAATTAAAAAAACAGCAAGAACTAATAAGAGAATGCCATTATCTAGAGCCATCGAGTTGCTTTTCTAAATAATCAGCTAAAAGAAATAGAAGCAATTGCTGCTGAGAAAGAATTGCAGTGGGATGCCGTTTTTCAGAATTAACCTGTACAACTACCTGACACTTGTCACTATGTGCAAGGATAACTGATAAAAGTAAAAACTAATAAAGAAATTTTAAAAAAGAGGATCAATGTACTTGAGAATGGCCTCTGTTTGCTTGGCACATGCCCCAACCCTTAATTCCACCCCAGCAAAGGGTCTTCATCCATCTTCCTTTGGAACCAACACCACCAGTCATCTTTTCTTCCCGAGGTTAACAACATGATTGTTTCAACCTTCCTGTGCCTGCAGACCTCATTATTGTTAGGTTAGAAATTGAAGGGCTAGTTCTTCTTCATTCTGAAAATGTCTTATAATTTGTGAGGAAACTGTACTAAGTCCTTGACTCTTGTTTCCATCTTTTCTCATAGCTTTTCTTTTGCCATGCTGCTGAGGATTATCATGAACGTTTTTAGCATAGCATTCTTCCTGTATTTCATCCTGAATTATTGTTGTATCCAGTCTAGAAATTTCACTTGTTACGTTTTAAATTTGATTTTCATCAAAACAAGCTTCCTTCCAAGTCCACTAACTCATAACAATCTCAAGCGGGAATAAAAACATAGCACCTGTATTTCAAGTCATTGAAGTGAATAGTTTTTCACACATAATTCAAGATTTTAAATCCCTCCTCCACATGTCTTCTTTCCAAGCAGCCTGTAAGCATGACACACTGAGAAAAAGCATCTTTCAATCTATTGTCCTTACATTATCTATGTCCAGATTTGCTAAGAGCCTACTCTCACTATTTTTAATTGCTTAAAATTATTATTTTAATTAATTAAAATTAAATTATTTATTTAATTAAATAAATTAAAATTATTTTTAATTAATGTTCATTTATTTCTTTTTCTATCCTGAAAAATCTTCTGACTCACTCCCCAGTTATTATCCAATAAACTGGTAGTATTCAAATCGGATAGCCACTTTCCCGCCCTCACCTTGCCCTGACTTGACTTCTCTGTGGCATTTAACACTAGCAGTCATTCCTCCTTTTACTTTAAATTCTCACTGCATCATTTCCAGGACACTGATTCTTTTCCTGCCACTACAGTTTATTTACTCTCAGTATCTTTGCTGGCTCTTTTTCTTCCCTACTTAATCTCTTTATTTTTACCTTTATCTTTTTGCAAATAGTCTCACCTACCCTGAAGCTCTAACTGCTACCTACATATTATTTACCCTCTTTCCTGTATCTCAAGGTCAGGGGTTTCCCAGGACCTCCAGGTGAGAATTTGGCTGTCTCACAGAATCCTCGTTTTGAATTCATCCTTTTACCCAAACTTCTCCTCCTTCTATGCTCTTTATCTTGTTACAGAAACCCCTAGAGAAGGGAGTCATTCTGATGTGCTTTCTATCACATGCCTCTTTACAGGATCCCCACAACTACCAAGACTTACTCTTGTCTTTTCTCTGTGTCTACTCCTTTCCACTCCTATAGCAGATGCTTTAAGGTTCTGTCTTGAGAAAGACATCCCAGCTCTATACCAATTAGTGGAATACTTAAGCAATTTATTTCATCTCTTTAAGCCTCAGTTTCTTTATCTGTAAGTTGGAGATAACAGTCTTTTCTAAATCATAGGATAAAGAGTTAATTGATGTAATGTATGTAAATGTTTTTAGCGCTGACACTGATATCTACTACTTTTATTCTTAAGGAGGTAGAAGAATAGCAAAGATATTTATAAAATGTAAAAGAAAAGTTAAAAGAAGGGAAAGAGATAAAGAAAAAATAATAGTGTGTTAGAAATGGCTGTTAAACTCAAGGTCTGCAGAACATTTGATTCTGTCCCTTCATCCTGCCTTTGTGGCTGTGACCAGGATTCTTCCTCACCTTGACTGTGGCCTTAATTTTCACATGATATTTATGATTTCTTTTCCTTTCTTTGAGGAAACTTTTTTAAAATTAGGTTTTTACAGGTAGATTTCTGTTAGTAATATTTTCAAATATTGTTGTAGTAACTTTTAAAACAGTTGCCTTTCTCAGACTAGCCTAGAAAGTGATTTGCACACTGAATTCTAATTTAATTCAGGGATGTGTTCCCACCTTGCTGATGAAGGTGTATGGTAAGAGGTGCCAAGACTGCAGCTTCAGCTATCATCAGCACAAATCAGGAAGAGTCAGCGATGCAAGATCAGCTCTTCACATAAAATTTTTTCTTTTTTCTTCCAGGATGCAACAGATGTGAACAGCAGGGAAACAACTTTTATGTTTCTAGCAGAATTCCATTAATTAAAGTCTTCAGAGGCCACATTCCAACTTTATCATTGATTTCCTAATTCCTTTCTGGCAAGTATCTATAATGTGTATTGCCAAATAATAGGTTTACACAGGTATATACTCCACCAAAAGGTATATACTGTGGAAAGTTATATCTGTACACTCCTTCACAGTAAAGAAATCAACTTACACACAGGAAAATCAACGTTTATAAAAAATTATATTGTTCTAAGTGTCGTACTTCAATTTCAAGTGGGGATAGAAAGACAAATTATTTATTATTCAGTTTTACAATGCATTTTCATGTTAATTATCCATTGGAAAAAAATAATGCTACAAAGTGCATACTTTAAACTTGTTCATGCACATTTTAGTTTGTCTTAATTTTTCTACCAGTTCAGGCTTTTTAACTGAAACTGATTCATCCTTCCAAAAAATATTAATGGAAAGATTACAATTAAACTAAAAAAATAGTGCTTGAAGGCTCTGTAACCGTTAGCAATCCCTAGAACATTTTAAGCTACTTTTAAAAAAAAAAAAGACAGAAATACTGAATGTGCTGCCCACACATGAGCATACGGGCCTCCCCAGTGTCTCAAATCACAGGAAATTTTTCATTTTACCCCCACAGCTTCAGTTAATGCATGTAATAGAAATGGATATTAGAAATCTATTCTTATTTATTGTAATATGAATGCAAGCAGAGAAAACAGTAAAAATCTTCAGTGTCTGCACCTTTCCTAGCACTGTGGATTGTGGGAGAGTAGGAATTATTTATGGACATTCTGGCCCAGCTCTGATATTTAAAGGGCTTCAAGGCTTTCTTCATCAAGAATTGCAAGTTTTAAAATGTCCCATAGAGATTTCACGAATCAACCTTCTTAAAAGTAAGGGGAGAAAATTTTGCTTTTCCATGGATTAAAAAGGACTTAGATGTGTGATGTTGGTATGAGTCTTTTATTACGCATTTCTTTATGCTAATTTACCATGTGACTTAATTAAAAAGAAATAGAGGTAGTTATCTTTACTAGGAAAGATTAGAGACAAAAATACTCTGGCATTCAAGACTCTCTGAAATCTTGTGTTTATGCCTCTAGTTCTGTGTTATCTGTTCTCCACGTACACAGAAGCATACAAAAACAGGAAAGTAACACAGTTTTCAATAAACTAGCTTACATTTTTAAAAATGCAGATAGTAGAGTCTGGATTCTTCTAATTAAGGAGTATTTTCCTTGGCCTACTGGAATAAAAGGTAGTTAAACTGATATTCCGGCTTTTCACTGATTATAAACTAGGTCAATTTCTGTATTTCCATTCCAATCACCAGTGGTGACTCATATTTTTCTCATATTGAACTCTAGGACTATCCAGTAATATCTAAAATAAACCTGCCCAATCATCTGAGCTCAGGGACAGAGCCATGCGTTTCTAGTTTAAAAAAAAAAAATGTGAGTAAGCTGGTAAGCCTTCCCACCTTAATTCATACAAATGAATATTTACATACCAATATAATTTGCATTGGGAATAAACTAGAAATCTCTATAGAACAGGATATGAAAAAATGGAACAAGTAAGTAAAATATTTCACAGTTCTAGAAAGCAAGCAGCAGCAATGAAGAAGGGCTTGGGGGTGGGCAGGTATCACAGAATTAAAATCTTATTTTTCCATGGCCCTTGACAAAGAATAACTACATTCAGTGTAATTATCAACCTTCAGGGGAATCTCCCTGATAAGGCATCAGAATCAAAGGGAGACCTCCCAATTCATTACTTTTCACCTATAAACACTTTATATTATATAGTATAAGCTTTTTACTTGTATATGCAATACAGATATGAAATACAGATTTAAACTCTTTCAAGACACCACATGAGAAGAAAAAAAAAAAAAAGACTTGTAAGAGTAACAAAAATACAGTCCAAAGCCTCTTTGGTGCCTTTGCTTATCAACTTCTTTTCCTCTTTTACACAACTCAACCCACAAAATAAATCCTTTGTGAAAATATAAGGTATTCTCTCCTACTCTGCTGCTTACATATAGTCAGTTACCACAAATGGCCGTACTTCACATTGGCAGCATGCATTGACAGTTGTCTGAGCAGATTACTGTCTTAGTTTGTGTGGTTATACTATATTGTCCAATATAATACTACCTGGCGAGTGATATAGGCTTAGTTTGTGATTTGGAAATTAGATTTGCCTGTTTTGAAGGCAAATTACTTAACCCACACTATCCATTATTTTCCCTATATGTCCAGGCATTTTCCCAGGCATGTCCCTATTTAACAAAGACAATGGAAATATTTGAAGATTGCCTATAGCGTAAAACAAATAAACAAACACTACATTGTTAGAAACATATATGCAATGTAAGTTTGAAACAGAATTATACATATTTAATGGACAAATAAACATATATTTGAAGAGTGTTTGAAATCATATTTGACATTTGCAGAATCAAACACAGGTGCAGTAACAGTGTGTGTTTGCCTCTAAAATGAACACATTTGATTTGATAAATCATCGCACAATTTCAGCTTTAACTTTCTGTAATTCTCTGATTATGTATTTTTTAGTGCAAAAAAAAATTTATAAACAAGGAGTAACAAGCAAAAGCCTAAAATCACCATACTTTGTAATTAATGTTTTGAATCCAAAGTTCCAGAAGATAAAGCTTGTAATTGGATATTTTAGCTCCTTATTCCCACTACTAATTTTGGCCATTACTGCCGAGAAATTGGCCTTTACTAAGCAACAGTTCCACTTCTCATCTGGAGTGTAGGGCACCACTTTTTCCCCCCACAAATACTTGCATTGATTATATTCAGTGTTTCAAATGAAAAGCCTTCTGAGTTAAACAAGTTCTGTGTTTTGTTGAGTAATGTGTATGTGTGCCTTTATTATAAGACTCCTTTGCTAAGCTAGTTTCTTTCTGAAGAGTCTATGTGTTCGTGTTGCCTTAGCATGGATGCTTTATCACTTTGCTGAGATAGTTTATGTTTCAGTCACGATGAAACAAAGTAACTCCAAGACAAATGCATTCATACATGGAGCTTTAAAAAAATCTCAAGTAACAAATCAAAAGTAATACAAATAGACTTACTCATTTGAGGGAGAAGAAGAAAATAATGAAGAATTCTTCTTTGTTTCCATCCTTATTCTGTTTTGGTCATTACTGCTGCTTCTGCTCAATGAATTTAATATAATCAGATATAGCAAGGATGTGATCTGTACAAACTTCTTTTTGTCTCTCGTACAAATGAAGCCTGTGATATGTAAAAAAAAAAATGGAAATATAGTCAGGATAATACAAGATGTTGTAAAAACTGAATATAGTTGTAATAATTGTAAAACTAATTATGCTGGATGTTCCTTGAGTTGAGAGTCATTTAAAAATATGAGTGGATAAAATAGTGATAGGAGATTCATCTCTTGGGAGATGAATTTTTAGTCATGCAAAGGTTTAATAGCAAATATTTAATGATTAGTTATAGAATTAATTATAGTTGCATCTCTCTAGAAATCAAGAAGACATCTTTAGCACACATCTACAGAAATAAAACACTGAAATTAAAGTCATTTTCAGATGACATCACCACACTTCAATAAAAATTAAGAAGCAGGCATATAAAGTTATTCAGTCTATAAGAAATGTTCATTGGATAACTTTGGCAATTTTCAGAGCTCTGAAATAACTAGAAACAATATGATATGGTGCAAATGGCTAAATTAGAGAAAATTCAATTCCAAAAGGCAAACACTGACAAAGACAGGATTCGGATTAAGAAAGTACATGAGAAACTCATTCTGAAAACATATCCCATGCTAGAACAGTAGTTTTTATTTTAATTTTGTCTGAGTCCTCTGGTCTAAAATATATATGCTATTCTTCACACCTCTAAGCAGTAGACTTTGGCCTTGGGACTGTGGCTCAGCTGAGTACTGGAATGAGAGTTATTAGAGTGGCTGAAGATGGAGTGGATGACTGATGAGGCAATTTGCCCTTTCTCTTCCACAAAAGCTTTCCTGGATCTAACCTATCCTGAACAGAAAGGCTGCAAAATCTCTGAAATGTGACATTTTCCAAATGGAACAATCTGAGAAAACCAATTACATTCTTACTCACTCATTTTCTCTTTCTAGCACTCTCCTTTACAGTAACTAAAATCAGAGGTTTAGTTATAGTCTCAGTAGAGCAGCCAGTCACTAATTGCATCCATTTTCAATTAATGTTTGATGAAGCAAATTTCTTCAAATTTCCATCCAGCCTATGCACAAACCAGTTGCATGTGATCTAAATTCTTGAATTATAAAATTCTGTATGTGCTAAATTTTAGACGTAAATGGAACAGCAAAAGAGAATAGTTTGTGGTCAAGGAGTTTGCAGGATGAATACAATTTGCCCCGAGTGAAACCAGAATGAATATCCATGAGATACTCATCAGTCTTTTTAGCTCAGTTCCTGACAAATGCAGATAGCATAGTGTGAACATGGCTATTTTCCATGTGACCTGGTCAGATACTTGGTAACAGCAGTGGCTGACATTTTTTAGGGAAAAATCTAACAACTTAACTTTAATTGAGTGCACTGCAAGATAGCCACCAACATGATTTTATTTTTCAAAGATTTCCCAGGATGGGAGAAATGTTCATAGATAGATCTGACAAGCATAGTGATTGCTTTTCCTCTGGGTAATAAAATCAAATACATTTCTCTCGCTTTTGCCTGTAGTTCCTAAATGCAAAAGAAAAGCAATCATCACATGAAATACATGCCTAAGGTACATTTCCTGCGTTCCTCAGTAGGCACCTATTTCCCTTTCCATTCAGAAGTTTCTTTTGGAAGGAAAATAAAATTCCAGGCTATGTAAGATATGCCCCCAAATAAAATATCTGTGACACTTGGAGGGTTTCTTTTTAACTTGTTTTATTGACTCTAATCTAGAACAAAGTCAGTTTTTCTCTAATTATACCAAGTGAGATTCCCCTAAGCCTATTATTTCAGAGAAAAAAGGCTTAGAAACAAGAAAAGTCCTCACAGTCAGTCACCTTTAACAGTTATTCTCTTTCATTTTCGAAGCTTTAACATAAAACAAGCATTTCAGATAGGTAATTAACTGATTTGAAGTTTATATAAAAAATCCTCATGCTCTCTTTAAAAATTGTATTTCTTATACAGATCTTTTATAGATGTTTTCTCTTTGTTTCAAGCAGGAAATTCAACTTAGTATACCACTGTTTCCTAATTAATATCCATAAGTGATAAAAACAAAATAAAATTATGACCTAGGTTTTGAATATTTTGTACTAAATCTCGGGCTGAGAATTAAAATACCTCAAATGCCTCTGGGAAAAAAGTAATGAGTTATCAAGCACTCCATCTCTTACTCATATTTGAATGGCCATCCTAGTTGGATCTAGGAAGATTTTGAATCTCCAGCATCAAACACAAGCCCAGGCAAAACAGAGTCCTCCATATACATGTGTTTAATGAATACATGGAAAAAACGAATTTTTGAAGTATACATCCAGTTTTTATCCAAATACGCAAATACACTCAACCACACCCCTGTACAAACATCAGGAACTGTGCTAAAATGCAGAGAACACAATGATGAATCAGATACACATTATCTTAGCTCTGACAGACCTTAGGTTCTAGTGAGAATGAAAAATTGTAAACACATTTTTAAAGAAGACCCAAAAAACCACTTTTGATAAATTCAATAAATAAGTAGGGGTAGGGAGTGATCAGATACTTTGTTTAGAGTTAGGGAAAATTTTCCTGAGGAAATGACCCTCTAAGCTGAAATCTCAGGGGGAAAAAAAAGAGCTTGCCATTGTAGGAATAGCCAGGAAGGAAGGAAGGAAAGGAGGGAGGGAGGGAGGAGGGAGGAAAAGAAGAGAGGGAAGGAAGGAAAAACATAAAAACTACTTGCTGATCTTGGAACATTCTTACTCTAGAATTACTCTTCCCCAGCAATGTTCTTCCTATGCAAGGCTCTTGAGCAGAGAAATGGCAAGGGGTCAAAAAGGAAAGGTGAAACAAAAACAATCCTAGCTTTCACAAATAAAAATTTATTCAGTCCTGAAAACTAAAGATGAATAAATGTTACATGGATCCCAAGAAAAGTTATGCAATACATTTCTAAATATATTGGATTTCACTTATAAGAAAAATTAATCACTTGTAATTAGCATCTGTTCATTAATAACAAGTGTAGCCAGATTTAACTAATTTTCTATACTGATCATGTTGGAAAATTGCCAAGGACAGATTTTTGAACTTCTACAGGGCATTCAAAACTCCTACAATGTGCTTAACTGAGGGAAATATATATTAGGGAATAATGCCAATTAATTTCAGAGTTTTCTTCAGTGATATGCTATAGAAGTGGCCATGCTATTTTAAAGATTAGATAAAAACCCCAGGTAATGACACAGGCATTACTGGTAGAGCATCTATGATATTTGGAAGGAAACAGCATTACAAGCCAGGCAGAATCTCCTAGGTCTTCCTGTAACTTTTATCTTTGGATCTCAGTTTGGTCATCTGGAGTTGTACAGAATACTTTCAGTCTTTCTTCTATGTAACATCCCTCTGAACATTTGAGGAAAAATATTACATTCACATTCAGTTTTTTTCCAGATTAATCATTCCTTATATCTTTACCTCTTACTCTTATTTTTGATCATCTTGGTTAAGCTTCTCTACATACATTTCAACTTCTCAGTATGCAGTTTAAAATGTGATTCCAGACAGTGAGCACAGGATGCCCATTCCAAGGATGAAATGGGCTACCTAAAAAGATGGTCAGCCCTCTGATATTTCACACCTGGAGCTAGATGATGACTGGGAGCTCAGTCACTAGTCAATGGCTCTGTAGTTTTCAAGGCCTCTAGCACGTTAAACATCATCCAACAATGGTTTATCAAACAAAGATTATGTAAACCTAAGGATGAACTAAGTATTGTATGTTTTATCAACCACTTTGGCAAACAAGTGCTATTCTGGATCCACAAGTATAGGGGAAAATCAGTAAAGGAAAATCAGATTAAATAAAGAAATGATTCTTAATTCAAAATTCTACCAATAATCTGATACAGTGTAGCTTTTCTCATTGAAGTTGTTCTATTCTTAATTGGTAAAAGCAGCTTCCCACATACAGTATCTATGCTTTGGATTAGTGTTTTATCTCTATCAAAGCATCTACACTGATTCACTGACTGAGATGACTAAACCTAGTTTGTGGGTGTGACAAAGCAATTAAAAAAATTTAAAATGTCACTGGACTATTTCTGTGTAAGCTAAATTAATAGACTTTTATTGTGTATTATACTAAATGCAAGTGTGACAATTTTTCAAAAATACATTAACATTGAGAAAATGTGAGGTTTATATCAAAATAGACCACATATCTTCAGTTTGGTCTCTCAGTTTTTCTCTACCTTGATTTCCTCATCTTTGAAATATATTTTGATTCTATTCTCATCCTCTTCCTAGTATAGACTGGCAACTACGCTTTATTTTTCATTCGTGAAGGAATAAAGATATGAATGACAAAATGAGTGATTGTGTACGTAAATGACTGTATAAATGCAATGAGTATTTGTTAAGCACTTGGGTTCTGGTGAGAGATAAAGTTCAAGAAAAACAGCCTTGAAATTTCACTAAGCAATTCTAACAAATTGGGTATAACAAAGTCAACTAAATTTGTAATAGTTAATAGATACGCTCAGAGGTATATATTAAGGTTGAAGTGGTAATCAGGAGGTCAAAGGGTTGGAAAGGACACATGATGATTCTCCAGTACAGGCTAGGCACACACTCTCAGAACTACAGACTTCATATACTCCTGAAATCCTGAGAAAAATGAGGGAAGGTTATAATAACCATCTTAAGGTTTATAAAGAATTCTGTACCATGGGTATTTGAGAATGACTGTGAATTGTTTGAACAGCAAACTGATTATAAGATTGTCCTCATCATAGCAATAATTGAGAACAACAGCTTGATAATACTGCATTTGTGAATTTGAAAGCCAAATACATGCCATGCATTTTACATATGTAATTACTTTTGCACCTACAAACACTGAAAGAGATGTAACTTTACCCCCATTTTTAGGGAATACAAAATTAGTGGTATTTATTATTATTATTATTATTATTATTATTATTATTATTATTATTATTATTATTATTATTACTACTACTACTACTCCTCCTACTACTACTACTTGAAAATGAAGCCCCTCCCCACAAACTAAAACGCCTCCAAAAATAAAAATTACCCATTTCAAATAAAAGAAGTAAATGAAATCTGCCTTGGCATTTCTCCACCAAAGGAACCGTTTCTATGTTTTTGATATACATTATTCCACATTTCTGTCTAGGCCTACAAAATTCATATTTCTTATATATTTTAAAATAAAGTCAGATATACACACATTTGCACATAAGTTTCTCAACACAATGGAATCAAACTGAAATAGAAAATAACAAATCTGACTCCATACTACGTCTGTTCTTTTGACTTTAACCTTGGGCTATGTCTTAGTCTTGCTGGTTCTGCACCTTTTGTAAAAGAATGTTACCTGTGGCCTGAAATATACAGGACAGCCTACTCTTAAGGCTCTGATCTTTAAGGATATTAACACTTCTCCATTCTTATAAAGGTAATAAGTTGCAGACTAAAAAAAATAACATTTGTTTTGTTGGAGGTTTGCAGGGACACCATGACCTGACCCATGTGGACAGCTACAAGAACAAAGGATTCCAAGGACAAAGAATTCCTATATTAAGAAGTTTGCAACAACCAAGCCTACCCTCTCCCCTTTATAGTATAAAAGGAGTCTGAATTCTGACTTTGGGTAAAATAGTTCTCCAGGACGTTAGTCTGCCATCTTCTTGGTCTGCTGGTTGTCTGAATAAAGTCATTATTCCTTGCCCCAACACTTCGTCTCTCGATGTACTGACCTGTCATGTGGGGAGCAGAACGAGTTCAGACTCGGTAACAAAACTATTCCTTGATGCTTTGTAAAGCTAAAAACTTTTCATGTATATCTTATTAGTGTATGTATATAGATAAATTCCTTTTAATTGATATAGTACATTGCATTTATGTTCAAACTTTATTCAACCAATTTTCTACTAAAGTCAATTTAGGCAGATTGCAACTTTTATTAAAAACAAGACTGCTACAAATGCTGCAACATATATTTTTCTACTTTTTGTTTTTCATACTATTATTTTTGTAGAACAGTTTCTTAGAATTATTGGGTCATAGAGTTTGGGAAATGTTTATAGGTAAAAACTGCCTTTTAAAATATTGTTCCAATATATACTATCAAAACTCTACTGGAGTACCAATTTCTCCCCAATCTTTTCAAAAATAAATGTCATTAAACTCTTTTTTTTAAATTTTGCAAATTTGCTGGAAAAAAAAAGGGACAAGTCAGCATTGTTTTTGTTTTCAGAGAGATAATTTAAAGTCAATAAGCAGGTAATGAAAAGGTCCACATTCTATCCAGGGATATAGAAAACATGACAACTAGATTTGTCCTGAGATGATTTTCGACTGATATTTCAGCAACAGACAGTGTGATCATCAAAGAGCAGTGAATAATGAAATAACAACAACTTACTGACTTTTGATTTCTCAGAATCTTTCAGTATCCCATTTACTTCTTTTGGAGAGGGTCAGACTAAGGTCTTAAAACACCAAACAAAGTATGTGGATATAATCTTACTCTCCCTCTCTCATTAAAAACATTAATTTTTACCCTGGAGACGCTTACAATTTAGTGATGAGTCTCACATGTAAAACAAATAAAATTTAAAAAGTTAAACCCATATGGATGGCACTGAATAGACTTCATGGATTCAGAAGAAGTAAAGTAGGAGAAAGTTTGATGAGTTACAAAGCCCTCAGTTAACAGGACAACTAAAGACTGGTTTTGTTTTTGTCATAGAAAGCACCTTCAGATCTTCATGATTATCCCTGCTATCATAGACAGCATTATAGGAAGTAAGAAAACTGTGCAATCATCAGCAAGTAAGCTAAACTCATTGTAGCTAGTAAATTAGGAAAGATAAGAAAGCAAAGTTTACCACACAAATAGAAACTGATAAAAGAAAGCAAGCAATCACTTTCCCTCAACACTGGTCACCAACAAAAAGTGCAAAGGAAAGCATTAAAGATCTGTGCGGTTTTAGGACTGCAGCCGTATTTACCATGCACTGTATCTCTGTTGCTGTTCTGCTGACAGAATTTGACCTTGAGAACCACCTTTTAGAGATAATAATAATGATTTATATACACTTAAAAATCAGAGGAAAACTTATGAGTTTCACACAAAGTTTGTATTTTCAGAAAATTATTTTCAAATACAATATTATCAAGTAGAGGACACAGGAAAAAATGTATGTATCTTTGAAAAATATACCTCTGTTATCCAAGTTGAATATTTGGTGGGGAGTAGAATCAGTCAAAAGCCTAAGCGTGTGCGATATTTTAACACATGGACATAAAAACACACATATACATACCTAGTTTTAGCTGATTCACAAATCAGTCACGTTTACAATATGCATGAATTTATTCAGCTCTGTTTCAAATTTGAAGTCTCCTTGGGGCTAATCTGATCCTGACATTATTCTTTCTCTGGGCACACAGCTGAAAAAAATCCGCTTCTGGTATGTCAAGTTCTCATGCCTGAGTGAGTATCTGACTTGATAACCGACTAAATACCAAGACTTTCTGGAATGGAGTAATTGTTTTCTGAATGAAGTCACTTCAAGTCCCACATCTGACTCTGGGTTCTGTGGCCAGAACTTCTTAAGGGCCCAAATCTTAATTCTCTAAGAATCTGTGACTATCACTTGCTATGAGATTCTTACTGACCTCTTACTTAATGATCTCAGTGGTCAAGGTAAAGAGTAAAATCATATGGACCTTTGAGTATTTAAATTTAGGAAATGTAATTTGCCTAAAGATTACTTTATTTCCCGAGCTCATACTCTTATACTATCAATACAGGCTTTTCTTTTTTAATTATATGGAGGTGCAGATTGCTTTAAAAGGGGTACAGCTTAAACTCTGAAGTAACAGATGAGTGATTCATTTCACAGTTCCTAAGTAAAGACTCTTAATAAGAAGGTTCAACCAATCAGAGCTGCTGTACAAACTGATGCAGCTCATCTGGACAGTTCTGCCTCCTGGTCTTCATAGAGACCATGAAGTCATGTTGCCATGGAAGTGCCACTGACAGCCAGCTTTAGGAGGGAAGGATCTACACTTCATCTGTGCCTCCGCTTGCCTTTGGTGTATTGTGCCAGGGAGAAGTTCTCATAATTTTCTGGTTCACTATCTACTTACAGAAACCGAAAAGACCCTTTTCCAGAAAGATACAAATTTAAATGTCAAGCTAATAATGTAACAATATAGACTTAATAGTGTGGACCTAATCCAGCACAAACATGAAAGGTAAGGTGGAGAAAACTGGGGATGTAGGGAAGAGATACGTGAAGCGGCATTCACAGGTGATCAGTTGGGAAACCAGGTAAGGCCTAAGTAGTGTGATGCAAGCTTATGTTAACACTGTCTTGGACTTCAGACCATTCTCTTCCAACGAGTGCAGGAGTATGCTTTGAAAAATTAAGAGGACTGAATGGAAAGAATATATTCCAAACACGCACACTACAAAGAACATAAAACAGGAAATGCCCATATAGACTGTAAAGCCTTTCTTAGGATGGAAATAATTCCACCTTCTCCAAATTACTTCATTTCAAGTGGCTGGTGTAGGCACATTCTTTATCTTCAGTACTAGTTCATTTATTATAGGCAGTCTAACAACTGTCAGATATTTTAGAAATAGTGCTAATATGGGCACACACTAGAAAATCTTTAAAGCTTAACAAGAGGAAAACTTTATAGAGTGTGAAAAAATCCTATTGCATTCATATCTTCATTTTTCCCTTGGTGATTTTTATGTTAGAATGACTGCTGCGATTTTAATACTAACACAATCTGTTCACCCAGACCTAGGAGAGAGAGTGATTAGAGTTTTAAAATAATATACAAGATTCTTTATTAGGAAGATTTAAGGTTGTCAGAAAATCTTTAAGTTTCAGCTATTTCACTCTTCAAAGGTTTGTACCCTAAGTATCACTTTATTTGAATGCAATTGACTGAAGACAGAAGTGTAAACAAACATGTTTATTTATTGTTTTTTGCATTATGTTCTTCCTGACTTGTGGGCAATAACTAGACACAGAGGTTAATTTTTTTTTATTTTCATAAATAATCCCTTATAAAATTCCTATACAATTACAATAGGTGGGAAAAGAGGAAATTGAGTACACAATTTTTTTTTTTAATTACAGGCTACCTAGTTTGGAGTGAGAACATCCCCAATAAAGGATACAGCTAAAGGATAAATTTCTTGATTAAAAAATTTAATTTAGAATAAATATCATTAAGCAATAATCACTGAGTCAAATAAAATAGAATCTCACATATACCCAAAGTCTATTTGTGAATAGTTATGGTGTACAAGTGGTGCTAGAGGAAAGGAAAAGTGATGAATAGATTTGTATGTAAAACTTGCCTCTGCTTTTCAGGAATCTATAGTCTAATAAGTTTAGGAAGAGTCCAAGCCCTTAAAAATGTATAATTTAGTAGAGTGTTAAAATTAACACAAATTAGAACAAATAACAGTCTAATGTAGTATAGCAGAAAGCACATGTGCCGTAGAAATTCGAAGACTTGTTGGTTTGTTAGAGGAGGCTTCACAGAAAAGGTGAGACTTGAGGTGAGTTAAAGGAATGTCGAAGGTATGGAAAGGCTCATGTCAGTAGAAGAATCTTTCTTCAGAGTGGGCAGTAAGGGGTAAAAGTACATAATCCCAAACACAGACATGGACAGGAGGGAATTCCAAGGACATAACTGAAAGATGACTTAGGTGAGCTAGTGGGAATAAGGCTGGATAAGTGGATCATGTATCAGTTTATTACTATGTTCAGTAGTGTGTAACAGAGACTTAATGGCAGTGGCTTAACCAAAGAACGGATTTTTTTTTCCCTAAAAAACAAAGAATCTGGAGGTGGACACCTTAAGGATAGCAGGGAAGCTCTAAGGGACTATTAGATCCTGGATTCTTTTCTCTTTCTGTTCTGACATTCTTAGTCTGCTGGTTACAACATAGTTCCTGCACTGCCAGCAGAGTATCTGTGTTCCAAACAAATGAAAGGCAAAGAGAAATCTACCTTTTCTGATAGTTTCCAGTAAACTCATCTTTTGTTATCCAAATTCATGTCACTTGGTCACCTCTATGAACAAGGGACCTGGGAAAACATGTTCTGTTTTATTTTTAACTGTTCACAGGGGCATACTTATGCATCAAAGAAGAAATAAGGGGAAATGTATATTCGGAAAGCAAAATGCAGTATCTGCTTAAGACAGGTCCAAAAGTTTAAAAAAAAACTAAAAAAGATGCAATGTGATAGGTAGTAGTGAACTATTATAATTTCATTTACAAGGCAATTTGGCAGAAACCCAGAGCTTCATAAAACTGAGTTTGGCAGCAGTGATATGGAAAAAAGAGAGGCAATTGTGGAAGGAGGCTGGAGAACGATCTAGAACCATGCTGCAGTCTCACAGAAAATGTAAGGAGAGCTTGTGTTTGTTTACTGATAGAAAAAAGGAAATAGTAGAGGAGAAATTTCCATATCTGAGCAGGATGCCATTATACAGGTGTTGAAGGACAGAGAAAAGTAAAGATTACACATCTTCCAGCCTGTGAAAGTTCTAAAAAGTATTTGTAAGGCCAATTTCCTAATATGAAAAATAAAACATAGGAAAGGTCAGAGATGTGTTCAACTTTACAAAGCATCAGTGACACAGCCTTAACTGAATTCATTTTCTAATTCTCAGTCTAGTACTGTACCATTTTTGAATATCATTTTCATGATATACTATACATATATATATATATTTTAATAAGAATTTATATTTTATACATACAGTAAATCCTTTGGAGTTGCATGAAGATTAGGAATCTAGAGTCTAGTGAATTTTGGATTATTTTATTATATTTCTTATATTACAAAACAGTGTACTTGTGCTACTATATTACAAGAATACTGCTTGAAAAATACATTTCTAGCCCACAGAAACAAGAAGTAAACAAGATAAGATGTATAAGCTTCCCATAAAAGATCAGAAAGTGAAGAGAATTATCCTGTACTGATACTGAGAATATTTCATTTGCGTATTTATCACAGAAAAGTTGCTACAAGCAAATAAATTATTATAGAGGGGTTATTTAAGAAGTCTTGGTGTTGACTGATAAAAAGCCATTTACTCTTACAGTATTCATTTTACTAAAGTTTTAATCTGTGTTCCCCAGCCCTATAGTTCTCTTCCCACACCTAAAACTATCACAACCACTTTACTCCAAAGAGAGAAGACACTTCACAGAAGATGTATCTTGCTATCTAGGTCTTTCTGCTACAGATTCCAACTAAAGCAGTAAAGGACTACTGATTTCACATCTTCATCTCCCACCTCCCATCAAAACCGAACTCTGCTATCTCCTATTTGTTTAGGTCTTTCCTTTCTTCTTAGGTCAATAAATTGGGGTTAAAATGTTTACTTTTAATAATGACATATCATCTCCTCTAAGACAGTATTTCCTTTTAATCATGTATTTTAATGGAACAACTAAAATGGCATTTCAGACTCTATAGGAAAACAGCAATTGTGCATCTCTTCGGGTACTACTGCAAATAGCTCATCATCATTTATGCAATTAACAAATACTTCTAGATTATCTACTACATGTTAAACACCAGAGATACAATTTCAAGAAAAATAGCCATGACTTCGGCCCTCATGGAGCTTAAAGTATAGTAGGAGACTAGGTGTTAACCACACACAAAAAAATATAACATTCCAAACTACGGTAAATTCTGTAACTATGAAGCAAGGGCTTCTATAAAAAATTTTTGAAGGTGAGATGCTGAGGGAACAAAACAGAGTGAGAGATTTATTCCTAAATGTTTCTTTTACCAAAAATTTCAATTAATGGTCTTTTCTATTTCTGGGATTACTATAAAACTAATAAAACTTATACTTTGATACAAACATCTTACATTTCTATCTAAAACAGTTTTTCCTCTAATTGTGCAATTCACTCTGAAGACTGTATGGATTGTTGTTTATGGAATTTAGAAGAAAGGGACCAATAATAGAAGCAGTGAGGTCTTTTTCTTAAGCTCATGCTGGAAAGAATTATCCTAGAAGCGATACAGCATATTTTAGGTCACAGTTAAAAATATTTCCAGAGCATAAACTCTGGAAAGCTTAATTTTTCCACTTGTTCATGAATGATGCCTATCATTTTCAGAAAACCCTGTCTTTTTAATTTTGAGTGAGTTTGGAGAAGTGAACAAGAGCCTATACACAAACCACACAAATGATTAAGGAGTTGGCAAATTGGTCTTTGAGTAGTGATAAAATTGAATAAACTGAAATAATTTAGTTTGCAGGAGAGGAAAACGTAGTGGTAATATATTGATAGTTTTCAGATGTGTAAAAGATTAGTAAGGAGGAGATGGTAACCAGATGTTCTTGATCTCTACAGTGGAAAGAACAAGATTAAATCAGCTTAAAGTTCAGCCAAAGAGATCAAGGACAGACATAACTTTCAGAAAATAAGGGAATATAAGCCCAACAGCAGAACGCTAAAGGAAATTACGCACTCTCTGACAACTGCTTGATACTTCTTAGATACAGATCTGTTTGAGGGTTCCTCCTGTCTTATTTCTCTGATTATTTGCATTTAAAATTGGGAACAAGATTACTCAGGAGGAGGTTAACTAAAAACCAAACTAGTAGTAAGACTTAAGCAGCAAGAGGAAGAAAAGCAACAGATTTGAAAACAGTAACAATGATTTCATATTTACCCTCAGGAAGCAGAATGGGAGCTGAGTTCAAAATCAACTGAGATCATGTCTTTTTTTTTTTTTTTTTTAAATTGAAGTACAGTCAGTTTACAGTGCTGTGTCAATTTCTGGTATACAACACAATACTTCAGTCATACAGGAACATACACATATTTGCCTTCATATTCTTCTTCACCATAAGTTACCACAAGATGTCGAATATCGTTCCTTGTGCTATACAGTATAAACCTGTTGTTTATCTATTTTATGTATATTAATTAGTATCTAAAAATCTTGAACTCCCAATTTATCCCTTCCCACCCCCTTCCCCCTCTGGTAACCGTAAGTTTGTTTTCTATGTCTATGAGGCTGTTTCTGATATGTAATTAAGTTTGCTTTTTTTTTTTTTTTAGATTCCACATATAAGTGATATCATATGGCTTAAAAAATTAGACATAGACAAGATACTATAAACCTCTTAGAAGAAAACATAGGCAAAACATTATCTGACATAAATCTCAGCAATGTTCTCGTAGGGCAGCCTACCCAAGAAATAGAAATAAAAGCAAAAATAAACAAATGGGACCTAGTTAAACTTAAAAGCTTTTGCACAGCAAAGGAAACTATAAGCAAAACAAAAAGACAACCTACGGAATGGGAGAAAATATTTGCAAAAGATGAGACTGACAAGGGCTTAATTTCCATAACATATAAACATCTCATACAACTTAGTAAGAAAAAAATTAACAACTCAATCCAAAAATGGGCAGAAGACCTAAATAAGCAATTCTCTAATGAAGACATACAAACAGGCACATGAAAAAATGCTCAAGATCGCTAATTTAGATTCAGAGAAATGTAAATCAAAACTACAATGAGGTATCACCTCACACCAGTCAGAATGACCATCATTCAAAAGTCCACAAATGATAAATGCTGGAGAGGCTGTGGAGAAAAGGGAAACCTCCTACACTGTTGATGGGAATGTAGTTTGGTGCAGCCATTATGGAAAACAGTATGGAAATTCCTCAAAAGACTAAAAATAGACTTACTGTATGATCCAGCAATCCCACTCCTGGGCATATATCCAGAGAGAACTTTAATTCAAAAAGATACAAACACCCCAATGTTCATAGCTGCACTAGTTACAATAGCCAAGACATGGAAACAACCTAAAGGTCTATGGACCAATGACTAGATAAAGAAGCTGTGGTATATTTTTACAATGGAATACTACTTAGCCATAAAAATAATAAAGTAATGCCACTTGCAGCAACATGGATTGACCTGGAGAATGTCATTCTACATAAAGTAAGCCAGAAAGAGAAAGAAAAACACCATATGAGATCATGTCTTAAACCTCAATTTCTTTACTATGGAATCCAAAATTATTTGGAGGTTAATTCCTTCCTAGCCACCAATACTGGAAATCTGATTCATGAACTCTAGGTATCTGAGTAATTCTTCAACAGATCTTGGATCTTGACAACACAAAACATATGCCCTTAAAGTTGAGCCTTTTAGAAACAAATTTGATAATACAAAACTAATTTATTTCTCATTCCTCTATAAGTTGATGGTTAAGAATTGAAGTAAATGGAGCAAAATAGGACCATGAACAATTAAAGGACAACAAATGGAGATTATCTACCATCTTTTGAAGCTTAATGTTAATGGCAATTATAATATTATGTACTTGAATACCAGGCAGTGTGGTAAATATACATTTAATCTTCATGACAACCTTATGAGCTGAGTACTCTCATTACCTTTTATTTATAGATAAATAAGCTAAGACTTAGATTAAAAGGTAATTTGCCCAAGAAAATGACAGTGTTTGAATTAAACACGAGTCCTTTTGATTTCTGAGGATAAATTCTCAATTGCTTTGAAATGCATTTACCAAAATGCAGTAATGTTCACAACTCTGTTGTAGAGGAATTTCCCAGGACAAATTCCTCCTGTCATTCAGGTGCTAAAAATGACTATTTCTTGAAGGAATAAAAGGAAAGTAAAATCGTAATTTATTATGATTTACTAGTTTAATGTGTGTTCTAAATTAAATTTTGTGAAATTAAATTATTCAGTTGATAGGATTATTACTTGCCAACTGCCCACATTCGAAAAGCTTTATGGAAATTGATTGAGATGATGGTTTTAATTACTCTAATCCACAGCACAAGAGAGACATGGCAAGAGTTTCAAGGGTGACCAAGTTGTAAAATGGAAGCAGTAAGCAAAAGGAAACGGATTAAAAAAAAATAGACTACATAAATATATGACAAAACTTATAAAAAACTTTTCTTTTTGATTTAATATCTTCTCCATAATCCTCCCTATATTCATTCTTTATTATTATCACTATCCTTAACTAATCCTTTTAAAAAATTATCTAGAATATTTATTTTTTATAAAACTAAATTCCTTACTTCCTATATCTCCACTATTTAGTTACATTTACACACTATTCTTAGATTAATTTTCTGGAAATATGGCTATAATAACACTTCACTGCCCCAAATTTCTTGATGGTTTCCAATTGCCACCATAAAATATTATTATATTGTCATTATTGATATTAACCTTTTCTTTTACTGATCACTTTCCATGTGCCAACAACTAAACACATTCTGTCTCACTTTATCCTCACAAATATTTTGACATTATATATTATTATCATTATCTTACAGATGAGAAACTGGAGCTTAGCAATGTTTCTGTAAATTGCCCAAAGCCACAAGACAGAACTTGGATTCAAACAAGTTTTTGCTCTGCTCCTACTGGAATAAACTCCAACTTCTTTCTTCTGGCATCTTAAATCTTAAATAATATGTCCTAATACCCCGAATTTCACACAACTCTTCTTCAAGCATTGACACATCTTCAACACAGCACTTTTCAAGAGTTTAGTCTTGTCCCTCCAGCTGAAAGAAACTGAACATTTCCTGAATAGTAGTATCACTATGTGCATATTTTTGCCATTAGTCTCCATATTTGTTTAAATTCTTAGCTTATCTCTTTTTGAAGGCTAAAACATTTTATAACAGCATAATCAGTATCTGACTCAACTACGCATGCAACAGAGACCAGCACTGTGACTTCCTGAAAAAAACTCTTATATTTGCTTCTGAACGAACAAATGAACTAGACTTATTATCAGGGTTTAGTTAGGCCTTAGAAAATATTGACAGTAAGAGGTGAGAGATGCAGAATAGTTATTAAGGAAGGAAATGGATTTTCACCTCTGAGGATCTTAACAAACAGTATAGATTTTTATCTTCCATGACAATTTCCAAGTGGTTCTATCTGAAGAATGGGGATGGGATTTAAAAGCTCTTAAAACTTCTTTCCAATTATTTAACTTTATGAATGAATGAAGAAATTTGGGTCCAATGAAATTAAGTAGAAAAGTTAAAAGAAACACAGCTACTAAGAACATATATCAAAATTTTCATCGTTTCATTCTTTTTTGTTGTCAATCATCTAAAATCCTCAGTAGATTTAGAGAAATGTCTAAAAGTTTGCCTATAGTTTATTCCCTTACTTAAATCTTCAGGGATAAGTTTAGCTGTCCATAAAATTTTTACATCCATATTTGAGTTTGGAAAGAAAGGAAGGGAAGAAAACTGCTCATGTCACCTTACTTCTTCTCCCTTTCTGTTAAAGGTAAAAACACAACCATAGGGTACAGGAAATAAATTAACTATGTTAATATCGGTTGTAGTAGCCTAAAATAATTTGTAATGCAGGCCGAGGCTATGAGGAAGGCAGGAGTTATTTCACTGAAACTATTTAACCCATAGACTCCTTGCCTCTTTCTCTGAGTAGAGATATTGCTACAAATGTAGTGCCAAATGATGGTGAAGTAATACTAAACACAAATCTCTGCTGGGTTCCTGATGGGAAAACATGCCTTAGTCACAAGTAATAAAGTAAATACAGAAGCTGCAAAAATCCATCACCAGAGAAAAACAATAATTTAAATGAGTGATAAAAAAGGCATTTCATCTATTCATGATAAGAAACCACTGAACAAAACAAATTAGACACCACACCAGAATGGCTCAATGCCCACAGAAATTGCAAACAGCTTATGATGACAGAGAAAGCCGGAGAGACTCAGAAATGAAAAAAGAGTGTCTCATACTAAGAATTCAAATATTCTCTTCATGAAAACCCCACCCAGAATCTTCTACTCAGTTCCTAGATCTGTACACAAGGAATACATGGCCATTAGTGATGGAAATTGTAGATGGTACTTTGGATGATAGGACAGTGCCATCAACAAGACATAATTTGTCATACACACCTAGCAGAGTATTTGCATTATACCAATCTCTCCAAGTTAATGTTTCTTCAGGTAAAATTTAAATAGTTGGACAAAATATGGCATGACCTTTTCTATTTAGAATAATAATTTTTTTGATAACCATAGCTTTCTGCAGGTGGTTTATGCTTGAAATATTTATTATAAAAGAAAGCAGTTTCTCTTACGGAAAATGAAGAACAAATATTTTACTAGTAGTAGTAATAATAAGGTTTGCTGTGCTGTAAGTCAATTTCCATCCCCAGACAAAACTCAGATCTTATAATAAACTTCTCAGACATTAACTGTTAAACCAACATGTTATTATTCTTTTGTTTCTATTGCTTTGGGATGTTATTTGTATTTACAGAGAAATTCTCACAATCGCAGAATCTAAAATAAGAAAACAAGTTTAGAAACTGCAAGTTTGTCATGTGATCATATATTTGAAATAAACTCACAAGATTAATGGATAATAATTTAGAGTACATACCGAGTTGAAGATGTACTAGATAATAAGATCTAGGTTTAGGTGGTAATTCATGTCTATTGAGTAAGTCACCATGGATGGTTGTTGAGTATGAAAAACAATCATGACCAGTTGAGGAAAAAAACTCTGGGACTTTTTAATAATTTATTAACATGGAGAAAAATGATGAGAAAAACTTCTGAGAAAAAACTAGATGATTCAGAAGTACGTTCCTTTGTCCATCAGCTCCCCATTATTCCCTCTGCCCTCCCACTCAGAAATCACCATTCTATTCTCTGCTTCTATGAGTCAGACCATTTTAGATTCCACATATAAATGAGATCATACAGTATTTGTCTTTTGTGTCTGGCTTATTTCACTTAGCATAATATCCTCCAGGTCCTTCCATATTGTTGCAGATGGCAGGATTTCTTTCCTTTTTTAAGGCTGAATAATATTCCATTGTTTGTATCATATCTTCTTTATCCATTCATCCACTGATGAAAATGTAGGTTGTTTCTATATGTTGGCTATTGTGAATAATGCTGCAATGAACATGGGAGTGTAGATATTTCTTCAGAATCCTGATTTCATTTCCTTTAGATACATACCCAGAAGTGGGATTGCTTAATCATATGACATTTCAATTTTTTATTTTTTAAGGAACTGCCATTTTGTTTTTCATACTGGCTACATCTGTTTACATTCATATCTGTAGCATAACCATGGTTCTTTTTGCTTCACATCCTCTTCAACACTAACAATTATAATCTTTTATAAAAAAATAATAGCCATTTAAAAAAGTATGAGGTAATATTCCATTGTGGTTTTGATTTGCATTTTCCTAATAATTACTGATATTGAACATATTTACATAAATCTATTGATCATTTGTATGTCTTCTTTGCAAAAGTGTCTATTTAAGACCTTTTTCCAATTTTTATCAGGTTATTTCTTTTTTTTGCTGTTGAGTTGTAGGAGTTTCTTAAATATCTTAGATACTAACTCCTTGTCAGATGTATGGTTTGCAAATATTTCCTCCCATTATGCAGACGGATTATTCAGCTTATTGATTGTTTCCTTTGCTGTGAAGAAGTTTTTTAGTTTAATGTAGTCCCACTTGTTATTTTTGTCTTTGTTTCCTATGCTTTGGTGTCATGTCCTAAAAATCATTGCCAAAACCAATGTAAAGAAGCTTTTTCCTTATGTTTTATTCTAGGAGTTTTGTGGGTTTAGGTCTTACATTTAAGTCTTTAATTCATTTTGAGTTAATTTTTTGTATGGTATAAGACATGGGTCCAATTTCATTCTTCTGCAAATGGATATCCAGTTTCCCCAACCCTATTTATTGAAGAAACTATCCTTTCTCCACTTTGTATTCTTGGAGATCTTGTCAAAAGTTAGTTGACTATATCACTATATGTGGGTTTATTTATGGGCCTTCTATTCTGTTCCATTAGTCTATGTGTCAGCTTTTATGCCAGTAACATACAGTTTTCATTGCTATAATTCTGTAATATAATTTGAAATCAGGAAGTGTGATACCTCCAGCTTTGTTCTTTTTGCTCAGGATTGCTTTTGCTACTCAGGGTCTTTTGTGGCTCCACATGAATTTTAGGATTGTTTTTTCTCTCTCTCTGAAAAATGCCATTGGGATTTTGATAGGGATTCAATCTGTAGATTACTTCGGTTAGTAAGGATATTTTAACAATATCAAATCTTTGAATCCATGACCATGGAGTATCTTTCCATTTATTTGTGTCTTCAATTTCTATCACCATAGTTTCACACTTTTCAGCATACTGATCTTTCATCTTCTTGGTTACATTTGTTCCTAGGTATTTTATGCTTTCTGATACTACTGTAAATGGGATTATTAACATTTTTTGCAGATAGTTCATTGTTAGTATATAGAGACACAACTAATTTTTGTAGGTCGATTGTATCCTCTAACTTTACTGAATGTGTTTATCAGTTCAAAGAGTTTTTTAGTGGAATATTTAGGATTTCCTATGTATGACTATGTCAACTGCAAAACTAGATAATTTTGTCTTCCCTTTTGATTTGGAGAGTTTTAGCTAACAGATATATAAATCTTCAAGTATAAAGATCTACTGGACAGCATAGTGCCAACAGCTAACAATACTGTATTGTATACTTAAAATTTTCTAATAAGGTAGACCTTATATTAAGTGTTATTTCCACAGGGGAAAAGATAAAAATATAGGGAATGGGAAGAAACTTTGGGAGTTGATGGATATGATGATGGCACTCACAGTGGTGTTATTTTCATGGATGTATACTTATTCCCAAAACTACTGCATTGTATATATTAAGTATGTTCACCTTCTTCAAGTTCAAAAAAAGTAAATGAAATAAAAATAAAAATTAATAGAAAGTGAAAAAAAAAAAGGAAGAGAGAGAGAGTTGCATCAGAAGTAAGGTAAAACATACAAACTAACCAACTAAAACAGAATAAGGGAAGGAAAACTCAAAAGTCACGTAAGTCAAAGAAAGGAAATAAGGGCTAAAGCAGCTTTGGAAATTAGGAGACAATTTAAGAGATCCTAGCATCAGCAAAATCACCATGCTACAGAACACAAGGACTAATTATCCTTAGTGATACTGTGCTGAGAAGACAGTAAGAGAAAAGATTAAAATGGTAAACTGATTACAAAAGCATAACTTATAGTCTTGAATATCTAGCTTCAAAAATACATTATTTTTGTAAAAAAAAAAAAAAATCTGATGCATCCCAATGTTCACAGCAGCACTCTTTAAAATAGCCAAGACATGGAAACAACCTAAATGTCCATCAACAGACGACTGGATAAAGAAGATGTGGTATATTTATACAATGGAATACTACTCAGCCATAAAAAAGAATAAAATAATGCCATTTGTAGCAATATGGATGGACCTGGAGATTGTCATTCTAAGTGAAGTAAGCCAGAAAGAGAAAGAAAAATACCATATGATATCACTTATATGTGGAATCTTAAAAAAAAAAAAAAAAGACAAATGAACTTATTTACAAAACAGAAACAGATTCAGACATAGAAAACAAACTTATAGTTACAGTGGGGCAGGGAGTGGGAAGGGATAAATTTGGAGTTCTAGATTTGCAGATACTAACTAATATGTATAAAATAGATAAACAACAAGTTCATACTGCATAGCACAGGGAATTATATTCAATATCTTGTAACTTAAGGTGAAAAAGAATATAAATGAATATATGTACATGTATGACTGAAGCATTATGCTGTATATTAGAAACTGACACAACATTGTAAATTGACTATACTTCAATTAAAAATATATATATACACAAAAATAAAAAGCATTGAAAATTCTAAATGCTTTTTAGCTTTGGGGGAAAAATCTGAATTAACTGTGAAACAGAAATAAGCAAAGTACTATCAGAAGACTAGAGAGTCTGAGAAAGCACTATGAGCTGGGTAGGTCAGCCGCTTTCTGAACATTATACTTAAGTGTTGGCAAGAGAATCACTTGCAGGGGGTGGGTGTAGCTCAGTGGTAGAGCACGTGTTTAGCATGCACGAGGTCGTGGATTCATTCCCCAGTACCTCCATTTAAATAAAAAAGAGAATCACCTGCCCTTGCTACTGGAGCAACAGCTGTAGCAATTTTCAGTAAAGGGTAAGGCCACTGGCAAGACTCTGGAAGAACAACAAATTCTTATACCCAAAAGAAGACAAAGTTGTAGTTTCTAGTAGCATGTCTCACCATTACCCATGACCCACTGAGTCAGGATTTGAGAAACTAGTACTGCATCAAAAAATAACTAGGGGAAAACTAAAAAACAAAAGATGAGCATACAAACAAAGTTTTAAAAATATTATTAGAGGAGCACCAAACTCAATAATCAGAAGTACTAACAGAGAAAAGTTATTAGAACAATAACAAAAATGTAAAAACTGTAAATAATAAATCTAATTGCTTAAAAACATTAAAACCACAATACTGCAGTTATAAAAAAAAAAAAGATTACAGACTCCAGAATTAAAAACAAAGTTACTTGCATATAAATACTTTAGGTACAGCTGAAAAAGGTTAGCAACTTAGAAAATTTAAATGGTAGTCTCTGGAAAAATAAGATGCAAAAACCAAAAATGATAGACATAACTAAAAAAAAAATTGAGATTCACAGAGATTAGTCCCAGAGATTCCATCTGCCACCTATGATGTGGAGAGAGTAACAGGGAGAAAACAATCAAAGTTATATCAAAGTTTTTTAAAACAAAGATATATTTCCCCAAATCAAGAAAGTTTGTGGTTTAGAGCAGGAAGATAGGGAGACAGAGTACCCTTAGTTTTAGAACTTTCAGGAGAAGCAAATTAAAAATCAAGACATGAAAAATATTGGTTTAAAAATTTAAACTGGATAGCTGAGTGAAACAGCAGATTAGAGATAACTGAAAATATAAATACTAAAGTAAAAGACAAATCTGAAGAAATTTTCTAGAGTCTAACATTAAGATATAAAGTAACCAAATTAAAGACAGATTAAGAAACATGAAAAACAGAATGAGAAGATATAAAGAGAGATTTTAGAGGACAAAAAAGTTAAGATAAAAAATGATTTGTATAAATAATGGCTAAGAATTTTCCATAACTCCATTATTGAAAACATGTATTCTTAGATTTGAGAAACAAACATCAGCAGGATAGATATCTAGACAGATATTAATGTAACTCTAGGAACCAAAGACCATGATAAACTTTGAAAGCAGCTGAAGGGAAAAGACAGATTATCCATAAACAAATAAAATTCTACAGTGGAAGCAAATATTTAACACAAAGGTTCATGAGCAAGAATCTTTATAACTCAGTGATTTTTTTTTATTACCAAAAAAAGAGATATCTTAAATGTCTATCATCAGTAAATGTAGTAAATAAGTATCTGAATACATGTCTAATCTCACACTAAAAGCTATAAAAATGAAACAAACAAACCAACCAGAGTTAAAAGTATCAACGTAATATTTATGCAGAATTACAGGTGTTTATACATGAAAATAAAGTAATTATCTATAAGTAAGAGCCTGGACATTTAGGGATATCTAACTTAGATTAGTGAGGTTTCAAACTATGCAGGCCTATGCTATCTGAAAGAGGGTGGGGTTTAAAAGGTTCAGCCAAAAAGTTAAGGTTACTCTGTTTTCCTCTAGCATTGCCCAGGGGAGGTAGGTGCTGGCCAGCTGACACAAATGTTTGGTTACCCTGACAGACTCCACCCTACAGTGACCACAGAACCATCTGGTTTGCAGCACCTCATAGCCTCAAACATTAAGGTCATTCAACAAACACTCCTCCCAATTACATTTAATTTGAAGGGGAAATGAAGAAGGAAAAAAATCAAAGTGAAATAGGAATAAATGTTGAGGATTACATTATCATTATAATTTATTTTTTGAGAGCGGCATCAGCATATGTACTTGCTTAGAAGAAAAGTTGCATAGTGGATGGGGACAAGCCATGGAAGGATCTTTGGCTATAGAATAAGTAGACCGAAGGAAGGGTAACACTTCCTCTAAAATGAGCAGGGCAGACAGAACAAAGGAACTGAAAAGTAGTTGAAAATGCCATTGATATTAGAGCACACCATTGAGAAAGTTGATGTATTATCTACTTTTTCAAAAAGTGAAGTATAAAAATAACTTGTTATGTTGAGGAGCAGGGGTAGAGATTATGAGAAAAGCAGTAATGTTGTTCAATAGCTATATGTGAACAAAGAACAAAGCTGATCAGTGACAAATGCAAAGGTGGCTGAGAAATGCTGAAGGCCTAACTGAAGATAAAGATAATAGATTTTAATGGCTCAATCAGCATGGTATAATTCTCTAGAAAGCAGCTGACAGTTTTAGCCCAAGGCTGGGTGTCACTAGGACAAAGGAAAGAAAAAAATAAAAAAGAAAATAAAAAAGAAAAATATGGGAAATGAAAAAGTTAGCTAGAAAGTGGCTGACAAATCGATTGATAGAAGCTCTACTATATAAGAAAACAAGTGAAACTGGATAAAGGATGTAGAGCTACACTATGTGAAAATGAAAATATCTAGGAAATGAAAATCCTGATATGATCAAAGTGATGGAAATAAAGAAGTGAGAAACTTCCAAGTATAGGAATAGTATGACTAGAAATTAACTTCTCTCTCACATAGTTATTCTCAATCTCACCACCGTGCCATTCTTAGCACCTATTCATACTTGGTATGTTCTTCCTTCCCGAGGACTGGGATCATATTTGTCTCATTTACTGATGTATCCCCACCACCCACCTAGACTAGCTACTTTCACAGCAAGAGTGTTCAATAATTATTTTTGAATATCTGAATAATTACTGGAATTAGGATTTCATTGGTGCTGCTGTAAATCTTGGTATGGGTGATGAACTGGATGAAAGTGTTTACAAAAGTAAGACGACTTCATCTGAGAGAATTACAAGGGAAAAACCAGTGGTAAAGTTGGATGGAGTATCTCATTCTTAAAAGACACAGTATGGTGTATTAATTTACAGCTAGGCCCCTGGAATAAATTTTAAAGAATGGATTTGGTGCTGGCTCCACAATGCATCAGCAGTAGGATATTGCACAATGACCTTGCTCCTTGTAAGTCCTCATTTTCTCATTCATAGAAAAGATTTAGCACCTTCATAACATTTTTTTGAGGATAATTTAGATAATAATAAACATATGCCTTGTATCTGGCATACAGGAATGCACATTTTATGTCAGGTATTTTTAAATGCTCCTCAAATCACAGTGATGTAATCTATACCC
Source organism: Camelus ferus (assembly GCF_009834535.1). Classification (NCBI taxonomy): domain Eukaryota; kingdom Metazoa; phylum Chordata; class Mammalia; order Artiodactyla; family Camelidae; genus Camelus; species Camelus ferus. The sequence continues at coordinate 34,939,999 of NC_045701.1, read as the reverse complement.
TCTTTTTATGCAATATATTTTACCAGGATATTAAAGATTCCAAGTTTAATCATTTGCCAGTTCGACAAGTCAAACAGTTGTATGTACTGAGCATTAATAATGTTTCTTTCAGCATTTTCATCAAGGAGAAAATTACCATGGCAATGATACTGATAGGCCCAGCTAGCTGTGCCCTGTATAAAAAGATGAGTTTTGCCCTATAGTGCTGGTGCTGACACTATTGACAATGTTCAGTAAGACCAAAAAGCTCACAAATCGTTTCTGCCATGATAACTCTGTGTCTTTAAACTCTGATGTATCTCATCGCATTGGGACACAGTATAGTGTTGTTGGATTTTCCAACATGCTTATAGCCATTCTAAGAAAAAAGATCATGTCCTGACTCCTGAAACCATCTTCTACAAGGGCTGCTGTATTGAAAGGACCAGTGCTGATCTTGAGACGACAAAGTAGGAACATCAAACTTTGATGGCTGAATGGAAATTTTCATTTTAAATTTCCTTATTTGCTTCTTATAAACTACTTTGTCTTTAAAAATGGAAGGATTTAAAATATCACCTGGAACATGTTTAAATTGTTTTATGCTTTCTGCTTAGCCAATCAAAAATAATGTATCTAAATAATTCCACGTGAAATGGCACGCATGCAAGTATAGTCACAAATTTCTTCATAAAGGGTGTTTCACACTGTGAATCAAAGTATAATTATATAAAAAGGAATAAAAAGATTCCTCACTATGACCATTGGAAATTCATGCTTCTCTTGTTTAAGAGCCTTAATTCATTGCTGAAAACCTCACCACTAAATGAAAAGTTTTGAAAAATTTCATATATAGATACAGAAATAAATTCACATATAGAAAAACATACTGACAATAAAACATGTTTATATAAGGAAAAACAATTTGCAAAAGAATATAGATTTTAAATAAAAATTATGCTATATAAGCTTATTATTATTAAGGAAAAGACTTGATAGTAGGTATAAAAAATATATGAAAAGCCGCCGTTCTTTTTTTGGATAGTGCATTCTTTTACTACACCATTTGCATCACCAATTTTTCACCCCCTCTGTGACTCATGGTTATCCTGCACTCAAACTTCACTTAATACCTTTAGAGTAAAACAGAAAAGGCAATCAAACATAAGAGCACTTCGAAATACATGAAAATTGTTCATGTGCACAAGAGATGCAAGAGTAAAAAAAAAAAGATGCTATTTCTTCATCCCTTTCACTGGCATACATACAAAAGGAAAACATTTTGGGTTGATCCAGACATGGGACACAATTCGATTTTTTTTTCTACTATTTTTCTAGGAACTGCTTTGTCAAGTAAATTATTGAGTGCATCTTTGTCTGAAATTAAAATTTCAAAGTATCACTTTTTATAGCATACTAATTCAGTGTGCCTTTAACTGAAAAGTCATCATACTGGAACAAAAGGAGATTTTGTTGAAAATATAGTAAAAATATTCAAGAGCTATTACGGTAGGTAGTTGTTAACTGAGCAGGCATTATGTTAGGTAGGTCTGCTATTCTCTGTTTTTAGCTTTCTATACTTTTCCGAAAGGGAAAATTGAGTCATAGATATTAAAACATCTGCAATATTTTAAGGGAACACAGATTTCAAAATACTGAGCTCTCTGAAAACAGTTCACAGCAACTTTTTCTTAGCAGAAACACACACATAATTACTAATTTAACAGGCTGTTCATGGTGGAAAAGGAGCCATTTTATCTCATGCTTATCATATCTGCAGACATCAGAACTGTAGAAGTCAAGGATATCTTTGTTTTCAATATTGACCCAGAAAGTAGTGAGAAAAGGCTCACAGTGCTGTTTGAGGACTGGTGCTAGCTAAAGTACAGTTACTGTTTTAAGGTTATCTCAAGATTAAATGTGTTGCTTCCTGACCCCACCCGGCGGTACGACACACTTAGTCAGAAAGGCTGTGATACAAGGGGTCAGTTTTGCTTTATTGGTTTACTACCAAGAAGACCAACACGGCCAGATCAGAGATGTGACCCAGCTCCATCTTAATAAAGATGTGCACAGTGTTTCTACAGGCAGGACACAGTACAGTCACTGACCTGTGAGATTAATACACTGTTTTATTCTTGGGACCCAAGTACTTTCAGCATCGTTACGAAAGCACAAAATCTGCATGTCAAATTAATTTGTGCTCTCTTCACCTCACATTGATTAAGACAAATTAAGTTTCACACTCATCACCTAGGGCAATTAATAAGTAGTAGTATCGAATTCCATTACCTTCCCCCGCTATAATTCTTTCAGCTGCTCTTTCCACAATGCCCAGTTAATAGAAGCCTGTAGTACTCATTTCAAAGCAATCATGTGAAATGAAGGTGCTCACAGCATGTCTCAGATTTTCTCAGTGCTGGAAGATACAGTTTGGAGACACTTGTATATTTTATAGCTAACTTGTTTCAAAGATGGATCCAGTAATTAGTTAAACAAGTGTGGTCTTAAACATCTTAAATATTCTATGAATTTGCATGAAGAAAACCCAGAGGCATATCATCAATCCCTGGATTGTATTCATTTACATAAAAAAACAAATGTAGAGGTATCACATCAAAGCAAATCCTAATATGAACAAAATGTGAAGTTTTAAATCGATCTACTTAAAATATTATGTTTTCTATTGCCTCAAAAGAGAGTTAATGAAGGAGGAATTTTGCTGAGAGTCTATATTTTAAGTGTTCTTATAGAAACTCCCATTATGTTAAAGTTTCATAAACATAAATACATGGAGAGATACCATGAGAGACCTATAATAAAGCATATGTTAAAATATCGAAGGGGAAATATATTTTATTAATTTGGTTTTGTATTTTATGATATTCAGAGAACATGAGGATGATATGGTAATAAAAAGTCAAATTAACCAGTTTTATAAAGTTATAAACAAAAAAATTCTTAACCTACATAAGACAAACACTCTTTAGCCATGATATTTGGAAAGTATTTGCTAATTAAATTTGGATAGTATGTTATCTTGTAAGCACAGAATTTGTTTTTAAGAAAAGGTGTGTTGGGGGGGGAGCAGTTAGAAAGGATTCTCTCAGAATATCAAAGGTAAAATCCAAAAATGGTCTCCAGTATATCCATATCATAAGCATCACAATACTGATATTGTGGGATGTATATGATACTGTGCCCTGTATTTCCATCTGGAAACTAAGCTCAAGGACCAAACCAATGTCTCTCATTTGTTTGTCTGATTATCTTTTTTTCTCCCTTGATGGCTTATAAAATGTTAAATCTCAGTAATTATCCTCTGCATTCAGTTAAAAACTAGATGTTCATTTATATTATGCTGCGCTAAGGACCGAATGTTTGTGTCCCCCTAAATTTCATATGTTGAAGCCCTAAACCCTATTGTGATGAATTAGAAGATGAAGCCCTTGGGAGGTAATTAGGTTTAGATAAAGTCATGAAGGTAGGGAACCACTGCAGGACTAGTGTCCCCATAAGAAGAAAATTAAATATAAGTTGTCATTAAATATAAATTAAGAAAAATATTTTTCTCTGCCATGTGAGGATACAGCTAGAAGGTGGTCACTGCAAACCAGGTAGAAGACTCACTAGGAGCTGAATCTGAATATACTGAAAACCAGTGAGCTGTGTGCTATGAAAGGGTAAATTTTGTGGTATGTGAATTCTAGCGAGCTAGACACCTATCTAAAAGAATTAGGGAAGATAAGAGGAAGGCAGTTACAGCCGTGTAGTACTTGCGGTTAGATCCCCCTATGATTGCTTCAGTCTCCATAACTACAGAACAGCCACGGCCGCCTTCACTTCCTGGTCATGGACAGCCAACAAATTGCATATTTATAACACAGAACAGACACTATTTGCTTTGTCTGAAGGATGTGATGTCAAAAAATTGACATCAGTTAACAATGTTTAAGTCAAAAGCAACTTCTGAGTAAGAAATATGGCTAAGTAATTTCATTACATCAGGATACCAGATGAAGCTGTCAGCAGCCTGGTTGGATCCACCAAGGAGAAAAGGAAGCCGGAAACGAGAAAGGAAGACTGGAAACACTTACCTGCATGCTCCAACTTTGGCTGGTGACTTTAAACATTTCCAAAGAACTCTCATGTCTTCCTTCCCAGCCTAAGAGCTTCTATGGGAAGAAAGAGGATTTCTGGATAGGAGACAAGAAGAAAATGTGCTTCATTAAGGATACAAAAGTAACCTCCAGAGCAAGAATCAATAAGAGAGAACAAATGAGAAAGGAGAATCGAAAGTTAAAGATTTCTTACACTGTTTTCATTTGCAATTGCCTTTTCATATAGTCTACAACCACAGCGATTGTTTTCCCTGTCATGTAGTGTACAGTGAATTGCAGAACACTATCTTAAAAACAGTGTTGTATGTGTATAAAATACCTAAACTGTTTCCCTACTAGGTTGATCAGAATAACCTGTGAAGCTACTATAACATGGATTCCATAACTGTATCTCAAATTTAGTAAATCAGAATGTCCAGGAATGACAACTAGTTGATGATGATGAAAATAACAACATCAATAACAATAATAATAAACTTTGAGAATGATTTTTATGATCATCCAGGTTTGAAAATCACCAGGCACCATTATGAAAACAAGACACACCCACAAAATAAAGTACATACACCTAAAAAGATGTAACTTAAAGTATGAAATGTGCAAATTAAGGGTATAGAGACAAGAAGTGGTCTCCATCATAAGTGGCTAGTTGGCAATGTTGCATAAGATAGTCCTCTACTAGCCGAGCTCATTGCTTCCCTTTGTCTTCAGCTCACATAGACAGTCCAAGAAATTTAAGACATAATGTTACACAGTATAGTAGTTTCTTGCATTAGCTTTCAAATCTCTTTAAAACCAAGGGCCAAAAATAATTTCACTTTTGTACATGATAAATATTAGAAACAGCTTAAAAATAATTTTTAAATCTTCATATGTATTTATGAATTTGGAAGACCATTTCACCAGAGGAAAAAACACCAAGCAGGAAATGGTGATTGCCTCTAGGGAGTCTGAGAAAGGTGATATGGGTGTGTAGCGTAGGAGGGATACTCATATTGTGTGAAGTTGTGTAATTTTAACTTTTTTCAAAAATTCAGGTTCATAAATTTGGTTTTCATATTTTTAAAGGAATACAGAAAAAAAGGAATAAAAATATAACTTACTAAAGAAAATTTAATAGATTAGTTTTTATTGATATATAATAAATTAGCATAATTTTAGCAGCTTAAAAAACATAAATTTATTATTCCACAGTGTCTGTGAGTCAGGAATCTAGTCATCTCTTAAATGGGTCCCCTGCAAGAATCCTATTAAGGTAGTGGCCAAGGCTGGGTTCTCCTGTGGAAGATAGTCTAAAGAAGATTCTGTTTCCAGACGCACTTGGATTGATGGAAAACTTCATTTCCTTGTGATTACAGCCTAAGAGCCCTTTGCTTCCCATTGGTTGGAAGGTACCTTAAGTTCCTAAAGGTCTCCCTCAGTTCCTTGCCAACTGGGTCTTCCAAAATGGTTATCTACTCCTTCAAAGCCAGCAAGGGAGTCTTATATAACATAATCATGGGAATGACATCTCATTACCTTTCCCATATTCTACTGATTAAAAGAAAGTCACAGGATGAGTCATGACTGAAGTTTTTCTGGATCTTGTCGATGTAACAGAGATTATATTTTGGAAGGAAAGAAAGTATTTATTGAGACTCAGTTTTGTGTCAGGTACTCTGCTAAGCACTACAAAATTATTTGCATATAGTATTTCTTATGGCATTCCTATAAAACAGGTACTCCCAGTGCTACTCTATGATGAAGACAGTTATTTTTCTTGTGTAATGTAAATATTAAGTGTTAGAGCATGAATTTCAAGCAAGAACTTCCTCTAATCAAAGCTTTTCTCTTTCCATTTTACTGCTTTACTATAGTGGCAGGCTAGAAGCTAAAAAACCATTTCATTTGTTCACTACTTCGAACAAGACAGTAAATGTTAAAAGGGCCGAAGTGTAAAGAAAGGGATGTGATGAAAATAAAAACATCAGGTCAACTTAAATAAGATTTCACAATAAATAGAGCTAATTCACTTTATATAATTCTTAGTTACTTAATTGCAAATATACAACTTTGACACCGAAGATATTCATCAGAAATGGGCCTTGTGGATTATGTAGCTCAATTTCCAAATTTGGGTTTTCTAAGGAACAGTTTAAGAATTACAGCTTTCTCCAAATGGACATTTCCTTGACAGATAGTAATAAAATCCACTTGGATATTTAATTTTTTCCATAATTGGCAACAGTAATTTCTATAGATTAATTGCTAAGAATTTTCATTTCCCATAGGTGGTAGCAAAAAAAACTTCAATAGACTTCATTACTAGCAATATTAGTTCCAATCTTCTACCATAATGGCAAAGTACTACTTTTCTGATTCTATCAAGAGTTTTCTGATTCTATTGAGTCCATCTTTTGAATCTATTTAAAATGCTTCCAGGAAGAAATGAGTTAATTTATTTTGTTAAAGTACAAGTGTAAGTGTAAGTAAAAGTCTATTTCAGTGCCATTTTATGAAAAAGCTTTTAGCCTTACCATTTAACAATGAATAAATGAAAATAAAAAGCTAAGAATTAAAATAAAAAATTAACGCTTGTTTTAATTGGTATGTTTAGGTGGTCAATATATCACTGTCAGAATTGACAACATAAGGTAATAATATAAGGATCAACAGATTCTCTTATGCACTGAATTCTCCTTTTTGTATATGTACAAGAATGCATATATGTGTAATATTGTATGCAATATTATCTGATTAAATTGACTCTCTTAAACTCTTATTTTAAAGGTTTGCTCACTTTTTTGAATTTTCAAAGCGGTCAGAGAAAGGGCTCATATTTGCATTTTAAGGAATGCCAAAGATTCAGTCAACTGTAAGCTGATTTTTACATACCCTTTGAAACAGTGGAAACATTTTCACACTCCCAAGTGTAATATTTAAACTCTACATACTTAAATTCTAAAAAAAAAGAAAAAAAAAAAAAGACTTCAGTTGCAGTTACCCCTAGGTTAATGTTCAATTGGAAAGATGTTTTACCTTAATGTGTCTCTGTACTTGTTTCCACTTTTTTTTTTGTAGAACCCCCCTTTTCCTACCTTTTTTATAACACTGGTTCTTGAGAATCCACTGTATTCTGGAGAAATGGCATATTTCAGAGAAAGTATCCTGTATTTTAACATATTTACAGGATATTTTAACATATTTGCCTACCTTTAGGTGTCCTGCTTTATGTATCAAAGGCATGGGAGCATTTCAACATTCAAATATCTGCTTTTTATAACCTTTCTCCTAGGATATGTTCCAAAACAATGAGGTATATTGTTGACAAAGAATTAAATGTAATAATCAGGCAATTAACCAAGAGTATTTGCATCACTACATAAAAAGACAAATTAAGAAGACTACCATGGTATCCAGAAGCCATCTGTTAACCAATGTCAAATTGATGATAAAGAAAATTGAGTTCCCTTGGCAGTTGGTTTTTCTCCAGCTGCACGCAGCTATAAAAGAGCCATCAAAGACAAATCTGCATTTGTTGTTAATTCAGACATGCAGTAGATAGGCACTTAGAAACCTCTAGTGACAACTCTTTATTCTGAAAGTTGATGCTAAGATTCCCAGAAAAGTTATACATTGGACCTTGGATCAGCATTTAAGACCATCTTGACAAGGTAAAAAGAAGAGGACTAGTACAATCTCATATGTAAGTGAATACATACAAATACAATAAAAACACGTTCAAAGCACAAAATGAGTGAATCACTTCTAAAGTAATCAACCATAAAGGTTAGTTATCCCCTACATATGCACCGATTTATTACTGCACATATCCTAATATGAACCTCACTTTAAGGAAATCTTCATGACAGAGCAGTACCAGAAAAGAATCATAAATTTGGGTAAATTTGGATTATTACTAAGCCCTGATAATGGCTAATGTGAAAGACTTAACTAAGGTGCCCTCCAGAATGATTAAAATACTAATGCTCAATGGAAACTGAAGAAGTTAACGTAATGCCTTTAAGGAGGTTGGGATCTGGAGTCAGGCAAAAGTGATGCTTTAAATTCACACTTCATTTGTTAACAGTTATATGACCTTGGACATATTACTTAATCTGTTCTAGTGTGTGTATAAAAATGAGAATGATAATAACCTTGCAGGGATGTTGAGAGGATAAAATGAATTAATGGGTGTTAAAACTTATTTCTGTCAAATAAAGCATTAAATGTCTTATCAATGGATTATTGAAGCAATACTAATTGCTAAGGACTTTAAGCTTATTGTGGAAAGGTCACTTGGCTGAAGGTCAGGAAATCTAGCTTGCTCTTCCAGCTTTGCCATAAATTAGCTGTGTGACACTGTACAAATCATTTAAGTTCTCTGGACTGCAGTTTACTCTTTCCTAAATTGAGGTTGGGATGGGCATGGAATTAAAATGCCTCTATTAACTCTAAAGTCCTACAAGTACTTGAGTTGGAATTCAGAAAGAAATGTAGAATATAAAATCACAAATTTGTAGAACATGGAAATCACTGCAATCATTGCCTATGTGTTTATTACCGATTTTCTTTCAAAGGGAAAATTAAATAGTGGGAAAAGTCAGCTGTTGTAATCCATTTGAGGTTTAAATTTCTTAGGTATATTTTTATTTAAATGCACTTAATTTTAAGTAAACGTGTTTAGATTAGTCCATAAAGCTGCCTAGTTGAACCAGATTAACCCAGAACTGTGTTTGACTTTTCTTGTCCTAGCAGCTTAGAATTTTAAAGTTGAAGGAGACAAAAAAAAAAACAACCCCCCCCCAAAAAAACCCTACTTATTCATTCTCCATTTTATGGTTGAAGAAATAAAACAAATGAGACATAACTTTGAGAGCAAACTGGTTCCAGAACCCAAGTCTACTGACTCCTAGACAATCTTTTTCCACGTTGTATTTCACTATTTTTACTTTTTTTTTAACAATCCTGAAAGTGCATTCTCTCTCAGCCACTTTCTCTGTTCCTGACACCATATCTAACTTTGTTAACTTTGACTGAAATTACCGTATTCAGTTTACTAGTGCAATGTTGAACAAGTATTTCACATTGGATGAGATCAAAATACAAATGTGTTTGGTCTCCCACTGCCAATTTAAATCCACTACTGTTATATGAAAACTCAGTAACTCTCATCATTTTTCAGTTCTTTCCTCAGTATCAGACATTCAACAGTCGTTTCAGGTTATAGCATAGTTTCAATTTAGAAATATTAAGTGCTACTTCAAAATAGTAACCAATATTTACATCTTCATTGACATATACGTCTCTTCTCCTCTTAAGGCACAGTTAACTTCTACTGCCATGAGTTAGCTGCTGTATTGAACCTAAAGATTAGTGAATTTAGAATGAGAGAAAAAGCAAAAAGCAGAATAGTTTCTATTTGGATAGATATTACTAATGCAGCAGCAGGTTTAAATTAAGTTTAAATTTTAAGAAAAACATGCAGGACACTGTAGTCCTCTGAACACAGAAAACAAATAAAAAGGAACAATGAAAAGTATGTTACAAACCAGGCTGGTTTTGTCCATTGCAAGCAAGGCTCTGCACGTACAAAATGTTACCGAGCATACCCAGTTGAAAGGCCAGTGGTCCAATCCAGTCTTAACCAGCTCAGCTTGAAGTAGACACAGCTGACTCTAAGTTTCTGAAAAACAAATCGGGCAAACAACTTATTGTTTAGGCTACTTGCCGCTTGAGGACATAACAAGCCTTAAAATAACCTTGATTAGTGAAGGCAGGTAAAATGGATTTGACTAATCAATACACTGAGTTTCAAGTAAAACACTGATCTTTGAGAAAGGAGCAAAGTCAATACAATGGAGAAAATATGGTCTTTTTAGAAAATGGTGCTGGAATCAAAAAAATGAATCTAGGCACAGACCTTACATCTTTCACAACATAAATCTAAATGTAAAACACAAAATTATAATACTCCTAGAAGATAAGGTAGGAGAAAATATAGATGTCCTTGGGTTTGGCAATGATATTTTAGACAACATCTAAAGCATGATCAATAAAATAAATACTTGATATGCTGGACTTGACTGAAATTTAAAAAACTTCTACTCTGTGAGAGACACTGTGAAGTAAATGAGAGGACAAGCCACAGACTGGGAGAAAATATTTGCAAAAAATAAATTTGAGAAAGAACTGTTATTCTAACTACACAAAGATTTCTTAAAACTCAACCATAAGGAACTAAACAATCTGATTAAAAAATGGGTCAAAGACCTTCACAGACACCTTACCAAAGAAGATACACAAACAGCAAATAAGTACATGAAAATCTGTTCAACATTATATGTCATCAGGGAAATGCAAATTAAAACATCAGTGAGATACCACCACACACCTATCAGAATGATGAAAATCCAAAGCACTAATAAGATCAAACGCCAGAGAAGAGGTAGAACAACAAGGACTCTCATTCACTGATGGCAGAAATGCAAATTGTAAAGTCATCTTGGAAGAGAGTTTGGCAGTTTCGTACAAAACTAAACATATTCTTACTATATTATGATCCAGCAACCACACTCTTTGGTATTTATTCAAATGAGTTGAAAAGTTATGTCCACAGAATAATCTGCGCACAGATGTTTATGGCAGCTTTATTCATAATTTCCAAAAACTAGAAGCAACCAAAATGTCTTTCAGTAGGTGAATGAATAAACTATGGTATATCTAGATGATGTAATAATATTTAGTGCTAAAAATAAGTGAGCTATCAAGCCATAAAAATACATAGAGAAATCGTAAATGTATATTACTACATGAAAGAAGCTACATGCTGTATGACTCCCAAAATATAATGGTTGGGAAAAGGCAAAACTATGGGGACAGTAAAAGAATCAGTGGTTTCCAGGAATTAGGGGAGAGAGGGATAAACAGGCAGAGCACATAGAATTTTTAGAACAGACAAAATTATTCTGTATGATACTATAATGGTGGATACGTGTAATTATACATTTGTTAATACCCATAGAATGTACAACCCCAAGAGTGAACCCTAATATATACTTTGGACTTTGGATAACAATGATTTGTCAATGTAATTCATCAGTCGTAACAGATGTACCACACTGCCAGGGAAATAGTGACAGTGAGGAAGTCTGGGGCAGAGAGGACAGGGAACATGAGGGAACTCTCTATACTTTCCACTCAGTTTTGATGTGTATATAAAACTGTTCTAAAAAGTAAAGTCTACTTTTTAAAAGGTAAAGCAGAATAATCTAACTTGATACATTTTTTAAAAAGTGATTTTACAGACAAATTAAAATTTTTGTTAAGGTAATTGTGTAAACAGTTTGGGGCACATTCAGCTGAAGGTGAGAGTAAGTTTTGAATTAATTTTTAAAACAGGTGCGTATCTGACTACAAAATGAGTTACACTAAAAAGGGAGGGAGAACAAAAACAAAGGCGTTGATTGTAATTCATGTAAGGCTATCAATCTCAGGTCTGCTTTAAACATTGTCAAAAGATGAATAATCACTAACCAAAATATAGATGATCACATCAAGATCACTCACGCCAATGTGACTTTTTACAGAGTATGAACCAACATAGATCTACTTCACATTCACAAACTAAGTTACAGATGATGATATCATAATTACTAAGCAAAATTTATTATACAGAAAAAAGTGTGAAAGTACCATAAATGGTTAGAAGCAAAACGTGTTATTAAGCTGTGGAGATTCAACATTAGGATGTTAACTCTCAGACTAGCTTTAAGAAAACATCTTTATTCTTTAGAAGCCAATATAATGGTCAAATAGTGTAGAACTGCTAAGTAGGAAGTGTATCTACCACTGAAACTTGAACAACAGGGGTTTGAACGGCACGGGTTCACTTATAAATGGCTGCAAACCTTTAAAACATAGGGAGTTAACAAAGTTAGTAGGAAAGGGGAAAAAATGACCAGAATGGAGTAAAAGCAGCGTGCCAAAGAGCCTCCAGTAAACAGCTGAAGTAAATAAGTAAGCTGCTATGACAAGATTTAGGAAAAAATGTTCCCTGGGAATTCTAGAAGCCAAAAAAAGACTGTGGCTTTGATGTTACTCACAAGGAAACAGTGAGATTATTATTCCTCTGACTTTAAGGTATTTACTGCATAGGTTGTCCTGGTCTGGTAGGCACTGATAATGTGTGCTAGAAATACAAACTGGTTGCCCTGATACGGGAAGTGAACAGGTTCAAGAGACAATGTTCTGTCCCTTGGTTTATTATAGCGCACGAAGAGCTCCTACTATGATACAAGAGATTATACAGGAAAGGCTAAAAAGAATATTCTGATAAAAAAAAAAGAAGAGGATACCTACAGATTTTACATAATCTTAGAACTTCTTTATTCCTTAACCTACATGATTGAGAAATTTTAACATGCTTAAAACAAACATTAAAGAGTTGCAAACCAATGCTCAACCATGGTTATTTTACTAAGCGAAATTAGGGAGTTAACAGCCAGAACTGAAATTACTTGCAGATGAAGATACAGACAAGGAAACACTGCCACCCGTAAAAATAAATGGGGCTGAAGCTTAGGTATTTGGTACCACCACGTGATTCCTGCACCCAGGCATGTAAAGAAAACTGAAGCGTGTTTAGGCAATTGATGGAGACCAAGAATTTAGACAGCATGATGACTGGGTACCTCTAGAATAGTGCCCCCAAATAGGGTCTCTTCATTTTGCTCTTCTCATGGAATTTTTTGCTTTGGCAATTAAGACACCTCCATTTTAAAGTCAAGGTACCATATCTTAAGTGTCTCTATCCAATCTTGCCAGGCTATAGTTAGCCATTTTAGAATGACATTTACAATAAAAATGAGTCAAGTTATTGGGAAATAGAAACACATGTCATAGAAAAAAGAAATAAAATAGCTCTGCACAACTGGTACCAGGTACAAGCCCATCTTAGTGAGACTCTAAAACTTCTGAAGTCATATCATGTCATCTAAGGCACAAAATCAGAAGCTGGAATGAGTTTTTATGTTGCAGAATAAGTCAACAAGTATTTGAAAAGCCAGGACAACAAAAGGCGTATCCTAGCTTTTTTCAGTACAAGAACAAAGAAAGGATAAATTTGCTGAATCTTCTTCAAATGAATATTACACTCAAAAGAGCAAAACAAACATGTATAACAGACAATTCCAAGACAGAGAAGAACATAGTAAAAGATCACCCTGGTACCTGGTGTATAGATGTCACAATTAGTTATAAAACAGAACTGAAAAAGAAAAAAAAGTGGTATCATTGCAGAATCACCAAGAATCATTGTTCACTCTATTTTGGATCTAATGCAAAATAGAAAATGTATAAAACAAATTATTATGCAAGCAATTTAAGTTCTTTTTAGTTTAATCATTTTTATGCATATGTAATAAATGTACATTTTTCCCAATAGGAAGAATTTTTTTAAGTGATGAAAAGATACAAGGGCCTGCCTTTTGTCACAGTATGTTTTTTAAAACATCTTTTAAAAAGGGAAAAAAATCTTTTTTTCTTTCTGTGTATATAGTGAGTTCCTATTTATAGAAATGGCCATAAACAAACAATGAGATGTTAGAGACAGTCTGCAGTGTCTGAGAGGTTGGGATAGGTGAACTCTAAGGTACTTTCCAAATTTTTGTACTACCAAGTGCTAAGAAATTCATTGTCATCCTTATCATCACAAGGAAGGATGATATTTATAAATGCCATGTCCATGTTAAATATTAATGTATATAAATTTAGGCAGTAAACTCAAATGGGCTGCTTTTGTTCTAGTCTCAGAATAGGCTCATAAGCATAGCGTAACTTTAAATGCCTCAATTCTCTGCTTCTTTTATTCCTGTCTAATTATGTATCTGTTAAGCAAACAAGTCTAGGCTTTAAAGTGAATACAAATGATAGCAAAAAGATGATGCAATTATATCATCCTTAATGTTTATACAAAGACTTGATAACTTGAGATTTTTAGTGTATCACATGGTTAGCAAGCCATATGTTTGTCATTTATTTTAATTAATAAAATGACACATAGGAATATTTTATAAGAAAGAACAAATGTTGTACAAGAGTGTCCCTTCTTAACCTCTCCCCAGCTAACCAAAGAACCACCACCAACATGAGCACCTCCACAATGATTTCATCGCTTAAAAATGCATGGTTATAGTATTATGGTGGGAGAAGACTAGAGAAATTTGGCTCATAAAAATTGTGAATAATTTCTAAGATATGCTTAAATGGGAACCTTTATGACCAATAGAATTCTGCAATACTCTGCCTAACATGCAATGTCCTTTTTTTTTTTTTGAAGTATAGTCAGTATACAATATAGTGTCAATTTCTGGTGTACAGCATAATGTTTCAGTCATCCATATACATATACATTCCTTTTCATATTCTTCTTTCATTATAGGTTACTATAAGATATTAAATACAGTTCCCTGTGCTATACAGTATAAACTTGTTGTTTATCTATTTTATATATAGTAGTTGGTATCTGTAAATCCCGAACTCCCATTTTATCCCTCCCCACTCCCTTTACCCTCTGGTAACCATGAGTTTGTTTTCTATGTCTGTGAGTTTGTTTCTGTTTGGTAAGTAAGTTTGTGTCTTTTTTTTAGATTTCACATATGAGTAATATCATATGGTATTTTTCCTTCTCTTTCTGGCTTACTTCACTTAGAATGATGATCTCTAGGTCCATCCACGATGCTGCAAATGGCACTATTTTATTCTTTTTTATGGCTGAGTAGAATTCCACTGTATGTATATATCTTCTTTATCCACTCATCTGTAGATGGACATTAAGGTTATTCCCGTGTCTTGGTTATTGTAAATAGAAGGACCACAGTGAAGACATTTGGTTACTATAAAAATACTTTCATAGAGTACAAATATTACTGTGTATATTATAAAACTATTTTCTTAAATGTAAAAGATGCCCAAAAGCACTTAATATTTTTGAAAGAATGAATGAAATTACCTCTTAATTATTCACTGAAATAGCAAACATGATCAATTGCAATCTCCCCTAACCAACTCTCAAAACTGGTGGACAAATACACAGATACAAAAAAGGACATATTGTTTAACATATCTGTACAAATTACAATGTACAAAATCCTAGAAGTAGACTGTAATTTCCAGTGGAAGGGTCTGTAATTTCCAATGTTAATGTTTTGTCCTTGTTCATATGTCTAAAACTGGAAAATTTATTATTTGTCACATGAACTATGATAAAGAATATATTTATAGGCAAAGGCATAGGTTGATAAATATGAAGCAGGAAGTACAGGCCTTAGCCATTACACTAGAATTGATTCTCAAAACAAAACTTGAGAGATTATACTTTCAGAAATTACCAAGGGCTTCTTTTAATACAAGTTTAATTGTAAGTTTCTATACATTATGTTGTTGGACATGATTGAAATTTCATGGGCTCTTCATTGTCTTACAACTGCAGGCAAAGTATTTTTTAAGCATCCACATAACAACACTTTGATTCCTATAGAGTGAGGATTGTTTCAAGAAAAACAGAAATAGACATAAGCAGAAGAATCTAGGTTAATATTGAGCCAAGGAGATAGCAAGCAGCTAACTTAAGGAAAAGGAGAAAGAAGGGATTTAAAATAAATTTAATATAATAAAACTGAAACAAACAAAAACCTCACAATTTCATGACAAACAATAGCACTATCTTGTGTTCACCCAGACCATTTTATATATACTAAATGAATTGGCAGAAATTATTTCATTAATACACTTAACACTTGGTCTCTGATATGGATTGGAAACAGATATTATTCCTGCTTAACAGTTGCTAAAAGTTGCAATTTTAAAAGCAATTCAGTGACTTTCTGAGTAAAATCAGAATCCAAGCAATCACAAATTTTAACTTACTAATCTATTTCCTAGCATGCATTACCAGTATGAAAGGTTTTAAATTTCTTCCCCTGTTCAACTTGCTGAACACTTCACTATTTGCTGGTGTCAGTTTATTTTTGAACAATGACAGCAATTAAAAAAAAAAAAAAAAACTCCCAGTGCAAACCATTATTTTCTTTAACTTCTGAGGACTTCAGTGTAAACAACATTATAAAAGAGACATAAGGAAGAATGCTATTATCACAGGCTGAGAACATCCAGAAAACAAAACAAAAGATGTTATTACTTTTCAACTCTCTTGAAAAGAAAATATGTAATATACATCTAAACACCAAACTGATGGAATAATACATACTGATTTGCGAAAACGATTTAAAACAGTCCCCTAACATCACTTTTCATATCAGATCTTCACTGAAAGAGAACACTAGCATAAATCACCTTATTACAATAAAAGTCAGTGATTTCCTCTCAACTTAAGACAGAAAGGCAGTTACTTTGCTTCACTGTGGCCATCACAGGCACACCCAAGGTAGCCATCTCTCAAGAGTCATGTCGTAAAACTAAACAAAAAATAAATAAATAACATAATTGGCACAATGACTGATGGCCCCAGGACACTCCAAGATGACAGATTGATTGCTGGATAGATAGATAGATATAGATAATTAATAGAGATAGGTTAAAAATTAGTATCTCCTTTTGATTATGTTAAGTAATTGATGCTTGTCAAACAAAAAACGATGATATGTATCACTATTTTTTCAGCATCAGCAGAAGGAAAACAGGAAAATCTTAGCAGGGTAGAAGCAGCCTACCTGCTAAAAATACCGAGTTTGCAAAGGACAATGCTTTCCAGTAATTATTAGCATAAAGAAGGTGGTCTTACTGTTCCCAAAGTTAATGACAAACTATTAGTCATCATGTGTCAAATCAAAACATTCTAAAACTATCTTGATCTGGCTTCTAAGCCAGACAGCCTGTCAACATCTGAAAATCAATGTTATCAGTAGATCTTCTAGTGGGAGGATTACTTAACAGGGAAATCTCCACAGTCATCCTTGGCACACCTGGTCACAGGAACGCTTGATTTACACAGCTGCACAGTTGGGGTTTGTGTTGAAAAAGATTTTAGCAGATGAGGCATAAAATTTGAAAATATGCAGCCAGGGAGAAGGGTAACATGAAAACCCTCTGTTCTGTAAACATCAGTCTTTTTCAGATTTTTTTTCGTAAGTCTTGCCAGCTAAATAGAGAAGTCACAAAGTTCTGAAAGCATATATGAGGATGCTGGAAAATAGATTAGCTATCACAAGTTGACATAAATGCTCATCATTTAGATGTTTCATTATACGTAATAGAATTGAATAAGCACATTGGCCAGGGTAATACTGGGACAAAAGACACAAATATGAATGTTGGCATATGAAAACATGTTAGGGACAGATTTAGAAAAAGCAAAGGTATCTATGCCTACCTTACTTGCCAGGTAAAGTGAGAGTCAGAAATATAGGGGAGGCCATCCAGGAGATTGACCTGGCTGTGCGTGTCTTTGGACCTGAAGTGCTGTGTAATTTTACTGTTTAAAAAAAAAAAAAAAAAGGGATAGAAACTATGATTTTGCTAATGTATATTCTGTGCATGGATTTCAATCAGCATTATTGTATACAGTTAAATCCCAATTACTGAATAATTGTACTATATCCCTTGGAGAGAATATTAATCCATAAAAAAATTTAGGAATGTATTTTAGAAAATGAACCAGTTTCTCTTTCAGTTCATTTACCATGAACCAATTTTCCTTTTTAAATAGCATTATTTAGTTGATGACATCACTTCTTTATTGTACATTTTTAGTGCAAAGTATTAGGAAACACTAACATACTGAAACCTCTTGTTTCACCACCTCAGTGCTAATAACGTTACATAGCCACATGTACTTCACCACTTTCCCCTAGAACTTTACTACATTCTGTATTATTTTAAACACACGTGCACATTAATAAAGACAACAGCTTTAAAATCTTTATTTTAGGACAGAAATAGAAGCCTAATTTATGTCAAAAATAAAGATAATAAACACACCTACTGAATAGTTGTCAAGTATAAATCAGATCTTGGATAAGCCAATGATGTAGAAATTAACATTTTCAATTCCTTCTCAAAATAAAATGGTGAAATTTGAATCAACTTAGACTAGACACCAATTACTTCAAGTATCCTTCCAACATATTCCAGCTTTAAATAATAATTCCTCTGAAGTCTCGGAGCAATTTATTCTTACTTGTTTTATGAAAAACGTTGTCTTTCAGTCATTCCATATATTTAAAATATACTTTATCTCTTTCTCTTCCACTCCTCTATAATATTTTAAGGGCAGGAGTTTTAACTGATTTAATTTTTAAAAGACATATATTTTAATAAGCAATATTTTTGAACATGAATGATGCAGTAGTATTAAGGCATTACGAGATCTTGCCAAGGCTATCATTCTCTTCCGGGACCCCATATGAAGCTTCTTCCAAAGTTGAAAAAAATTCAGTTTCTTGTGGTTGTAGGACTGAAGTCCCTGGTTTCTTGACCTATTACTCCCTTCAAACTCAAGCAAACAAGGGAGCACTGAATTCTTTCTGTGCTTTGAATCTCTCTAAATCCTCTTCCTGCCTTGCCTTGTGTACTAAGGAATCATGTGATAATATTGTGCCCCTGCTGCCAGATAATCCAGGATAATCTTCCTGTTTTAAATTCAACTGTTTAGTAAACTGAATTACATATACAAAATTCTTTTTGACATATTAAATAATATATTCAGCCTGGTGATCAGGGTGTAGAGTCTCATTGGGAGCCAAACTCACCTGCCATATGCATCTTGCCCAAAATTTCATCATCTAATATATATTTAATATGTAAGTAGATTTTTATTAGATTATCATTCCTAAACATGACAGTATAGTCATTATTCACATTCACATTTCAGTGTGAGTGAGTTTAGGAAGAAATTTAACTTTTAAAACCTGAAATTTGTGTTAAGGAATAACAAGTGTAGAGACGAAAAGGAAAATAGAGGATGACGTGTAATTTCATAGCACGGAGAGGTATTTCTCAGGGGAAAACTAAAGAGTGGCCTGAGTAGAATATTGAAGTGTGGCATTTTGGAAAGGGATGCTAGAAAATAGAAGAATGAGTGAGACAGAGACAACGAAGGACCATAAAGTAGCTTTCTTATGGGCTGTGAATGATAGTAATTGAGCTAAATAAGTTAACCAGAACTTAGCTGTTCCTCCTTTTTTTTATCAATAACTCAAACACCACACACATCCACCCCCACACATGCCTAAACAGAAATAGAGGTATAAGAAAATATCCCATTAAGTTTCTGAAGATAAGAAACCTGTTTCTTTTCCCTGGAGCACTATGTAGCATTTTCATAAAATAACAGACAAGTTGGGGTTGAGGTAAAGGAGCATTTAGAGTAGAAGAAAAGATACAATATACAACTATTTCAAATGGTTTCAAAATACCCCTTAACTTCCAGAAATAACCTTGTGTATTCACTTATTGTAATGCATAGTTAAAGAAAGAAATCATTTTCTGTTGGAACAAATATTAAGTTCACAATAATCCAATCATAACCTTAACACAGAGAAAACCAATCTGTGTTTCACTTCACAGCACCATAGTATTTAATCTTTTTCTATTGATAGTTAGTGCATGCAATTTTCATTAGAAGAGTTATAAACATCAAAAGTAACATTTGGAGGCAGCAGTGGATTCACAGCAGCTCTTTAATATTTGGTCACTTCATAATTAGATTATAACTTTACAAGAAAACACATAGAAGGCACCAGGTCACAGCTTTAAAGTTATAAAATCAATAAAATCATCTAGGGTGTATTATTATTTTGAAATCACTTATAAGCAGTTTCATTTTACTACCAAACATTTTTATAATTTCTTTCCCCAAGACAAATGTGTTCAGCCTGATTTATGTTTATCTTTGCATTTAATCATGTTTGCAGTCCTTTTTTTTGAATTTACAATTAATCCTCTTTACATTCATGTAACACTATTCTAAACTTTTTCTCCCTAAATTTATTTTAGTGGGTAATTGCTTATTATAATTTTATAATGTTGTAATTATTATATATACATAGTGCTGTGAGGATACTGACAGCAGGTATTTTATAATTTTATTATCTTATTGCTCAAACATTTGCAAATAACATATTCATTAAGTTTAAAACATGTAAACGTGACAAAAATTCTAATGCTGTTCAGAAAACCACTGGATCAGAAATATTTTATGTAAATGAAAATTAGCACTTTACATACTACTGACTAAACTGCATGTGATAAGCATCTGAATTTAGTCAGCTTCCTCAGATAGTTAACAGATCTGGCATTTGTGCAATCACACAGACTACAGCAATGAACAGGTGAGGCTAAAAGTGTGTGGACTGTTTGTTTGTTTTGGTAGTGGTGTATTCTAAAGGAAGAAAAGAAAATAGAAGTTTTAGGAAAACAATGGGTCTAAGAATGAGGAACCCTGTAACAGTTCTTCCACTTATTGAACTTACCAGCATATCATTTAAGCGCTATGATTTTGTTCAGCATGTGTGAGAAAGTGAGGCTGCACTAGAGCTACACCACTGTACTTCCTAGTTCTGAAAATACAGGAGTCTATGGATTGAAGTGTGCTCTGTCCTTAAACTATTATCTGATTGTAAGACAGGTAACTTGGCAGAAAAATTAACTCTTTTAAAGCACTACTATGATTTAAAGGAAAATCATACACAATAATGATTAATAATGCAAGCTCCAAGAGTTATCTTTCTGCCCTAAGTTAACTTTCTGTCCTAAGTAGTTTGATTAATGTCATTGCTTCATTTCATATCAGTGGAAATATTTTGAGATAATTAACAAGCAAATTTGTTATTTAAAATGAGAACAGTAAGAAATGATAACTAGAAAGAATATTAAACATTTATGCAATTAGTTATAGGAATCCTGATAGGAGGAATGAACATAATCAACACAGGAGTTCTGACAGGTGGGAAAATGAGGGACACAGAAAAATGAGAGACATAGAAAAAAAATTAATATAACAGAAAAGTTCAGGAAAGTTCATCTCCTAGAGCTGATTAATTTGCCAAACTTGGCCAAGGAGTTTCACTTATTTCTTACAAAAGAGTGGTTATAGAACGAAATCAGGACTCCTGTATGTTTCTGGTTCAAGACAGTGAACTCAGCACATATGTCTCTTTCTCCTCCTTACCAAAAGCCAACTGAAATGGCAGATACAAATTTTAAAAATAAAACACATACAAGCACTGTTAACAGGAAGACCAGTAGATACGATCTTAAAACCAGATGAAACAGAGTAAAGAGAGCCATCTTACAAAAAGGAGATGATGAAAACAACAGACATGAGAGCAATGCTCTTCAGTGGAAAACAAAAGATTCAACCAGCGTACAAGCCTAGTGGCAGTGGTTACATGGTGTGGAAGTGTGAAAAGGACAGAAATCACTTAAATTATTTAAAGCCTTTCTATGCAATTACAGGACTTAGGCTGTCCTCACAGTCTATATATATATGCAAGTCCTACACTGACAGATATCCTGGTTACTCCCAGACCAAGCTAAAGAACTCTCAGAAGAAACTGGACAACCTATCAGGGAGGACTAGGATTCTAGTGTAGGTGTTAGCATGCCAGATTTTTTCCCTTTTTATTTAATTCAATTTTACTTATTCATTTTTGGAAACTAGAATAAAAGCTAGCTTTTCTATCTATCCCTTATTCACATGCCATTTAAAAAAAAAAGCCTATCCAAAAGAAAAACAATTTTGGGAAACTGACTGACAGAAAAGTAGAGGAAATTAGTATCAGCCATGTGTAATATGAGAAGTATTTAAAGATGTGCCTCAGCTAAACATTAAAAGTAACAAAGAACGTATATTATATAATATCAACGAAAAAGTAGGTATAATATGTAAGTCTAATAAAAAGAACTCCAGTCCAGGATGACAATATGCATCTTACAAAGAATTTAGAAAAACTTAGTGTACATTTGTCCATCTTCCCAATCTTCCACCCCATCCCCCGCTTCTAGCATATGAACCTTCTATTTCATTTGGGAAGTTTGTTAATATGTTATCTTTACGGGAAAGTTTTTGGACCAACGTCAATGTCTAGTTAATACCACAGTTAGCTCCCCAAACAATGCATTTTAGTGACACTGGGTATAGAATTGGCTTTTACCGTGGACTCATAATGTCAATACATTTTTCTCAGGGATTTTTTCAAGTGTCTCTATTATCAGATAACACAATTGTCGATGTCTTTAGACTATGAAATAATGGTTCTTAGAACTAACAAGCAAGTCACCAGTTACAAAGTCAATATACAAATGTTAACTGTATTTCTATATACTAGTAATAAACAAGTAGTAGTCAAAAGTTTTAAAGTGCCATTTAAAATGGCTCCTAAAATAAGTTAGGTATAAACTTAACAAAAGATGTACAGAATCTGTGTGCTGAATACTACAAAGTATTATTAAAGAGAGCAAAGAAGACCTAAAGAAAAAGAGATATACCATGCTCGTGGGTCATAAAATTCAATATTAACATAGTTTTTTTTTTTCAAATTTACCTATAGATTTAATACAATCCAACTAAAACCACAACAAAATTATTATAAATATTGACAAGAAGATTCTAAATTGTATACTGAAAGGAAAGGGAATTATAATAACAAAAACAGTTTTAAAAAGAAGAGCAAAGTTTGAAGACTCACAGTATCTTATATAAAACTGTAATAATGACAACAGTGTGGTATCAGTGAAAGGATGGACATGTAGATCAGTGGGACAGAATACCCAGAAACAGAGAAACACAACTATGGTCAACTGATTTTTGTCAGATACGCAGAGGCAAGTCGATGGATAAAACAAACTTTTTAGCAAAAGCAGCTGGAATATTTGCATATCCACATGCAAAAAAAAAAAAAGTAGATTTGACCAGAGCTCTCATCTTATGTAATAATTTACTCAAAATAGATCACAAATCTAAATGTGAAATGTGAACTCTCTGAATATTCTAAAGGAAAACATAGGAAGTCATTTTGGTGACTCTTGGAATATGCAAAGGGTTCTAATATTTAATATCAAAAGCATGATCCCCAAAGAAAGTACTGATACACTAGACTTTACCAAAATTTAAAATAGTTTTCTTTTTCATGAATGATGCTGTTAAAAGAAATTTAAAAACAAACTACAGCCTGGGAAAAATATTTACAAAGGTGATTGATATCTCACAAGGAACATGAATCCATAGAACATAAAGAACTTTCAAAACTCAAAAACAAGGAAACAAGCCAATAAAAAAAGAAAAGAATTGAAAAGACACTTCACCAAAAAGATATACCAATGGTAAATATATATATGAAAGGATATTCAATATCATTAGTCATTAGGGGTAATGTGAACTAACAAAAAAGAGATAGTACTGCACAATTATTACCTCAGCAAAAACAATTGCAAGCCACTGATGAAGCCACATGCACTGGCAAGTCTGCAGAGCAATTATAAATTTTGTAGATTTCTAGTAGTAACGCAAAAATGGTATAGCCAAGAGTTTCGCATTTTCTTGTAAAATTAAACATATGCTTACCACATAACCCAACAATCTCCCTCCTAGGTATTTACCTAAGAGAACTTACGTTCATAAAAATCCTGTATATGTATGTTCATGGTAGTTTTACTCATCTGTCCCCAAAAGTAGAAACAACCTAAATGCCCTTCAGCTTATGAAAGGATAAACGAACTTTGGTGAATTCATACAATGCAGTTTTGCTCAGCAATAAGAAGGAACAAATAATTGATACATGCAACAATATGTACATATTTTAAATGCATTATAATAAGGGAAAGATGCCAGGTTCAAAAGGCTATGTGCTTCATGATTTCATTTGTATAACATACTGGAAAAATGATAGAGGATGAAATCAGATGATAGATATCAGGTTTTGGATGAGGAAAGGAGCTGATTACAAGGGACAGTGCTGGAGAATATTCTGGTGGATGGAACTGCCTCATATCTTGCTTACTGTGGTACTTACCCAACTCCTTACATTTGTCAAAGATCAAAGATAACTGCATACCAAAGTGAGAGAAGTTTACTGTATGTAAATTTAAAGTGTGTCAATAAAAATTAACATGGACATTTTGAAACATATTACTTAAATTATTAAATATTATCGATAATAGAACTGGAGAGCAGGAAAACTGTTTATATTTGATTAAGTAAGAGAAACAGTAATACAAATATATTATTTAGAGATCTAGAAGTAATCAAGAAAGTTAAAGGGAAAATGGCTATTCCTGAGAAGGCGTTATGGGGAGAGAGATATATACATATATATTCTTATTAAATTATTTATTTATATTGTTAACTGACTATAACTCAATTAAAACAAAATTTAAAAAAGCAATAGTGATTCTTACAACAACAAAAAATTATTTATTATATACATAGTACATATAATAAAGTATGTACTGTTTACATTTTATAAATGTATTTGTAAGAATTATATTGAGTTAAGATGATAGATGGTATATAGTAAATTGATCTAATTTAATGATGTGAGT
This sequence comes from Camelus ferus, assembly GCF_009834535.1. Taxonomy (NCBI): domain Eukaryota; kingdom Metazoa; phylum Chordata; class Mammalia; order Artiodactyla; family Camelidae; genus Camelus; species Camelus ferus. The sequence goes on along the minus strand of NC_045701.1, from coordinate 34,915,361 downwards.
TTAGTATTTATTTTATATAATCCTACCAGTGTCTTCATAGTATGTGAGGATAAACCATTTTTTGTTTAAAGTTTATTTCTGGATCTGTTAGATCCCAAATCACAATTATTTATTAATCTTGTAAATAGAGCAAACAGACAATTTAAGCAACATTTTTTATACAACTATATCTTACTCTTATTCTTGTCAGTTTGTGCCGCATGCTTCTTTGCAGTCTGAAGAGTATTCTGTATGAGTACTTGGGGAGTTCTGAAAGTTCTAACAAATAGTAATCAATCTGCTAAAAGATGTGTGTCTCATAGACTTTGTGCTTGACATAAAATTCTTACTACAGCAAAAACATGGCTCCCACTACAAATGACACAGAGCTCCAGAGCAGGCTGATAAGACAAGCTGCTATTGGGAAGCACACCATATATCTTCATCCAACTTTTTTAGTACATTTCCCTCTTTAAATTCGTAGGAAACCCTACCAAATATTATTCAGGCCCTGATACACATATTCTTGTCCTTTCTCAATATACCAACTTTCTCATAGCAAAGATGGTTTCTATCATAAGGTATTATTGAATAAGTTACCACTGTCATGAGAAACGCTGAGAAAACTGCCTGTATTTTCTACGTATTTACTTTGCACATGTCAACCCTACTGAAAACAACTTTCTGTCAACTTTCATAAACGGAAACCAAGGATTATCTATTGATTCTGAAAAAGATTGCTCTGACTACTAAAACAAGCAAAAGTTATAAGACCTGATAAGCTAAAATCATCGATCTTTTTATAAAAGCTTCAATTCTATTTTGGGAAAGGTATTTTTTATTTGACATGGATTTTCTACATTTAGTACAGTTTTTGCATGCATTTACTGAATTCAGTTAATTTCATGATAAAACCAGAAGAAAGATCCCAAGTGTGGCATTATGCAAACAATACATTTGTTGAGAAATGATACACAGCCCCCTTTATCCTATTTTTTATGGTATAAGGCATGCTGATTAATATATCAGTATTCTAGACCTGTCTTTTTATTTGAACAACATTACAACAATAAACCAGAGATGGAAAGCTTACTGAAGGAGGGGGAGGAATTACATTCCAACAAAGAAATAGATTTCATTTTAAGTACCCAGGGGGTTATTTTACAAGAAAGTAGAAACAAATTTAAAAAAAAAACAAAAAAAACTTGGCAGTGGCCTTTATTTCTAGAATATTGCTTTCTCAATATAACCCCCAGTGAGGAAAAAGTAATATTAACAAATAATAAAGTTTTGCTGTAATTCTTAGTGTTTTAATAAACACACTTATAACATGCCAAGTAAATTAAACTCCTTAATCTTTTCACCCTATTTTACTATAACACTGCATTGCTGTACTTGGAAAATGATCATTCCACAAACAAAGTTACTAATCATTTTAGACTGATTAAAAAGAAAAAATTTTCTTGATTCCTCATGATCCTTAAGCTGAAGTTTCTGACTAGGAGATTAAAGCTTAATTATTTTGATGTACCAGTTCAGTGTTATCAATCTGAACTCTTCACCACTTTGAAAGTATAAATTGCTTGATTTAAATAGGTGAATGCTCTGTCCTTTCCTTTTTTGAAGAATTCATATTTTCAATTGCTAAATGAAAAATAATAACTTCACTAAATGCTAATCATACTTTCTGCTGACAGACATAGAATAAACCAGATTATCAAGAATACTAAGGGGACACCACTATGCATAAATCAATACTGCCTCCTATATCACTAATCTTCTTTCAGACATAAAACACGTTTTTTTAAAAAAAAATGTAGACCACTTTGAGATAAGGTTTAAAATGCTCTCTCAATTTTAAAATTAAGTTTTCTTTGCTAAACTACTTTAAACTGAACTACTTTAAGTATAAAAATTAATCTGCGGAGAGTCAGTACCCCCTCACTCCATCACTGTTGTCTCCTCAGTGCTGCTCCACAGAGGTAACCACATCAGTTTCATATATGAACTTCCAGAAATATTCTATGTTGCACAAATATTGCTTTCTAGAAATTTCAACATGAAACTACATCTTGTATCTTTTTCTTGAAAAAACACAGTTTACATATTGATCCTTATAATATGCATATACATATAATACACATATAAAATACATATAGATTTAGTATGTTATTCTGTTATGTAAATGTTCCATAATTTATATAAATTGTCACTTAGGATGTGTTCAGAAACAGTTAAGTCTTGATTCTCATCTCAGACCGCTTTGTTTTTTAAATTGAGGTATACTTGATTTATAATATTGTTTTAGTTTCAGGTGCACAACAGGGTGATCCAATGTTTTTATTGATGATACTCCATTTAAAGTTATTATAAAATATTGGCTGTATTCTCTGTGCTTTACAATATATCTTACTAGCTTATTTATTTTATACATAGCTGGTCCATTTTTATTTTTCCTTATGGTGACTTTCCTTCCATAGCCTCTTCATTCCTTCCCTGCCAACCGTGCACAAGAGAAAGGAATCTCATATAAGATTGCTTGAACTCAAATTTTGGCTGCACCAGTTTTTCACTATGTGAATTTTGGGTAAATTATTAAGCTTATCTGAACCTCAGTTTATACTTCTGAAAAAATGGTATAATAATGCCTTGTAAGTTTTATAAATCATAAAATTTATGAAACATATTTAGCATAGCCCCTGGCACATTCCTAAGGGGTTTATAAATAGAGTGGAGATTAATACCCTTAGACCCAGAAGCCTTCTGAACAGGAGGTAAAAGCATCACTATATGTGAAGTTTCAAATATAGTATCCTCCAAGTATCTAGAGACCTGGCACTGACCAAGCCTATCTACAGAATGGATTTCTTTTCCCTGGTCTCTTCACAGTAGCAGGAATTTTCCTAACATCTGCGTAACTACAATGAGCAGGTGAGTCTTGTTACAAAAGGATACAACTCTAAAAATGATAGGCTCTTTCCATTTAGAGGAAGTTAAGTTGCCAATATCTTTTAAATTGCACAAGACCTCACATGCCCAAGTAATGTCTATATTAAAATTCATTTACATAGATCAAGCAGCCCAATGGACTGGTTTACATTCAAGTAGCTTGTATGCTAAGAGTTAACACTTCTCTCCCTGCACTGAGAATTCAGCTGTGCCCTGTAAAGTGATTTGTCATTGCTTTATCCCCAGAACTAAACAAACAATCCCCATTGTGTTTGCATTTAACTGCTCTGTAAGTAAACGAGGGTGTGTGTGCAGGGGGGGGGTGTGTGTGTGAAATTTGGCCCCATTCCCTTCTGTATGCATAGAACTTGGAGAGAAGATAAAATGGAATCTAATTCTCTTGTTCTTTGAGTAGTCTTGCTCCTTGTGTGGCACTAATATCGTGTCTTACATTATCTCATTTATTTTCACCACATCCATGAGTAAAGTGTCTATTATTATCCCCATAATACAGAAAAAGGATCAGAAGCTTAAAAAGCACAGATAATTTCTTCAAGGTCATAAAACCATTAAGTGACAGAGTTAGGACTCAAATCCAGTTTTCACTGACTTCAAGGTCTTATTTTTCTACCACATTATATTGTTGCTAATGAATAACTAAAAAGGTTCTGTGTGAAACTCACTAAATTCTCTTAAGGGTCTTAACTAAATCAGATATAAAAAAAATTTTTTTTTGCCACAGGAAAAAATCCTACATACAGGGGTCTAAATGTTATGCTATGCTGAGCAGTATGTTAAACTGTAAAACACAATAACTGTCGACACATTTTCAAAGATATCAGTCAGGAAGGTGACAAAGAAGTGGTTACAGGCCAAAGGTGGACCGACAAACACTGAGAATGAATAGAGATGACAATGCACAAAAATTCACATAAAATAATGTAGGTGATCAAATTACTTTTAGATCTCTAATTAGAATACTGTTTTTGCTCAAAATGGTTGTATATTTGGCCAATTAAACCATGCATTTTTTTAATAATCACCTTTGCTGTGTAATCTAGAGAAAATATATAAACACTGGTAGTCCCCAGGAAGTAACAGCCTTCTAGGCTATTGAACAAGACTTCTGCATAAGGGAATTAAATGTATAAACTTGTTCTCATGAGAACTTTGCTTCACATAGGTGCTTCCAAGTTATGGTCTAAACTTAACAATAGTAACTTACAATGTTCAAATTGCCTTCACATTCATTTACTTACTTGGGTCTCACAAGAACCCTTTCCTGTTGACAAGGTGAACACCACTATGGCATTTTTTGACATCATAGCATTGAATTTCAAGTTAATGCATTTGCTCAAAGATTCCTTTTTCACCACTGAGAAAGAACACAATTTCCTCACCAATAGCCAAATGTTCTTCTACTGATAACGGCAGTGATGGTGACAAAATAAGAACATTACAATAATACAACAGCAATAATAACAGTGTTGAATTTCCAAACACATATGTGAAAATTCCTCTGCTGTGGCCGTGATGATGTATTACCTTATCTAATCCTCATTACAATGCTATGAAATAAATATTATCTTATACAAACCAGGAAACTAAGGCTTGGAGAGGTTTAAATAACTATCCTTGATAACATAGTTAAAAAGTACAGAGTAAAAACCTAGATGCATCTCAAGGTAATACTGCTTATTAGAGACATAGGTCAAAAACAGTGTGCTGGTCCCTTCTAGTTTTAGTGTTCAAAATAGGATAAGGTCTGTGTTCTATTTAGGACATGAATTATTATTTCCTAAGTTTCTAATATTAAAGTCCTATGTCATTATTCTTTAAATATCATAAAATATTAGTTTACCTTTATTAGCACAAGGATTTTTGGGGTGTTCTGATGTAGTTGCTTTGGAATATCTTCTCTGATTGTAGTAACAAATGAGTATGATTTTTTTTTAAGGCAGAAGAACATTTTCTTCTTCACCTTTATAAGTTCTGTTCTCTCTCTATTTCTCTCCATATTTCCTCAGGTTTTGCCTTCTTTCTCTCACCCCTTGACCTCTCAGTCCAAATCATTGATATACTCAATTGCAAATACTCCTTTCCACCACAGTTCAGTCAATAAACAGCTGTTAAGGATCTAAAATACTTGAGTACTTTATTAAGTGCTATGAATAAGGCAATGAATGAAATTAACATGGCATCTCCCCTAATAAAAGCATTTATATAATGACAATGACATTAAGCAGAAGCATTAATAATTGAATAATGGTCAAAAGGCAGGATGGAAAAAAAGCAGGATGTGGGATGATATGTGAACTTTAATAAGAAAGATTCATCTAACTAGCAAACTCAAGAAAGGTCTCCCTGATGGAATAATTTTTAGCTGAAATTTGAAATATGAGTAGGAATTATGCATATGAATAAGGTTGGGACATACCCAAAGGCCCTGAGGCAGGAAGGTACTAAAGGAAGGTTACTGGTGCTAAAGTTTAGTAAAGAAGGATGAGAGAGCCCACTAGGCTACAGAGGTAATCAAGTGGCGTGTATACCTTATTCATGATAATCATTTTATTTATAATTGAAAGTAGTAACTGAAAGATTGTAAACAGGGAAGGGTTTTCTAGTTTAAAAACATAGATGGGGAAAAACTGATTAGAAACTCCTAGACTATATTTGAGAAGATTGGTTATGCAAAAGTTACAAAATCTTAGGGAAGAAATGCTGGTAGATAAAATTAGAATGGCATCAGTGGATATGGAAAAATAGAACACATGATCAGGACAGAGTTAAAGCACTTAGTCTACACACAGTAATTAGCATAAGAATAAAAGAGCAAGAAGAGTGAAGAATAAATTCAAATATTTTGGCATAAGAAATTGTATACAAATTTTTTAAAATTTCTTAAAGATTAGAAATAAAGCTTAAAACATGTTCACTCTAAAATACCAAAGAGATATGAGGAAATTGATTTTTAAAACCTGTGAAACAAAAGAGAAGCATGGAAAACCAGGCTGTGATATATTTATACAACTCAACAATTAAAAGAAACATTTAGTGCATGCAAAAACATGGATAAGTCTTCAAAACTAACATTAAGCAAAAGTAGCCAGACATAAACCACAATATTAAGACTTCATTTATGTAACTATCTAGAATAAGTAAAACTAATCTACAGTGTTAGAAACCAGGAATGGTTGTCCAGGGCAGTGGGAGTGGGAAAAGGTAGTCAGGGAGACAGTTAAGGGACAAGATGAAGCCTTTGGAATGGTGGAAATTATCTAATATTGATTGAGGTGGTGATTAAACAGGGGTAAACATATATATAAACACTGATTGAACTGTATAATTTAAAAAGGTACATTTTATTATATGCAACTTACACCAAAAATTGATTTTTAAAAGATAATGTATGATATCAGCTAATTTTATGATTTTTTTCCAAAAGTTAAAAAAAAATCAGTTAATTTTAAGGTAGGACTAAAAATAGTGTTTAGGTAATTGAAAATTCACTCCTAGAAATAATACTTTCAAATAACACACAGAAATGAAGTAATAATATATTTAATTGTATTGAACTGTTGAATCTGAACCTTCCTTATGCTTCTACTTAAAACTGAAATTTAGCATTAAAATTAAAATTTTCTACTCTGCAAAGACACTGTCAAGAGAAAGAAAATATAAGCCACACACTGGGAGAAAATATTTGCAAAACACACTTCTGTTAAAGGACTGTTATCAAACTATACAAAGAACTCTTAAAACTCAACAAGAAAACAAACAACCTGATCAAAAAATGGGTCAAAGATTTTAGTAGACATCTCACCAAAGAAGATACAAAAATGGCAAATACGCATATGAAAAGATGCTCCACATCATATGTCATCAGAAACACAAGCTAAAATAACAATGACAAAGTACTACATACTTATAACAATGGCCATAATTCAAAAAACTGACAACATCAAATGCTGGTGAGGATGTGAAGCAATGGAAACTCTCATTCATTTCTGATGGGAATGCAAAATATTATAGCCACTTTGAAACATAGTTTGACTGTTTCTTACAAAGCTCAACATATTCTTCTCATGTGATAAAGCAGCTGTAGTCCTTGGTGTTTATTTGCCCCAAGGAGCTAAAATTTATGTCCACACAAAAACCTGCACAAGGATGTCTATAGCAACTTTATTAACAACTGCCAAAATTTGGACAAACCAAGATGTCCTTCAGTAAGTGAATGCATAAATAAACTGTGGTACATCCAGACAATGGATATTTAGTACTAAAAAAAAAATGAGTTTTCAAGCCATGAAAAGACATGGAAGAAGCTTAAACACGTATTATGGAGTGAAAGAAGTTAATCTTAAAAGGCTACGTTCTGTATGATTCCAAGTACATGACATTCTGGAAAAGTCAAAACTATGTAGATAGTAAAAATCAGTGGTTGCCAGAGGTCCGCAGGGAAGGAGGCAGGAATAGGCAAAGCACATAGGATTTTTAGGGCAGAGAAACTACTCTGTATGATACTATAATGGTGATATGTGTCATATATTTGTCAAAATTCACAGAATGTGCAATATTAAGAGTGAAAAAAGTCTTTTAGAAAATAAAGTCTTAAAAGAAAAAAATTGAGGTTGATGACTATATTTCAGTTCATTGGATATAATTGAAGAATCTCGCTGCTAAGACTGCAGTAAATGATCTTTACTATATATTTTTAAAAATTGTACATTATATATGATTTTTCACTCAAATCATCTGCTTACTATCCCTGAAAATGTTCCGTATCTTTACAACTGTATCAAATTCACATATGATTATTCATCGCCTCTGTGTATCCAGTGGTATTCAGTTATTCCACTGCCCCATTGGAGGCCTGCACTGACTTTCATGTGCAGATATTGCAGCAGATATAACTTTTCAATAAAATTTAAATTTACTTCAGCTGTGATTAATAAGTACAAAGAGTGAATGTCAATTTTAATACTCAGATAGTAGCATTTAAAGGATTTTGGTGAGTTCAAATGGGTAATATTGCTTTTGGAATACTTCATAGTGTTTTAAACAGGTTCATATAGAATCAAATGGTTTGACTTTATGTAAACAGTTGCATTGTGTTTACACTTTATGTAGAAATCATCATGTGACCTAACACCTGTCAATTTCTGAGGGGCTCCTACAAAGAGGACATCACTTGCTGAAAACGTAAATACACAGTTTGGTTATCTGTCAAAACAAAGAGTCATCAAAGTTGAAAAGGAAGAGAGCAAATATATAACACAAGTGACATACAGCAGGCTACTACTATGAGGGAACTAACTGCTACAGTTCGATGCTTGATTAAAGCACAAGATGAATAGGACTTGTCTGATTTTAATTTTTAGACACTAGGGATATTTTCCCCATATTTACCACTAAGAATATTCATAAAATAAAGCAATGGATTCATGCCCAGAAAAGAAAATTAAAAGCCCAACTTAAATTATTCATATAATTTAACATGTAAAATGAAAAAGAATGGCAGCTGGAAAATGAAAGGAATGGAAAGCTGTCTATCCTCATTAAAAATATGTTTTGTGGGAAAAGAAAGAGAAAAATGGAAGTTGCTTATGTAAATATAAATGTAAGTACCTTTTACTATGAAAACCAATTCAGAAGGATCAATAAATAGAATTATAACCACCACAAAATCGACAACAATAAAGATTTAAATAACACCAGATAATCTTGTGAATACAAAACTGTTTAGACTTCAAGATAACTTTAAGAAAAATAAAAGCATACTCTATCAGTTTTAAATAAGATGATGGTTGGTCCATAATAAAATGATGAAAATTCACACCCACAGAAGAAAATGTTACAGCTGAGGACAAGATAATCAGTGTAATCACAAATCTGACAAAGCCTCAGAAAAAGAAATTATCTACACACCTTTTTTCCTTTAGTACAAGTAACATCTCCTACTCTATTCACCCCAGTCTATAGTTAACTAGTATAGTTCCATAAGAGAGAATGATTACATCTCTGTCTCAGTGGGTGAAAGTACCTCATCATGCATTAGTTCTACATCCATTAGACCGTCTGACCCTGTAAAGTTGGGTGAATCCATTTGTGATTCAGACAAAAAGAAAAAGCAACTTATTTCCAGGTAATATTCATTCATTTCATATTTTTAGGGTTTATTCTTTCATTCAAAATATCCATAAATAACTTTCATGTTCTAATGCTCAACTACCTTAAATTTTATTCTAAGACAACAGACATGCAGATTGTAATCCCGAAAGAGCAGATGGAATGTCTGTTTTGTTTACATTTGCTACAGCAGTGGGACTGGCAAAAAGCTCACAATAATATATAAAATTTTTTTCCTTCAAACTTTACTGAGGCCATCAGGGAAATGCATATTAAAACCACAATGAGATATCACTTCACATCTGTTAGAATGCTATTATTAAAAGACGAGAGATTATAAGTGTCAGTGAGGATGTAGTGAAGAGGGAATCCTGGTACACTGTTGATGGGAATACAAATTGGTACAGCCAGTATATAAAGCAGTATGGAGGTTTCTCAAAAAATTAAAAATAAAAACTACTATATAATACAGCAATCCCACCTCTGGTATTTAAGCAAAGGAAGTGAAATCACTATTTCAAAGAGCTATCTGCATCCTCATGTTCATTGCAGCATTATTCAGAATAGTCAAAATAAATGGCCAACGCTAGATGAAAGGATAAAGAAGATGTGGCATATATATATACACAATCAAATGTTATTCAGCCATGAGAAAGAAGAAAATCCTGCATTTGTGACAACTTGGATAAACTTAGAGGATATTATACTAAGTGAAATAAGTCAGACAGAGAAAGACAAATACTGTATAATTTTACTTATCTCTGTGGATTAAAAAAAAAAAAGACTAATTCATAGAAACAAAGTAGAATGGTGGTTGCCAGGGTCTGGGTGGTAGGGGGAACAGGAAGATGCTGATAGAATGGTACAAATTTTCAGTTATGATTAGTGAATGAATGAATAAATAAACTACCAAACACAAAACAATTAAATCGCAATGACCAAATATTCAAAGAATAAGTAATTTCAATTCCACAAACACCTGTACATGTAAAAGACATTAACTACTCTATTCATTTTTGTGAGGCTAGTAAAATCTTGATGTCAAAAATCTAACAAGGAAAAAAATTATAGGTAAATCTCACATATATTTATATGCAAAAACCATATATAAACTACTAACAAATTAATACTCATTACATATAAAGGAGTACTGATGAATGCAAGGATAGAATTAGATATCTAAATAGTATATGCTACAATATGAACAAAACATAAAAATCTTATCATCATTACTCTAAAATTTTGATAAAATTCTGTACACATTCACAATTTAAAAAACATAGCAAACTAAGAATTGCAGGATCTTTCTTACCCTTATAAAAGATATTTTCAAAAATATAGTAAGCATTATATTCAATGGTAGGATGTAGAGCAAGAATGTTCACTGTCTCCACTTTTATTGAAAATTGTATTGAAGTACTTATTCAATAGTATATTGAGGAAAGAACAGTATATTGAAGAAATAATAGTATACTGAAGAAAACTGAAGTTTAAAAAATTTAAAGGTGTAAATATTGATGAGAATACAATTTTACTCCAGATCATATAATTCTCTATGCAAGATCCTCAAAATTTTTTCAGCTAGATTACTGGAATTAGTAACAGTTCATAATATACACTGGTTTTAAAAACTAAGTATTCAAAAATAATCAGATTATCATTTCTGGATATGATGCACTAAGATGATCTCAGATGATCCCAGATGACCCCAGAGCAGAAAACAGTATAAAAACATGGACATAATGCTAAAGCAACTATTTAATTGTCCTGCAGTGTGGACAGAAGCAAAAAAGACTGTGGTTAGGAGGGCATACTTTCTTAGAGAATGGAAAATGGGTAGCTGAACATTTAGGTTACAGTTTCCACAACTTGCAGGCTAAAGCATGATCTGTAAGACATGCATAATGGGAGCAGAGGGCACACTTGGAAAAGACTATAGTTTTTCTGGTCTGGGAAGATTGAAAAGTGAAGCCAGGAAGCTAGGAACGGCAAAGATAGTAGGGGAATCATGAATGGAAAACGGACAAAGAGGGGAATCTTCAACATTTCTACCCATGTCTGTGACTGATCTCTCAAACACACGTGTGGAACAGATTCAAGAAAAATTAAGTAAGGAAAAAAAAAAAAAAGATCTGAACGAGGACCAGACTTGTTCCCCAAGAAACAAAATATAAAGGTCAAGTACAGCCAAGAAAAACACTTACTGAAAGAAACAAAAACATAGTCATTGGAGAGTAATAACAGAATTAAGAACCCACACAATGTAATATTCATAATGCCCAGGATACTATCCAAAAGGTCATGAAATACCAAGAATCAAGAAAATGGAACACAACATCAAAGAAAGGAAATCAATTGACTAAAAATAAGAGAATCCAGATGTTAGTACTAACAGAAAGAATACAGAAATGGTTACTATGTCCTCAATGAAATAAAAGACCAATGAATACAAATTCCACACAAGAAATGGAAAGTCTCAGGAAAAAAAATGATGAAAGAACCAAATGTTATTCTAGAAATGACAAATAAAATAAATATATAGAAAGAAAGATAGAAGAAATTCTTGATTTTGTGGTAGGACAATATTTTTAAGAGTACACAAATCACAGGAAAAATAATTTAGAATTGATTAAAAATGTGCTTTAAACACACTGAAATAATGAAAATGCAATTCACTGGGAGAAAATATTTACAATACAAATGCCTGATAAAGGGTATGTAATTAGAACATGTAGAAAACATTTCAACTAAATAATGAGACATACTGCCCAATGTGACAAATGTGACATTTAAACAATGAAAAAGAAATTTTAAAATATATATCCAATAAGTAGATATTAAAATCCTCAACATTCCTAGATATCAGAGAAATCCAAAATAAATCATAATATGATACCACTATATACTCACTAGAATATCTAGAATTAAATGATTGACAATAACCAGCACAGATGCCAAACAAGTGAAACTTTCATCGCTGGTCAAAATACTAAATTTATCTATTATTTTTTATGGCTGAGTAGTATTCCATACACCAGAAATTGATATGACATTGTAAACTGACTATACTTCAGTAAAAAAAGTAATAAAAAATTAAATTTAACCATTCAAAAAGAGTTTCGTAGTATATTATAAAGTTTAACATCTACTTAATACACAAACCACTTTTATAAAAACTAGAAATTCCACTCCTAAGCATTTCCCCAAGAAAATTGAAAATATATATGCATACAAAACTTGTACATTAATGTACACAACAATTTCAACAATTATTACCCCAAAATGGAAGCAGCACAAATATCCATCAGTAGGTAAAATGATAAACAAATTGTGGTGTAACCATACAATAAAATAATATTCAACAACAACAAGAAATTGACTACAGATAACCAAAACAACTTCCAAAATGTTATATGGAGTGAAAAAATCAAGATGTAAAAGAGTATAAATTGTATGGTTCCATTACATGAATGTTTAGGACAAGTAAAACGAATCTATAGTAGTAAGAATCAGACCAGGGGTTGCACTGCACCGGGCAAGGGTTGCTGTGAAGGGATAACTGCAAAAAGCAAAGAGTCACAAAAGAACTTCTGGAGTAACAGAAATATTCTAAAACTTGATTGGGGTTTTCATTACAAGGCAGAAATACATTTGAAAAACTCACTGAACTGTTCACTTAAACTAAGTGCATATTACTGCATGTTAATTATATCTCAATAAAGTTGACTACAATGAAACTTTGATTTCACATTCAAAAGTTAATGTAATTCACTGTATTAACAAAATAATAAAGAAAAAGCACATAATCATCTCAATAGACACAGAGAAACCATTTAAATAAATCCAACACATTCTTTCCTGATAAAACATCTCAGTAAAATAAAGGTAGAAGTGAAGTTCTTCAACCTGATAAAGGCCATCTATAAAAAAAAATCTAGAGCTAAAATCACTCTTAATGATGAAACTGCAAGTGCTTTTCCTCTGAGACTGGGAACAATAAGATTAGCATAGGTTATAGTAGTCAGGAATTTTTCATGAAATCATAAAAGAACAATTTGAAACGTAAGTATATTTTGGATGGTAATTCAGACACAATAGGATTAGCATCAGCTATAATTATATATATGTATGTGTGTATGTATATGTAAACACACACATATATATATAATTTGTTCTAAATGCTTTAAGGACACAAATTATAATGACGGGGAAGGGTGGGGCTAAATGTGGTGTGCAGGCTTAAAATTCTGTGAAAAATGTGAAACTTTCTCTGTAAAAACTGGGGAATTTTGATCAGAGAAGTATACAGAAACAATTTTAAAACTATTTTCCTTTAGTTACTACCTATTAGAATGTGAGACTAACGTGGAGTTCTTTTTGTAAAGTCAAAATTAACATGTATCTATTTGTAAAATTATTTGTAATCTTCGAAGTTTAAATCAGTGTAAATATACTCTGACACTCCAACTGTTCAGTCACCCTTCCAAGCTACAAATTAAAACATAGGATATTTGAGCTGATTTTTAATAAATTACTATCCTAAGTATCATTAGGATAGTTAAATACAGTTAATATTGCAAAAAACAAGTAACTATATACCTGGAAATGGAAGCACATGACACATACACATATACACACACACTGACTCACAGATTAAAAGCCAAGTAAATCACTTATTTACCAAAACTGCCACATAAGTATATGTGTCAGAATTTAAAGTTTGCTTGAACTCCAAAAGAATAAAGATAATGGTTACTTGGAGGCAAATCTCTCTAAAATATAACAGGTACTTCCTCTCCATTAAATAAAATGTTTTAATGCAATTTCATCATTTACTGGTGATTCAGTTCATCATGATCAAAACAGTCACCATTTCACAAATACATATAGGCCTAGAGACTATTCCAGAAGAATATCCTAGTTAATATTCTGTTTAAAATATTCTCCAGAGAACTAAACAAGTAGAACTACATCAAACTAAAAAGCTTGTGGACAGCAAAGGAAACCATTAACAAAATGAAAAGGTAATCTATGGAATAGGAAAATGCACGTGCAAACCATGTACTGGATAAGGGGATAAAATCCAAAATTTATAAAGAATTCATAGCAAAAAAAAAACCTGATTTAAAATGGACAGAGGAACTCAACAGATATTTTCCCAAAGAAGATATACAAATTTTCAACAGGACATGAAAATGTGCTCAACATCACTAATCACCAAGGAAATGCAAATAAAAACCATGATGAGATATCACCTCATATCTGTTAGAACAGCTATTATCAAAAAATAGGAATTAACAAGTGTTGGTGAAGTTGTAGAAAACGGCTGTGCATTGTTAGTAGGGATGTAAATTGGTGCAGCCAGTATGGAAAACAGAACAGAGGTTTCTCAAAAATTAAAAACAAAGCTACCAGATGATCCAGCATTCCCACTTCTGGGTATATAGCTCTCTCCTTAGTACTCCTTAACAACACTAAATGGTCTTGTCCTGCTGGAAAGGCTTTTTACATATTACAAGGTGGAAGTTTTTCTCTGAATTGTCAAGATGATCAGCAATAACTTCCAGGTAAGTAGCTCCAGATTATACACTTTAAAATACGAAAATAATGACATTGTATGGTTATCCTTTTTCCCTAAGGTTAGAGAGTTGCAAATTCTCAATGCTCATTTAAAAGAAAAACTAAGAATATGAAGATTTTGTACTTTTACACAGGGTTATCAAAATTCCCCTTTTTCTTTTCTTTATCAAGTTTTTACATATTGAATAATATTGTCAGGAGATTTTTAAAATAATTTTAATCATGTCATAGGCTATGAAAGTGCATTTTTTAGTAAAACTTGATTTTAGTTAGTATTTTAATGGCAGAAGAGTGTCCTTGACCCCTACTTTCTATATTTTGGTATAGTCTTAAATTTGCAACCTCTTTTTCACGTTTTGATAATAGGATTCCACTGGTCTCATAAAATAAGTTGGAAAGTGTTCCCTTCTTATTTTCTGAAAAATCTGTGTAAAACTGGTATTATTTATTCCTTAAATGTCTGGCATAGTTAATCAATGAAAGCATCTAGGCCTGGAGTTCTTTGTGGAAAGCTTTTTATAATGAATTTCATTTTTATTATAGATGTAGAACTATCCTGATTTTCTATTTCATCTTGTATCAGTTTTCGTAAGTTATATTTTTAAGAAATATGTATGTTGCATCTACTTGTCAAATTTATTATTATTAAGTCTTCCCTTATTACCATTTAATATCTATATGATATAAAGTGATATATCTTTGCACTTTTAAGACTGAATTTCAGATTATACAAGATCAAAAGAGAGGGAACTTGATTAATTCAATTATTTTCAGTTTCTAAGCATTTTCACTCAAAATGAGAAATGAAAAATTAAGAAATGGGTTAGAAAGATTGAGATTTTATA
The DNA here is from genome assembly GCF_009834535.1 of Camelus ferus. NCBI lineage: Eukaryota > Metazoa > Chordata > Mammalia > Artiodactyla > Camelidae > Camelus > Camelus ferus. Next base: position 34,899,879 of record NC_045701.1, on the reverse strand, counting down.
TATATGAAAGTATTATACTTCTACATTTTATACAGTATTTGTTTACTGAGTGAGAAATTTAGATATATAAGAAATATTCTTTAATTATTATACTAAATATAATAATTTCAGTTAAAAATGGAAGTTCCCAACCTCCTGTTGGAACTAATAACTGGCAATGATAATACGTACATGCATAGGCAATGCCAGCTTGATGACGTGATTTCTACTTATTTTTTATTGACTTAGCAATTAGCAATCACACAAGGTCCCACAAAGTATTATAAACTATAACTGAAAAAACAATACAAAAAACAAGTAAAGACCTCACATATGATTTATCCTATGTAGTCTATGAGAACTCACTTAATATTTGTGTTTACTACTTACTATCTTAACTGCAGAAGTAGAGACAGAAGATTTTAGCGAGACACAAGAAAACAATAATCAATTGTTTTTGAAAACAAAAAATTTTTAAAGTGCACAAGATACTGCCTCCCTTATTTCTAACACAAGATGGCCCACTAAGCTTTAAAAATAATTAATATTTTTAGAAGGCCCATTAATATCTTGCACTGATCATGTTTAGACCCCAATCTCCTTAGAAAAGATGGACAATTTTGTTGTTGTTGTAGTTGTTTCTCTCATAGATGATTCTCTAAATTTTCAAGAAGCATGCATTTAAAACTTTATGCCTGATTCACATACAAAAAACAAAAGTCCCTTGGAAAAAATCTGTCTCCTGATGCTTATATTTTCTCTAATCACCATACAAAGTACCTCTTTCCAAGTGCTTTGGGGAATATTAGTATTATACCCAATATGAAGTATATGAAAGGCACCCAAAAATTAAGCTACATTCAGCCAGCATCAATGACAGTGCCAAATTTGACAGGGGGTTGGCACTTATTAACACATACCATTAGTAATTATAGCATGAAAACATGTTCTTGTCTTTATTGCTTTAACATCTCTTGAATAAACAGAACGGAATTACACAGTACAGAAAAACTTTTCCTTATGCCATGAGAATCCTGTTACTACACTTAGAATAAGCCCATCTTCTAATTTTTCAGTGAAAGGTTTCTTTGAGGGATATCTTGAGTTTTCTTCAGTTTTTTCCTGCTTTGCTTAGCATTTCATGTAAACAGTAGACCCAATGATAATTTTCAGTATCTAGAATAAATATTCATCTAATTGCTTTGATAAAAAACACTTACTGATCACCCTACAGTAGGCAAAATCAAAGACAGTTCCAAGTACAGTCATAAAGTTTTTACTCCTTTACTCTTTCAGAAAGTAAAAATCTTCCTCCAAGATTTCTTTAGATTGCCCTACCAACCAGAAAATTAATATAAGGCCACCCAAAATAATTTTAAAGTAGCCCACTAAGTTTTATTTTTCACCACAAAATATTATTCAGCTAGAAATGTAGACTTCTTTTTAAAAGAAAACATCTTTAAAAAGCTGGAAAATCAATCTTAACTATGACCAGGAACGTTATTTAATGCTATGCAAATCCTTAGATAAAATCCTAATATGTCATCTTCATTAATAACACTCTAAAAATAGCATTGCATATGCATTGCAAATAATGTACAGATGATTTTTCAATCATCTTTATACCAAAAAAGTATTTAATTTTAGAGACATTAAATAGAATAGGCCACCATCTTCTTTTCCCTGTGGATTATCGAGTGCTTCTGGGAACAAAAGAAATAAAAAATGCCTTTTTCATATACCTATTAATAACATAGGGTGATTGCTTAGGTTTAGTAGTGAAAAATTCTCCTTTATTGGTTAATTTAAATGTGTTTTAAAGCACCTTTTGATGTTAGAGTCTAGTTTAGACTGAAGATAAATATGCTAAAATAACTCTTCAACACTTGCTATATCAGAATGACATCAGTTACAAAATACAGAAATTGTAGTTAAAATGGCTTAAACAATAAGTGGATATATTATCTGAAGAAACAGGAAGTTCATATATCAGGAATATTCCATTGTTGGTTTATTTATACTCATTGTCAAGAGCAAGGGTCTTGTTTCTTCCATCTTTTTGTTTTGACTTGTTCTTCATGATTATATGATGGCTGTTGTAATTCCATAGAGAGCTAACAACATCCAATAAATGAAGAAGGGATATTTCTTGCTGACTACTTTTCACACCAGTGGAAACTCCCAGCTTGAGAAAATTTCAAATACTTTATCATTGGCCAATAATGATCCCATTCCCTATCTTAAACTAATCCCTAGCAAGAAAAATATAATTATCATAAATGACTTAAATAATTGATCTGCTCCTTGGACTCAAGATACTATGATGTTTTATAAAACACACATCCAAGTAACAGATTTCTGTATCAAAAGAATTAGGTTGGTAAACAAGAGGCTTCACTACACTGCCCTGAAAATATTTGTTTCTCAAGCATAACTGTTTCTTGAAACATGGTTTTCCTTTTCCTTTCTTAAACTTCTTCCAACTCCAATATTGTCTATCTTTTGAATTCTTTTCCAGCCTTCAAGAGTCAACTGTAAGTTAAAAACTACATACAAATCCTAACTACATTTTTGAAAAATTATGACAATAAATCACGAGAAGATTGTACATTATTTTGTTCTGAATGTACCAATAGTTGTTTGTTATTTCAGAAAATTTCTTCACCAATGGCAATTTAGCTCATAATTTTTGGGTCATCACCACAATATAACTGTATTAGTTTAGACTTAGAGTGGACACATGCAGTGTCTCTTTTTATGTCTTCCAGTACAGTTGTGCCTGAATATTTACAAATTGAAATATAATTCTTTGATTATAAATTGATTTTTTTTTTGGTTTCTTAGAACTGCTGGCTTTCTATTCCACTGTGATATAAAACTGGGTGTGTATAAAAGTAATCCATTATGATAACATGGTATGAGTGAGATTAGACTTGAGTAGTTCTAGAAGACATAGCAAATTGCATTTGGCTCATACTCCATGGTATTGCCACCTTACCTTTCTTACACTGATGGGTCCATGGAGAGTTCTTCATGGCAAGTCTATTGAGCAAAAAACATCAGGCCTGATGTACAGATGATCACACATAATATGCTGCCACCTTATACCTTCTACATGACAAAGAAATACAGTAGTGAAGAGAGAACCTACAAGTGGATAAAATACAAGGTGATTTCTGTTTGTCCACTTTTGATACAAAGATAATTAAATAAAAATATACATGCAACGATTTATGATAGTATTTAATTTTTTAAAAAATTAGTCAGGAAAATGGATAGAATATGTTCAGAACATTGAGAACAGAAAGCCTAGAGTAGGAGCATGATGGTATACTGCTTAAAATGGGCAATCTATGAAAATATTTGTTTCCCACATGAATATTCACCGAAAGGCATCACTGCAGAGAAGGCATTGCATAATCAGGTGGATGAGATGACACAGTTTATACATGCACCAATTTATATTCTTACCAACAGTGTACAAAGGCTCCCTTTTTTCCACATCCTCACCAACATTTGTTATTTGTGCTTTTTTTGACAACAGTCATTTTGAGAGGTGTGAGATGATATCTCATTGTGCTTTTAATTTGTATTACTCTGATGGTTAGCTATGCTGAGCATCTTTTCATGTGACTACTGGCCATCTGTATACCTTCTTTGGAAAAATGTTCAGGTGTTTGCTTATATTTTAATAGGGTTGTTCATTTTTTTTATATTGAGTTGTATGAGTTCTTTGTATATTTTGGTATTAATCCCTTAAGGGTCATATCATTTGCAAATATTTTCTCCCATTCAGTAGGTTGTTTTTCTTGTTGGTTTCTTTTATTGCGTAAAAGCTTTTAAGTTTAATTAGGTCCTATCAGTTTATTTTTGCTTTTGTTTCCTTTGCCTTTGGAGACAGATAAAAAAAATATTGCTGTGGTTTATGTCAAAAAGTGTTCTGCTTATGTTACTGTTTTCTTCTAGCAGTTTTATGATTTATGGTTGGGGCAATAAACTGGCATTTAAGAAGTTTGGGAAGTAAAAATTATAATATATATGGAATTGAATGGCTTTCTGTAGGTGCTTCTAATGCACTGAAGAAAGCTGATGAAAGAAAAACGGTAGAACTACTCACCAATTAAAGTATTATTTTGAAAGCTAAAGGGCTTCCAACATGTACGTTGACTCTCATCTTTAGGAGTCAGAGGACTCATGGGCAGTGTCAAATGGCTTGACTGATTGAAGAGAAGCTGGAAGGAGAAATATTGGAAGACAGGGAACAAGGACATCTTGGGAAGATGCACAGGCACTATAAAAAAAGGGCACAAATTGAAGAGTTTCATATTACATGAAAACACCCACTTTAGAGGGTACATTAAACTAAGTCAGTCAATAACAGTCAGCCTCTGTCATAGTCCACCCTAGGACTGGGCGAATGGGCTTATAAATGCAGTGGCCATGGAGACAGTAATAAATTCTACATATGGATCCGACTGTACGGACTTCAATCTCCAAAATTTACTTACATACTGCTGCTGATGAAGTCAGTAATAGAGACTAATTCCGAGTTCCTACTATAATGCTATCCCTTGAAGAGACAATCTATTACTTGAGGGCAAGTTAATTACATTGGATTCCTTTCATACTGCAAAGGGCAGTGATTCATCTTGAGCGGAATATATATATACACATCCAATAGGGTATGCTTTACTCCCTGTGAGGCCTCAGATAGAATCATATCTAGCATGATCCACTTACCCATGACCCCACATAACATAACTGCATTTTACAGAAAAGAAGGTATGAAATTTAATATACATGGGATCCACTGGTCCTATTATCCATCTCACTGCCTAGATGCTGTTGACCTGAAGAGTGAAGGAAATATCTTCTGAAGGTATAACTGAAACATGTCAGCTTGGACATGATAGCTTACAAAGATGGGGAGACCTTTTTCAATATTCACTTTTATGCTAAATCAATGACCATTTACTGCTTCTGTGCCTTTAACAGATAGGATAAAACATGGGTTTGGTTAACAAGGATAAAAGTCATAGTGGCCTTAGTTAGTATCAAATGCAATGTCTTTACTGGGAAACTTGCACTTCCTGTCCCCATGGCAACATGTGTTTAGATGTCCAGGTTGCCAGAGACAAGTATTTCCCTAAGGGAAACAGGAAGAGTCCCACTAAACTTAAATTATGGTTATTACCTGGCCACTTAAAGGCTCTTTATATTAAGAGACAACAGGCAAGGAAAGGAATTATCAGCCTGGAAGATACAACTGACCCAAATCATCATGAGGAGGTAGAGCTGTTATTAGATACAGGTATGGAAAGGATTATGTTTGATACCTAGGCCAAACATTTGCATGTATTTTGATATGAGTTTATCCATTTTTGAAGGTAAATGGACAAGTGCAATAGCTATGACTTGAGAAGATGTCAAGACTTCTAAGAGATAAGGATCTCAGTAGGTAACCTCTACTGGCAGAAGCACTATCCAAAAAGAGGGAATCTCAAATGGACAGCAGAGAATGAAGGCAACACGTATCACTTTCACTCCTGGGACCAGATGCAGAGGGGATTGTAGTTCTTCTCAGTAATCTTCCACTTTTCGCCCAAGAAAAGAGACCAATCATAATCATAGCAGAGCTTCTCACAGAACTTATGATACAAAATGAATAGATCAGAGCAGCCTAAGAGTTGGACAGTAATAGATGATGTGTATGGCACCCAGATCACTCCTTCTGGACTGAAGCACTCGTGCCCTCACTAGTTGGGGTGCTGACGGCTAAAGGCACCCAGCTAAGTCTCTCTCTACACTGAATGGGGGAATACCAAGGGGAAATTGGGTTGCCAATACACAATGTAAGCAGGGAGGAACGTGTCTGGAACCCATTTTCTGAGGAGTCTTCTAGTACTCTGATGTCATGTGGTTAATTGAATATAAAACTGCAATAACCAACACAAATAGGAGTCCTAATGGCTCCAAAATAACTCTTAATGGCTCAGGCTCTATAAAAATAAAAGTTTGGGGAGGAGTCACTTTACCAGCCAAAGAACCTTGATCAGCTACAGTGCTTACTGAGGGCAAAGGGAAAATGTTGCAGAAATCCTTTTTTTCTGGAAACTCTCATATAAGCTTTACTTTACCTTTATAGCAGTAATCACAGATCTCTCTATGCACTTCTCTTTAAAGTGCTAATTTAGCAGCTAAATGGGAAGCCTTTTTATTCCTTCAAGTTTCAGTTTCTCCAATATATCTAGATATTCCAATGGAAGACATTTAGTGACTATTTCTTCTATACTCCAATTGCAGCCTTCTGTGCTTTCATTGCCGCATCTCTTCCCATATCCATGTAGCTTCTAATATCTACATTAAACCCCTAATTACTATAATACTTAGCGTGGAATGATATGATATGGAATGAGTGATAATGGAAACTAAATCACATTCCAAACTGGGATAAAAATAAAGCAGGATTTAGATGTATAAATTAGAAAAGAATAATTTATTATAAGAGAAAATCTTTATGACTTTGGAGTAGTTGAAGATTTCTTAAAAAGGTACTGAAAACACTAACCATAAGGTAAAAACGATGTCTAATTGGACTTCATTAAAATTATCAAAAGATACCATTAAGAGAGTAGAAAAGGACTCCATAAACTAGGAGAAGATACTTTCAGTACCTGCATTCCACAATAGATACATATCCATAAATATTTCTAAAAATCTATAAAATTAATTGGAAAAAGACAGACATCACGGTTTGAAAAAAGGAAAATGACTTAGGCAATCCTCAAAAGAGGGTATCAAATCACAGACAGGTTTGCACATACATAAATTATAACCAAAATGCCATACCTCTGCAAACTGGCTAAACTGATTAATTCTTTTAACTGAGAACAAACACTAAGTGTTGTTGAGCATGTGTAGTAAGTGGTACTCTTATGAACTGCTCATGAGACTGTGAGATGATAAAACAATTTTTTGAAAATTGTTTGGCATTATCCACTAAAGCTGAACATACCTAGCAAGGTGCTTAACTCTTTGTTTTTTAACTGAAATGACACACAGGGTAGGAGGGTTAAATGAGACTCTAAAAATCAGAGATATTATTCAGTATCAAAATATATTAATAATTCTAAAGTTAGAGATAACTGCAGGATGCAAGCAAAACATGAACTCTGAAACACCTCGAACATAATGAGTCACTTGTTGGTGCCTAACTCCAAGGGGTTGGGAATGTGCCTAGAAAAAGAGGAGAACCAGGCACAGATGGCTTTTAGAATTGGTTATGAGTCCGACAAAAAGGAATATATCCTTGGCAAAATCTGAGTAAACTGTGTTGGATTAATTTATTATAGTTGTTAGAGAGAAGAAATGATTATAGGGAAAGGGGTCAACATAACCTACTTAGACTTTTTTACATTATAAAACTTCTCTCAAAAGACTTTTAAAGGTTTACTGAATGTGAAAAAATCAGAGGAAATTTAAACTTTGGCAGAGCCATTTAATATTTTTCTATTGCTCTTATTTGGGATTGAAGATGGAGATCAGGGTGTATTATAATCCTTTCAATCCATAAGTCTCTAAGATTTGAAATCTTCAAGTTGCTGGATAATATCAGACTTTTTCAATAAGTGAAGACACTAATGAAATAAAGCATAAGGTCTCACAGTTGAGCACAAATAAGCAGAAAAGTAGAAGCCACAATCTGGAGTAGGGAAGCTCAAAGGAAAGATTATAAAGGCACAAAATTCAAAATTCAATTATGTGTAATTATCTATAACCTAGAAAAGAAGAGAGATAATAATAGAATATTTTATTGATATTTATATTTTTTACTTGCCATCCTTCTTCCGCTCCCAGGCTATTAACCCTGTCTTGGGATAACCAAAATGTTTAACAAATTCTTATGCATTTTAATGACAGTGATAGACACAAGCCAAAGTACAATGTCCTGAATCAATATAAAACAATGTGCTTCTAGAACGTTATGTAGACTCACATAATAATTCACATGATGGTAATCATTTAATTCAAAAGGTAAAGGTATAGAAGAAATAGGATCAAACTTTATGTAGACATGAATATAACAGATAAATTACCAATGGATTTTTTTGTCTAACTCTGATATAAGTGGATAAGAGGTAAAACACTGAAATTGGTCAAAGTTATCTTACAATAAAGATCAGGAAGTTCATAGTCTTAGTGGATAATAAACTTAAAGAACTATTTGTTCCAAGAAGTGGCAATGGCAGGAAGTTAAACTGGATTCAAAAATGACTTTCATCAAATTGATGAGTGAAAGAACTATAAAAAGTTACTAAGAAAAACTGGGAGATGATTCAACTTCCAGGTTAAAGTGAGGAAAATTAATCCATACCACTTATGACAGGTAAAGTGTAATTGTCCACAACAGAATAACTGCTTAGAACTGAGGTGTCTAATAAAAAGTCACCAGCCACATATAGCTATTCAAATTTAAATTTAAATCAATTAAAATTGGATGAAATAATAATTCAGTTCTTTGATCGTAATACACACATTTCAAGTTATTAATAGCTGCATGATGCTAGTGGTTTCAGTATTGAACAGCACAGCTTATAGACCATTTTAATTGTCTAAGAAAGTTTTACTGTGCAGTGTTAGGAAAATGGCCAGGAATGTTACTTAAACTCTTTTCTGTTTCTATACTACTCAGTGTGGAATACTGAATTTTATATCTCACTAAAAGATAAATTATGGGGTTAAATATGACTTTCTAAACTCAATCTTAATGACTAAGTCACAGAAAAATGTTCTGTGAGATGTGAAAAGCAGTTCCATGAAAAATAAGTGGGAAAAATTCTGTAGTGAAATAGCTTGGGAAAATACTCCATGCAATGCCCCATATTAGAGACTCACAGAATATCATGCATTAATATGTTTTAAATGACACTGAAAAATTCTACAGTAAATATACCATTCAAATTTGCTTACATGTTCAAAGAGAGACTAATTTTTCTTAGACCTTGTAGTAACATTAATGTTCAAAAAATACTGAGAAACCCTATGGTATGATTCTTAGTACCTATAAATGCAAATTTCTTATGTGTAAATTTATTCATTCAATTTGTATGGTTGGTTCTATTTTAAAGTATCATTTAATACAAGAATGAATAAGCTATACAACGATGAGCTTATGATAAAAACACTATCTTACTTCATTTTACTTTTCACAACAATTATGCTGTATATAGATGGTGAGTCTTATTTTAATGACTCAATATTCAGTAACTTGCCCAAGGACAAATAATTTCATCATGCTTGAGAAACAGTTACAGCAAAATTTGTTTCACTCCAAACCTTGTTCCTTTTCTATTATTTAAAAAATTTTAATAGCCTTTTGTTCCCCAAGAAATTAAGCTATAGATCAACATGCAAAGCAGCTAGATGGGCACTTCCTGAAACTGAATCTATCTGGGTGAATCAGAGCCCACCCCCGATGCGAACATATCCAACTCTACTGTGGCCCTCAAAGAGAATGGATATCATTGAACTAGATTCTGCCACAGGCTAAGGACTATGCTTACTGATGCAAATGTAAGATAACAAAACATGATCTTTCACTTCAAGATAGCTTAAATGTAGAGAAGAGAAAATTGAGAAATCAAAACTTAAGTTAGTAAGTTGCTCTAGTCCAATTAATGGCAACCTTGGTGTGTGGAAAGGGAGCATAAGTTTACTATGGTAAGTCAAAAGTGACTTTACTAATGAGTTTTGACTGAGTCTTAAAAAAATTATTGACTTTCTTGTAAGAAAAGCATTGTAGAGCTCTTTAGGCATGAAGAAAGGCATGCACAAAAGCAAAGTGGCACGAGAAAGCTGGTAAGTTTAGACCAGAGCAACTCTACTGATAAAGTGGGAGTACAGAGTGCCGAGTTGAGATAGTTTGCTATAGTATGTCATGAATTTTTAATTTGTCAAATTGAGCTAAGGGGCTACTTCAACAATTCAAGCACAGAAATGGCACAATTTTATTTGTGTATCAGAAACATAACTAAGTATAGATATTAACTTGGTTACAGAACAAGAAGCAGGGCAACTAGTTAAGAGATAACTGCAACAATTACAGAGACAAATTTTGGATAATGGATAATGAGAAATACCTAGTCTGTGGCAGAGGCAAAGGCAATAGAAAACAATTTGAAAAAAATGCTGAGTTTTAGACACACTGTTATGAAGGAACATTCTTGTGAAGATATCCAATAGAAAGTTTGATTCAGAAGTCTGGAGTTTGCATGAAAGGTTAACTCTGGAGTTGAACTCTAAAGTCTATAATATTTAGATGGAGACTATAGAAATGGAAAAGAGCTTCCATGTAAAATATAGAAGATAAAAATCGGGGAAAAAAACATGACTGAGTCCTGGAAAACACTAATATTGTAATGGTTGATTATGGGAAATAACTGACCAATTGCTGTTCTCACTGAAGACTCCACTACTCTGGTATTATCAAGACCATCAGTGGTCTTTGACGATTCCACTTGATATTCTTTACATGTTAGTATTAACCTTTTTATTAGATTCAAGGTGGGGAAAATACAAAAAACAGTCCAAATATGTGTTCTTCCCTGTCGGAATAACATAGCCTTATCTTCCTGATGAGGCATCATTATGTAAGGTTATCCAAGCTAAGGAGCAAGAGATTATTGAATTATGAGAAATTTCCAATCTGCACCTTCCTAAGGCCACTTTTCAAATCTTTAGCTCTGCTTATATATCTGAGTAGGTAACTGGTAATTAACTGGTAATTAATTTCATCATTTAAAATATCAGTATATTTTAAATGTTGCTGCCAAATCAGTAAATTACATAGACAACTTTTTAGTTAATTATAGCCAGATACTTCTATATCCACTAGAAAAAGAACTATATCCTATTTTATTTCACTTTTCAAACTATGTTCACTTATATTTTTAAACTAAATTTGGCAGAAAAAAAATGGAATGTAAACATGTGGAAGTTAATTTATTTGAGTAAGAACAAAGTTTTTCTAAGATTGCAATATGTGTTTTAAACACAAAGCAGAAACAAGGATTAAGATATGCTGGGTCTGCAAATCAAAACTAAAATGAGATATCACCTCACATCTGTTAGGGTGGCTGTTATTAAAAACACAAAAGATAAGTGTTGGTGAGATGTGGAGAAATTGGAACCCTCGTACACTGTTGATGGGAATGCAAAATGGTGCAAGAAAACAGTGCTTTGAAAACGGTGCTATAAAAAACAGTATGATGTTTCCTCAAATTTTAAAAAATTAACTACAATATTATCCAACAATCCCACTTCTGGGTATATATGCAAAAGAATCGAAATCAGAATCTCAAAAAGATACCTGCACTCTCTTGCTCCACAGCATCATGATTCACATAGCAAAACTGGATGGACAAAGAAAAATATGATAGATATGTGCGTGTGATACATAGTATGTAGAAAATTATTCAACCTTAAAAAAGAAGAAAATTCTTCCATTTGTGACAACATGGATAAACCCTAAGGACATTACACTAAGTGAAATAAGCCAGACACAGACAAACACTGCATGATCTTGCATATACGTGGAATCTAAAATAGTCAAACTCATAAAAGCAGAAAGTAGAATGGAGGTTGCCAGAGGTGGGGGATTGGGGAGAATGGGAGAGGTTGGTCAAAAGGGTACAAAGTTTCAGTTATGCAAGATGAGTAAATTGTGGAGATTTAATGATACACAGTAAATATTAACAGTACTGTGCTGTGTTCTTGAAATTTGCTAAAGAGTAACTACAT